>NC_140081.1:2655560-3061947 GCF_964194135.1 Talpa europaea
CTCATGACTGTAAATTCGGGGGGGGATGCTCCGTCTCAGCTTCCACGCCCACCCTCCCCACTTCGTGGCCGCAATTAATGCTTATTGTGAAAGACCTGCCAGAGAGCTGGCTGCTGGGTGGAGGCGTGGGGCGTGGGGCTCCCCTAGGGCCCCAGGCAGGGAGGCATGTCGTCCACACTGGCCTAGCGCTGAGCTGGGAAGGAAAGCACAGGTTGTCCGTGGACAGCTCCGGCGGCCCACATGTGTCCTGGCCGGAGGGGGCAGGGGAGCCTGCTTACTGCTTGGGAGGCGGGCGGGGGGTGTCCTTCTCGGCGGCGTGGCAGGTAGCCTGGAGACTGGTGCGTTGGTGTGAGTTGTCCCCACTAGCAGTACCTGCGGACGTGACCCCGCAGCTGAGAGCCGCGTCCAGGCCCCTCCACGAGCACTCACTGATCACTCCCGTAAACCAAGGGCATTAGCAAGCCTCCCCAGGGAGTCAGAAGCTTGCATGCCCCCAGACACCTGCCTCGGCGTGTTCACGGCAGCTGTAGTCTTCGTTGCCACAACGTGGAGGCCACGGAGATGCCTTTGGTGGCTGAGTGCCCATCGGACAGCACAGGGTGTTCCATCGGAACACGTTACTTGTAGGATAACTTAAGACATCATGTTATGAATTGGACACTAAATGAAAGCTAAACTCACTTTGCGGAATGATGATCAAAATCACTGTTTTAGGGGTTTGTGGGGTTTTTTTGTGTGTTTGCAGCTCCCTGGGATTTCTTGGACCAGGAGGAACTGGAGGCCTTACTTGCTAGTGGGGAGCGTGTGGAGACCTTGTTAGCGTGTGGTGTGGCGTGGGCAGTGGCTGGCTAGCTGCCAGCTTCCTGGGCACGCTGCAGCGTAGCCCTGTGCCCGTCTCAGACCATCCTTTCACATCTCACGCAGTAATAACCCATTGCACGTCTGTGCAGCGTCAAGGAAAATGGATGGACACGTAAGGTTCCTGCCCACAGATAAGCAGCACTGACGGGTTAATTCCCAAAAACAACAGTTCCAAGCAGAAGTCCCGTAGGCATCGGACAACACATCTTCCCACCTCGGCGGCACAGGCGGCTTTACGAGAAGAATCCTGAGATGTACCTTATTTTTCCTTTCGGCTTTTTGGTGTGTTTCTCTCTCTTGAAAGCACAGTAGAGGTTGGGCCCTCGGAACTTTGTGTAAGATCAGCCTCCAAGACTCCTCTACGCATGCAGGTTGGGGGTATAGCGAAGGTGGATTCTTGTGAAGAGGTGAGGCGTTCCGAGGAAGCAGCGCTGTCACCTTCCACGCGGGGTTCCCGCTCTCCTGGGGGTGAGCAGGCCAGAAAGGAGGACGTGGCGTGATTCTCACCGCCGGTGGATGGAGGCCCGTGCCAACGCCCTGCTTTCTGACGCTGCCATGGTAGCCAAGTAACATTCGTTTCTATCGGTCACGTGGCACACACGCGTTGGTCTTTGTCAGCAGAGACATCCTTGCATCCAGGCTTCCAGAGTCCGCCCCTCCACCCCCGTCCTCGGTACGTCTCCCCGGGAGAACAGTCTTCCTGCAGCGAGCCCTCTCCCGGGGCGACGTTTTCCAGCGCCGTCGGAAATGGGCCTTAAGGTGCTGACAGTGTTGAAAAGTCTGCCGGAGAGGGGTCTGGACGCGGGTGGGCCATCTCGTGCGCCCCTGGGCCCCGGGTGCGCTCCTAGCGTGTGCTCGCGGGCTTGCTGTCCTTGCGAGGACCGCTCAGCAGTGATGAGCCCTCCGAGGCTGCGCTCTCCTTCGTTTGGTGTGTGCAGCCGTGCACACAGCCATTGTGACACGTTGCGTCACGAGAATGGCGCGAGCCAGCTGTGCTTCCTATTTTCTTGGCTTCCATGACACCGATGATGCTCATTGTCGCTGCTGAGTCTCACAACATAGATGGGAGGTAATCTTCGCTTCTGAGGCTCTGGCTTGTAAGAGACTGTCAGTTCTGGAGCCGAGGAGGCGAGTTGGACTCTGAAGCTGCCTCGGAACAGCTTGGAATAAGAACTCTTTCTCTGTTGATCACTTACTGAATTATTGTGGATTTTAATGTTTTAATTTTCAAGCAATTTGGGGCTCTTTGTGGTGACATCTGCTCATATTTTGATATGGTATTTAGCGATTGCATCCTCAGACGATTGCCCCTGTGATTTACAAGCCAGTCCTGAGGACAGTCGTCTGCTCTCCGCTTGGGCTTACCACGAGGAGTATCGTTCGTTCACTTTCATCGCTGCTGCAGAATTTCTCTCATCACAGAATGTATTTTCATTTTATAAGCTAAATCACTACTCCCTTGTGCCTGCTTCACTCCGGTGCCCTTGAGTTTCTCTTCAAAGAGGTGTGGGCAAGTTTTGCTTAAATCTCATGATTTTTTTCCCAGTGGTTGATTTTTTTTTTAATTACTTGATTAATAAATTCTCTGTGTCCTCATGATTTTTAAAGATGCGCGGTAATGAAAGTTAGCCAGCTCTGCACCTGCAGAATCCTGGCCTGTCCTCTCTTCCAGCGGGGTAACCGCGGCAGGACTCTGGGGATAATTCACTTGAATTTCCTTGAAGCATTTCGTGAGGTTTTGTAGAAATGGACGTATAAGGAAGATCCCCTCCCGGCCGCGCGTGTGGACGTGAGCTGTGGTCCCTCTGCCACCCTCTGATCCTCTCCCACGACTGTCGATCCAGGCTTTAGAGAAAAGGACGGTGTGGCCTCCTCCGTTCTTGAGTTGCTCGATGATAATTTCAGCTCTGTGGGAGGCTGGATTCATTCGCCGCCAAGGAGATTTACCGGGAAGGAGGTGTAAATAGCATTAAGCCGCTGCTGGTCGGTTAATTAGTGTATCCAGTGGCAGAAAAATCAAATTAAAAGTTGGGCGAGGAAGGGTTGTCTTCCGAGATGCAAGCCGGACAGCCGAGATGAGAGCCAATGGCCCTCCCGGCAGGCGGACATCAGGGCGGCCTTGAGCTCCCGGGGCTCTCTTGGGGATGCTGAAGGGTGGGGTGGGGCAGGTGGTTGTGTGTCTGCTGTTACGGGCTCCGCGCAGGTGTGCGTGAGGACTGAACATGGCCTTTCAGCTGTCTCAGGAGCAGGTTCTCTTGCCCTGTTTAATGCATCTGGGAGACGTGCGTGTGCGTGTGCGTGTGCGTGTAAAATCCTTAAAACGAAGGTAGGCCACTCGGGACCTGGTTTGTGATGAGAGGCATCAACAGTATCTCCACCAAGATGATCCTCCTGAGAGCTTCCAGAGTCAAGCCCGCTGACCCTTGTCACTCCCCCTTTTCAGTTTGCAAATAAAGCCGCAGAGGTGCCGTCCAGGGCGGACACGAAGCAGCAGTGTTGGGTTTGACTTGGGATGAGGCGTGACAGTGTCGTGGGCTAGATGGTGCGGTGACTGTCACTGACCAAGTAGCGGGGGTGGGGGGAGGTGTTGCGCCCCCAAAGGTCTCTAAGGTTCTTTTCAAAGCGCCTGTTTCTCACCAGGCAGGTCTCCGGCGCCCCCCTGGCGGAGTCTGTGACTGGATGCTGGGGAGCCTGCTGGTCCGACGGTGTGCGCATGCAGTCGCCATAAAGGTAAGCGCCCGCCTGCCGGGGCTCCGGCCTCGCCCCACCCCCACCCCAGTTTTATAAAAGTTGCCTTTCAGGAGATGGCATTTTAAGGTTTTATTTTAGTGCTTTTTGCTATTTTTCTTTAATGCTTTTTTAGGGGAAAAGTGCAGAAGGTTTATCCTTTGAAAACATGAAAATTTGAGGAGGGTTTTTGCTTCACTGTTATGAAAGACCAGAACAGAATGTAACTAAAGTCAGACCCGTTTACGTGAGGTTTTTTGTTTAAAGCCAGTTATATACAGATTGCTTTAGCCGGTAAATATGCATAGGTGTTTTAGTGCTTTACTCAAATATTTGGGACAGTGCAGTAAGGAAAACAGTAGTTTAGAAGTTGTCAAGTAGTTGAATATGGGATTGCTTTGACTTGGCTTAATATTTTTAAGACTTCTATGTTGTCGCATGAGGTTTTTTTTAAGATTTTTATTTATTTATACACGCACTGGGGTACAGGCCAGATGTGTAGGAGGGTGAGAGCGTTCACCAGAGACAGAGCGGGGAACAGAACAGGCAGATCCACTGAAATCCACTGCTGAGAGGCACAGCGGGCGAGACAGGAGAGGTCTGCTGCGCCCTGTGGGACCCTCGCCAGCCAGCCGGCCGGAATCGAACCCACACCGCAGAGGCTGTGAATAGCTTCACAGGCTGCGCTCAACCCCCTGCGCCACCAGGGAGGCCCAGCATGAGTGATTTTTAACGGCCGAATCATATTCCATCCTACGGAAAGACCCACATTACTATATCGATGCAGGAACTGGTGGGCACCTGAGTTGCGGCCACCTTCTGGTGGTTACACTAGATCTTGTGAGAACTGCATGTTTGGCATTTGCGGGACTGTCAGACTTGACCGTGGTGGCTTCAGTCGGTAGTTTGGGGGATGCAGTTTAATCAGCTTCTGAAGGCCACAGGGAAGGTGGGGGCTGAGACAGGCTGCTCACCACGGGTGACTTACAGAACCCCAGCTTCCGTTTCACCGACCTGACTGCAGACTGCGTCCCCTCTGTGCGTGAGGCCTGGGTGTTCACTTGGCTGTAGTGGTGGCTTTCGCTGTCTTTCGAGCTTTCGATAGAGGATGGCCGTGGGGTCGTGCGAGATGGACACGGCTGCCGACCGGGGACGGCACAGGTGGTGCAGTGCTGTGGCTTGGGGGCTGCCTGTCGGGAAGCAAGGGCCGCTCGCTGTTCTGTGAGCTGGCGGAGCTAGCACGGCATATCCTGGGCACCGGGACAGCCGCTCGGAGCAGACCGTGGCGGCTGCACCGTCGTGGGTCAAGGTTGAAAAGTTGTGGGGTCACGGTGAACATCTTGGGGTACAGTACAGCTTTATCCAAGTTTCTCGGCTACCCTGTCCCGTTTGCCCAGTTCACGCGGCCCTCCCCGCAGCTGCTTCCTCTGGCTCCCCCTAATTGACTAGTCATAGAGCCTGAGCGATTATTTCTTCCAATTAGGTTTTTTTTTTTTAATCTCTACATCCCACGGGTGTTTCTGTTTCTCTGCCTTACTCCGCGGAGCATCATGTGCTCCGGTTGTGTCCATGCTCTTGCAGCCCACGGGCCTCCATCTTTTTCACGGCTGAGCAGACGCCATCGTGGCTCTAGGCCACATCTTCTGTCTCTCGTCATCGGTCCGTGGCTCTCGGGGTGTTTCCAGTGCTCACCTGTCGTGAGCAGTGCCGCGGTCGACGTGGGGGGCTTTGAGTTGGTGTTTTGCATTTTGGGATAAATCCCGAAGCGGGATCACTGGGTGTGGCTTGGTTTCTCATTGGTTGAGGCTCCTCCTTGTTCAGGCGGGAATATTTCAAGTAGGCAGCCCGGCGGAAATGGAGGTTTCAGGCGAGCTGGGAAGGCGCTGAGCAGGCTTGGCACATGGATTCCGTGAAGGCGGAGAGTCGGGCTTGGCCCGTGGCTGGGCTCCGCCGCTGCCGTGGACAAGCCTCTGCTGGCTGCGTGGACGCTGAGCGTGGCTGCGTGCCGATGAGGCTTTATTTGCACACGCTGGAAACGGCGTGGCGTATTAATTTTGTGGGTCACAAAGCAGGACTGTGGATTTTGTTTCCAGCCCTTTAAAAATGTCAAAACCATGGCTTTGCACAGGCCTTGAGGAGGCCGCAGCGGCGGGGAGTCATCCTGCGGGGCTGCTGGTGGCTCGTCCCGACCTAGTGTCATTTCTGCCGCTTCTTCCTGGCACCTTTTCGGCAGGACGGCGTCTGGGGGTGCGGCTAGGGAGCCCCATGGTGTGGTCGAGACAGAACCCCTGTCGTGGGTAGTTCACGCAGGTGCTCGGGACCCGAGCTTCTCGGGCGTTTGAGGGCTTCCCGCCACGGACTGGGCATCTCTGGACCTGAGGATTGGCCCCAGCACAGTCAGTCCTGTCCCAGAAGACATTCGGCCACATCAGGGGGCTCCCCAGGGAGGGCTGCGCGGGGCAGGAGCGGTGCCAAGACCCGCCCTCCTGAGACTTCAGGGTCTCCCTCCATCAGGAGGGGCCGTTGTGGCATTTAAGCAGGAGCATCGCCGGGTGTGGGGACACTGAGGGTTATGTGAGACCCCCTTGGAGGCGGAGGCCGAGCCACAGGGTTCCTCTGTCAGGACTCCAGAGACGTCTGCTGTGACTGGACGACCTCCCTAGGTCCCCCCACCCTTGGAGGTGACCAGACGCCTTTCCAGTCACGCTGGCACCTGCCGCTGACAGCTCCAGGGCTGGCTGGAGGCCCGGCCAGCTAGTAATGGACCCAGAGGGCAGCCCACAGGAAGGGCCTCTGTGGCCTCCCCAGGGGAGGCTTCTCCCGCCTCTCCATCCCTGCAGCTCATTTCCCACTTGGAGTGCTGAGTCACTCGCCCGCTGATTATTTCTGAAGGCGCTGCCAGCTCTGAATTACACGCTAATGAACGTGCAGACAGTTCGCAGGAGGAAATCTGGAAAACACAGAACGGCACACGAACGCGAGTCTAAGTGCCACATAAGAGCCCCCCAGAGAGGCATGAGTGTGTTTGGGGGCACCTTCCATCCCCCCCCACCCCCACGTAAAACAAAATTTGCCCTCAAGCACATCTACGCGGAGAGCCGCTTCCCACAGCGTTAGCGCGTGGCCGCCCGTCACCAGGCCGTCTTCTAAGGGCCGCTGCGGTTTCACTGCACGTGTGAACGCTGGCGGCTCCTCACAGCAGTGCCGCGGGTCTGTTGATGAACAGGAGCCGCTGGCGTGCGCGTCAGTGCACACAGCCGCGACACGAGGGAGAGTCTGGTCTCGAAGGGGAGGCTGTGAGTGCGAAGAGACACGCGTGTCTGGCTGTAAACGTGGACTCTGGTGGCTGCTGCGGGGTCTGCGGGAGAGCCGCACGCCCGGGCACCCCCACATCCTCACGCCCGTCTGCCCGGCCTTGGCGGCGGCGGGACGCTACTCCCGCGTCCTGGCCGTGATGGACACCAGCCCCGAGGCCCCAGCCCGCTCCAGAAGGGGTGGGTCGGCGCACAAGCTGGTGGCCACGGCCGGGAAGGGGCACACGGGGCCCTCTATCCCCGGGAAGCCGAGGGCTCCTGGAGTGTCTGACGCCCTTTCACCCTGGGGTGGTCAGTGAGGACGTCAGAGCTGACATGAGCCTGCCCCCTCCCTGGGCTGGTGCCCTGCGGGCGAGCAGCATCCCTCAGCCTCCAGGGCTTAGTTCAGGCTGGGCTGGGCATCCCCAGGGGAGCAGTTCTCCGTAAGAGGTGCCGGTGAGGACTTCACAGGTGCCCAGTGAGGTGGCACCTGGTGGTCTTGGTGACGCAGATGTCTGGGGGCGGCTTGAGGACCTGGTCTCTCTCTCGTGGGCGTGTCTGGCTCTGCTGCAGCGGAGAGGCCTGAGGGCGGCCGGTCCCTTCTTGTGCCTCTGGCCGTGGACTCCAGGACCACCTGAGGGTTCAGCCAGCGCATGGATCGTCCGTGGTGCCATACACGGTGCTGGCCGGTGGTTGGCTGTGTGTGAGCAGTTCCCAAGGATTGGCACCGCACCATCCCCGCCGTGGGCTGGACGTCTCTCTTCTGGGGCACGAAGCCCTGGCTCACGCGTCCCGGGGCGGAAATCGGGGAAGGACTGGACAGGACGTGGCTGTGCCCGAGCAGGCCCAGCCAGGAGCGCCCAGCCAGCTCCTGCTCACAAACCCACGGTCAAGGTCCAGAATGTTCTCCCAACACCTGTGCATCGTGGGTCTTGGCAACCAGCCGGGTGACTCTGTCCAGCGAGATGGGTAGATTTCGGGGGAGTTTGTCTGAATCAGCTCTTGCCCCGGGGCTGTTGCGTGGGGCAACGTTTCCGGGCGAGCTCCCCCAGGCTTTGTAGCCTCACGAGTGGAGATCGCCTCGGACTCGGCCTGCAGGCTTCCTCCGAGCGCTCCCGTCGCCCCTAATATTTGGGAGGGTTTTGTCCGCCTGCCGCGGGGTGTGCTGGCGGGACGCACGCATGCTTTTCGTGGACTCAGAACCCAGCTTGAGCTTTTCGCCGCCTGTGGCCCCCGAGTCTGCCTTCTGGGTGTCGTCCGCACCTTAAGAACTTGGGGGTGGGGGTGGGAGCGTGCTCCCGGGCGTGCGTCTACACACCGAGGGCGAGTCCCCGCGGCGTCCTCACACCCTGTGGTCGGGCCGGGCGTCAGGCCTCCCCATCGGGTATTTTTCTCCCGTTTGTTTCTAAAAGAACGTGGCGGCGTGGAGAGACTGTCGGGCAGCGTCTCAAAACTCTTTGCACTTTCTCCTCTCGCCTTTCTGACAGAGGGTGGCTGCTGCTTCGTCAGGACCTCATCGCCGGAGGTGAGGGTAAGATGAGCATCACCAGTGACGAGGTGAACTTTCTGGTGTATCGTTACCTCCAGGAGTCAGGTAAGGGCGCTGCTCGCCGGCGGAAACTCGCCTCCGCCGTGGGGGCCGAGGAGGCCTCTGTCACCCCCAAGGTCTGGGCCCCACCGCACGCTGGGGAGGCCGACCCCCGAGCCCTGGGCCTCGCTGCACTCTGTGGACACTGCCCTGGCACCCCCAGGGCAGACCAGACAGTCAGGGGATGCTCGTGGTGCCGTGAAGCAGTCTTGGCGCTTCTTAGCCGTTAAGATCGGCCTTTTCAGCCGCTGGCTTGCTCCTCTGGCTCTGTACGTGGCTCCAGGGTCACCTGCTGATTCTCTTCAGTCAGTCCTGACTGAAGAGATGGTCTGAAATTCGTGCGGTTTTCCTGTGACGGTCTCCTGGGGGACTTCGCTATTGTGTTGGTTTTCTCCGTACAGGGAGCCCGTGTGGGCGAGACTCTCTCTGCATCTTGCAAGGATCCACACGCTGGCTGGCGCGTAGGGCCGCCCGGGACTCGGCTGTCCGGCTCCGCGGGGGCCACGCCATCATTTCCCCAGCCCAGGGCACGGGGGATCCCTGATGCTCTTTCCCTTGGTGTCGAGGGCAAAACTGTTTTTCTAATAATTGAAAGACATTGTCGAGACGCTGCTGGCGTGCGGCACGGCATGGGACGCTTGGAACAGATGAGAACAGCGAACTCTGTCATTAATGGGGCCTTCAAAAATGTGACCGCGTGCCGCTCTTGCTCAGGATTTCATTGTCTTAAAGTATGTTATCTTGTTGCATTAATCTGATCTCCCACCATCTCTTTCCCTCCCCTTCCCTCAGAACGTCAGAGTGTTTTGGTTTTTGAAAGTGCTTTTGTTACCAAATTGTCTGCTACGGAAATGCCCAGGAAATGCCCAACGTTTGCTTTTAATCCTTCTGACTTGGCTGACTTTGGGGTACATGATAATCTCAGATCCCTCCATTTTGTTGAAAATGGCAGCATTTCGTCCTTGTTAGTGACTGCATAGTACTCCACGCCGTGCACATACCACATCTTCTTGATCTGGTTGCTCGCTGACAGGCATTGAGGCTGCTTCCGCGTCCCCGCTACCGTAGACCGTAGAACCACAAGGTTTTGCGTTAATGGCTTTGTGTTCTGTGGTTAGATGCCCAGAGGGAGTGCTGGGTCAGACCGTATTCCCATTTTTAGATTTTTGAGGTAAATCCCGATTGCTTTCCATAAAGGTTGCCCTGGTTGCTTTCCCACCAACGGTGTAATGGGGTCCTTTTTCTCCACGTCCTCCCCAGCACTTGTTCTGGGGGATTCTTCTAATACGTGACATTTTCACAGGTGTATTTTAATTGTTGAATTGAAAGAGTTTTTTACTCTGTGTGGATTATTAATCCCTTGTCAGTTGTGTGTTGTATGAGTGTTTTCTACCGCGTCTGTTCAATCACCTTGTATTTCCTTTCGCTGGGCAGCTTTTGACTTGAGGTCATCCCGATTGTTTGTTTTTATTTCTCTTGCCATAGGGGTCGAGTTACCAAAAATACCTTTGTTGTTGATATTTAGAACACATCACCAGCGCTTTCCTCTGGGTGTTTCATTGCTGCGCGTTTTATATCTGAATCTGGAATCCATTTGGAATCACTGTTGGTGGGTGGAGTCCGTGATCCAGCTTCCATCCCGCGCGCGTGTGGCTTTCCCATGTGCCCAGCACCGGTTGTGAAAGAGGCTCTTTTCCCATTTTGTGGTCTTGGCTGCCTCGTCGTGGATTAGGTGCTGCTGTGCATGTGGCTTCATTTCTGGGCTTCTGATTCTCCGCCTTTGGTCCACGTGTCTGTTTTTGTGCCACGGCCGTGTAGTTTGCGGTGCTACTGCTGTGTGGGGAAGGCTGAGGGCCGGGTAGCAGACCACCTCCACGTCTCGCCTTTCGCCCGAGGGTTGACTCTGCAGTTTCAGGCCTTTCGTGCTTCCGTATAACCTTAGTATGTTCTTCTTCAGTTTCTTTGAAAAACTCTGCTGGTATTTTGATGGATATTGCGTTCAGTTTGGTTATCATTTCCAGCCCATATCGTCAAGCAGGGGATGTCCTCCCTATGCCACGGGGTCCTTTAATGACATCTATTGTTTTTAGATGTAGTTCCTACCCAGTAGATCTTTTTACTCTTTCATTAGGTTGATTCTTGATGCAATTACAAGTGGGGTTATTGTTTCCCTTTCTTCTGCTTTTTGCTTGTTCTAGTGTAAGCTGGCTGGGGGATGTTGCATGTTATTTTGTGACCTGTTTCATTCATTTTTTATTTCTAGTACGGTTTTTGACGGGGTCTGTAGGATCTTCTATCTGTGCTATTTCGACTGCCAGTAGCGATAGTTTCACTTCTTTTACCGTTTGGAGTCCCTTTGTGTCCTGTGTGCGGCTGATAGCTCTGGCCAAAACTCAAGTGCCAAGTGAAACACGAGGGGCGGCAAGGGGCCGCCTCCTCTTGTGCCGGATCTTCGGGGGAAGCTCTCGGCCTTTGACGCTGGGTATTCTATTTATTGGCTGTTGGTTCGCGATGTGCAGCCTTTATTATATCGCAACAGGTTCCTTCTGTCCCCATCTTGTTTCGAGTTTATCACAAATGGTGCTGAATCTTGTCGAGTGCTTCCCCTGCCTCTGATGCTGCATAACTTTTGCCGTGTTGATGTGAGTTAGCACACTGACTGGCTTCATGCACAGTGAGCCATTCTGGCATGCCCGGGACGAATCCCATTTGAGCGTGGTGTAAAACACTGGTAGTAAAATGTTCATTTCACTTTGTTACGGCATCATAAAATGCATTGAGGCGCTTCCCTTCCTGCATTTTCTTCCGAAGATTGATTGATTTATGCATACAAGATCTGGGGTACAGCGAGCCAGGCGGGCAGTGGTTTTCTCTAAAAGTTTGATAACATTCGTGTGTAAAGGCATCTGCTCCTGGGCTCTTGTCCTTGGGAAATTTTCGTCACCATTTCTGTTTCCGTGTCTGAGGCTCCGGCTGAGGCTGGTGGTACATGGCGGACTCTCTGTGTGACCCTCTGGAGGGTCTGGTCTCCGCTGGTTTTGTAGGGACACGGTCCGTGTTGGGTCTGGGGCTCAGCAAACTCCACCATGTCCTCGACTGATTACATCTGTGGTGACCCTCTTTCCAGTTAAGTCACATTCTGAGGTGTGCTGGGCGTTGGGCTTCACCTTGAGCGTTTGGGGGAGACAGTCCAAGCTGGAACGGTTGGTTCGTGTGTGTTTAAGCATCGCACACGTGATTGGACATCACACGTGTTGTTCAAATTGATACTTCAAGACGGAATCCAGGCCCCCACCTCCCAAAGGTGCTAGGATGGGGAACCAGCTGTGAGCCCCCGAATCTGGACGCTCTCAGAGCAGCTGGGAAGGGGCGAAGGTCGGGTATTGCAGGCGACCCCCGGACTCTGGTCCTGAGCAGGTTATTTGCCCCACGAGCCTCGTCTTTTGCTGCGTGGTGTTCTCTCCCACCAGCACCCCAGTCGCCATGCCCTAGAAGCTCTGTCTACATTAGATCCTGTGGATTAGCTGTCGCCAGAACAAGCCAGAGAAAAATGGATACACCATGCCCTGCCTCACCGCGGTAAACCCGAGAAACAGCAGTGATGTTCTCGCACCTGCACCCAGCGCCTGGGGCCCGCTTGCCCGGAGCACAGGTGTCCCCCTGACCTGTCACAGAACAGGTAGATTCCTGGAGATGTTTGCACATGAGAGGGCCCGTGTTCCAGGCTCTGCTCTCCGCGGACCTCAGCCTGGTGGTTGGGGTGCTTCTCGGTGGTTGGGGTGCTTCCGGTTCAGAGACAACTGAGGTGCAGAGCCAGGTGCAGGCCAAATGAGGAACCATCTCCAGCTGAGCTGGCCGCCCCCCCCGTGTTTCTGGGGATAAATAAAAGTTTCTGTGTGAGGGGAAGGCTTGGGAGCACCCCTGGGGCCCTGGGCCTTATTGAATAAACACAGAAATCGCTTTCCCTCCCAGAAAGACGCAGCTCCTTATTCAGTGTTTGTTTATACTCGTCTCCCTGCGTTTGATCGGGTTTCCGTAACCAGGCAACCGAGCCGGGCGCTGGGGAAGAGCAAGGTGTAGAATTCCAGCGGTGTGGACTCAGATTTTACGCAGCATCTACACTGCGTGTCCAACGAGGTCACTGCTGGTGCCCCCGCAGGACGTACAGGAGGAGGGAGGAGAAATGTGCAGCAGGCGTTCGTCTGTGATGGTGGAAACTTCCCCAGTGCCCTTCTGTGGGAGTCGGCGCCCCTGTGGTCTGTCTGCGCCCCAAGTCCCGCTGAGCGGGGACAGGAGGGAGCTCGCGGGGTGCCTGAGCGCTGGGAGAGATGCGGCATGGACCCGGGGAGGCGGCCGGGACCTGTCGATGAGATCGGGCAGCTCGCGCGCCATCCGGTGGGCCTTGGTTTCGATGGGGGCGTTGTTTTGTTGAAGGGGCTTGAGTTCCAGTCATACTGTACTGACCCAGAAGTGGGGGCCGCACCAGCTGCCGGGGCTTAGGACACCAGTGGGGCATCCTGCCACCTGCCTCAGTGAGTCTGAATTGTTTCCGAAGCATCCCTTATGACGGGGCTTGAAGGACTCTGTGGCAAGGGGGCTGCCCCTAGGATGCCGGCTGGCTGAACGCCTGGACTCAGAACCAGTGCCCGACTCGATGTTCTGCTTGGGTTTTTGATGGTGCCGGGCTTGGGGCTTGGCCGGAGGTCGACCTGAGAGGCGGGCACAGCCGAGGACCCTTCACCCCTGGGCATGTTCTGAGCGTCTGTGGCGTCTTGCAAGCGGCTCCACCCTCTTAGTAAGACAGGCCGGTGAACCCAGCCCTGCTGGTTGCCTTTGGGCCGGAGCCGGTCCTGGTTGGGAGGTGCAGCCGTCCCCCGTGGGCTCGGCCGGGTCTCCGGGCACCGGGAACTCATCCCGCGACTCGGGAAGTGGCTGGGGCGCCGAGCTGTCCCGGCAGAAGCAGCCGTTCGGGCTTATTGTTCAGCCGAGTGTCTAAAATGCACTTGGGCTGCCGTGGCTCTCTGCGCTGCCCGTCCATGCCGCCGTTTGACAGCAGCTTTGTGAGCTAACAGCGGCCGCGTGCTTGGGCGTGGCGCTGCCGGTGCTCGAGATCCGGCATGAAAAGGAGAGTAACGTCGCGTCGTGGCTGAGGCGGGCCTGGGTGGCCTGTGCACGTCGCTGGAGAGCGAGGCTGACATCTGCTGAAGAGCGTTGTGCGAGGGGTGCATTTGCGGAGACATGACGGGGGCCCCCAAAACCCCCATCGGGTGATTTGCTACAAGAGTCACAGCTCCCATCAGAGGTCGGCAGAACCCCCGGATTGCAAGGTCCGGCGCGGGGGCTGGAGTGAACGGTAATGGTTTGTGCAAAGTCTTGAGGTTGCTCAGCCAGGAGGTGGCGAAAGTTCTCCACGCACAGGAGAGCCAGGGGACGGAGACTCCCGCGCACCTGCGGGCGTGATGCAACGTGCGTGCGCACATGGGCGTGCACGGTCAGGCTGTGTGTCTGGAACTTGCACAGGGCACACAGCAGGTACAGCTCAGCACAGCTGTGGGGGGAGGGGGAACCCGTAAAAATCGGCAGAGGACAGCTGCCCCGTGCCCGGTCCAGGAGAAACCAGGGTCCCCTCCCCAGGCCAGACGCTGCGGGGGAGCCCTGTTTCTCTGGGGCCCCTCCCTGCTATTCCTCCGGGTGTGCCCAGCAGCTCCCTCCGAGCTCAGTCCCTCGCTCCAGCAGGCCTGGGGGTCCCCCACCCGGCTTCTGCAGTGAGCTGTGGACAGTGCGCTGGGCGAGGAGGGCCAGAATGTTGATGGGGGCCCGGGGTCACGCCGCCTCTTCCCTTCTGGAGGCCCCTCGCGTCCTCAGTCGCTCACCCGGTCCCCCTTTGCGCGGCCCGGAGGGGTCAGCCTCGTCCCTGGCCCCCACGCCGGAGGCCGCGTGTGCTGACGGGAGCGGTGGGTGCTGGGGCGCTGCTGACGGGCAATTTACTGCCTCTTCTCCTGGGGATGCTGTTGGGGATAAATCTGGGGCGTGTGTGCCATGGGGTTGAGAGGTGGCTCTCGGGTCAGCCGCTGGGCCCCCAGGGCGTCGCTGGCTTGCTTCGTGACTCGGTTTCCCCGGTAGTGACGGGTCAGCTCTGGCTTGTCCGTGGCGGGGCCGGCTCACGCCTGGTGTGGCGGCCGCACGGTGAGGATTTCCCGCAACGCGGGCGCCTTCCGTGTGGCCCGGGGACACGGGCCTGTGGGGCGGTCGCGCTTCCCCGTGCTCTGCGGCCCCGCAGCCGCCGTGTTCTCGCCCACTTCCCCTCGGTCCCCCGTCACCGCCCCGTCCCAGTTCCCAGTGACCCGTGGGCCACCTCCCTGGGGCTCTGCCCGGCTCGTGTATCGCGTGAGGACCCCAGTCTTTCAGCTTGGCCCCCCAAAGCGTGGTCCTTGTTTTAAACCCGGTTTATGGTGCTTGTCACCCCTCTCTCCCTGGAGTCTTTTCCTCTCAACTGATTTAGAGTCCGGATCCCGGCCCAGCCCTTTGGCAGGGGCTTGGGCCTGCGGGCACCTCCCAGAGGAACAGGGGGACATGTGTGGGGCCGGGGAGGCTCAGGGAAGTCCTTGCAGCACGGCCTGGCTCTGCAGGTGCCCTGGGGGCGGCGGGGGTGCAGAGGGAGGGTACGGCCTGGAGAAGGTGGCTCGGCCTCAAGGGCCTTTGCCCGTGTCCCTCCACGCCCGGACGGTGGCCTCTGGGGCTCGTAGGCAAACTAGTTAGGCCCACGTGGGTCTGTGAAGCCTCGGCGAGGCCGGCTGGCTCTAAGCTGCCCCGCGCGGGCCTGTGGCTGGCTGCTCTGAGGTCTCCGCGCGGAGCGGACCACGCTCTGTGCTTGTGCCCGGTCCCGGGGCCTTTCACGGAGGGACGCTGCCCCCTGCTGGCCGCCGCGCCCACTGCGGCTGCTCGTCTTGGGTCCCTGCCAGGCGCAGCCGTGTGGTCAAGCCCCGTGCAGCCCCGCACACCGGGGAGCCTGCAGTGGGTGCTTCTTGCAGAGGAGGTGCCTCAGGGCTGGGCTCACCGGGACCCCCCAGGCGAGGGACTAAAGAGCAGGAGGGAGATTCGTTCCCATTCCACACCGTAGACTCCTTCCACCGCACCCCGCCTGCCAGAGAGCCAGGCACGGGGGTCCTGGTTACCCCCAGGGCCCCTCAGCCCGACCCTGAGGAGTCCCTGCTCCGGTGCACCCCGGGCAAGCCCAGAACCAGGCAGGGGGACACTGAGCCTCCGGGCTGGGCTGGCAGTGGGTGACCCTCAGAGGCTCCTGTCACACTGGGAGCCCCTGGGGACCCCCAGTGCCCCCGGCCCAGCTCTGTCGCCTTTTCTGCAAACATGTTTTCTTTCCGCCTGAACCACCTGTTCTCCCTCCATCCAACCTGCCGCAGGGCCCCTTTCAGTCACGGTCTCGGTCACCAGCTTCTGAGGCGGGGGAGGCAGGGAGACGCCAGCGTCTCTTAGGAAAAGGCCCGTTTTCTCGGTGAAGGGGGTGGGTGGGTCCAGAACAGCCTCTTGCTTCCACTGCTGTGCTTGTCTGTCGCCCCCGGGGGAAGAGGCTTCTGCAGGGACCGATACGAACCCAGGCCCAGCAGGGCACCAGGTCCGTAACAGGTGGTGCTGCGACGGTGCCGCCTCGAGAGCCGTCTGCGCCCGTGCGGACTTGGGTTGGCCTCGTCTGTCTCAGGGCCTGGCCCCCGGGGCTCTCACGCGCCCCCTGGACTTCCCTCCTTGCTCAGGTTTCTCCCACTCGGCCTTCACGTTCGGGATCGAGAGCCACATCAGCCAGTCCAACATCAACGGGACGCTGGTGCCGCCCGCCGCGCTCATCTCTATCCTGCAGAAGGGGCTGCAGTATGTGGAGGCTGAGATCAGCATCAACGAGGTGGGGCCCAGCTCAGCAATCCCCCCTGCCTTTGCCCTTCCTGGACACAGGGCCTGTTTTGCCCGCAGGTCCCCACCCCAGGGGAAGTGCAGTCCCACCTGGCTCATGCCCTGCAGAGCCAGGGTGTGAGGAGAGGGGCCGCGCCCCCCAGGGGCCCCGCCAGCTGCAGACCCTATGGAGCCTGGCTTCCACGCACGCCCCGTGTGGCTTTCTAGTGTGGCTGACCGCAGATCTCCGGGGAGGCATCCCCCAGACACGTCCTGGTTCCTGGCGTCATTCAGGGAGCCCAGCGTGTCCGCACCCCTCTAAGTCAGGGGTCGGCTCGTGTGCCCCTAACGCCTGGGTTGAGCTGGCTGGGGTTCCCGGGGTCCCCTGAGGTTCCTGCACAGCTGACACCGCCCCTCCCCCAGGACGGCACGGTGTTCGACGGCCGCCCCATAGAGTCCCTGTCACTGATCGATGCTGTGATGCCCGACGTGGTGCAGACGCGGCAGCAGGCCTTCCGGGAGAAGCTGGCCCAGCAGCAGGCCGCGGCGGCCGCAGCAGTAGCAGCCACAGCGGCCGCGGCCACCCCAGCAGCTGTTTCCCAGCAGAACCCACCAAAGAACGGAGAGGCCACCGTGAACGGGGAGGAGAACGGAGCCCACGCCATGAGTGAGTGCGGCCACGGCCCCGTGGGCGTCGGCTGGTGCCCGGCCAGGGACGACAGCAGAGAAGCGTCCGTGTCCCTCGGTCGGGGCCCCTGGGAGGGCGGGGAATGCGGCAGCTGCTGTCCTTCGGGCCCAGAGGGGCCTCTTGCCTCTCCTGCTCCTCAGCTCCGCCTCCTCCCGACAGATAATCACTCGAAGCCGATGGAGATCGACGGGGACGTTGAGATCCCGGCCAGCAAGGCCACGGTCCTGCGCGGGCACGAGTCCGAGGTCTTCATTTGTGCCTGGAACCCCATCAGCGACCTGCTTGCTTCGGGGTAAGGCAGGAGGGCCGGGGCCGTGACCCTCACCCCAGCCTGGGGGGCGCCTTGTCCCCTCCTGGGTGGGTGGGCGGCCCCCGGGCTGCCGGGACTGACCGCCAGTTGCGGCTCCCCCCGCAGGTCCGGGGACTCGACGGCCAGGATCTGGAACCTCAACGAGAACAGCAGCGGGGACTCGAGCCAGCTGGTGCTGCGGCACTGCATCCGGGAGGGCGGCCACGACGTGCCCAGCAACAAGGACGTCACCTCGCTGGACTGGAACGTAAGTGCGGGCGCGCCCCCCCCCCCCCACCACGGTGGTCGGTGGCACCTGCTTGTGACCCTGCGTGCTCCAGGCAGCCCGAGGAGGGGGTGCCGCGCCTGAGCCGCTTTCTGTCCCTCCTGCCGCAGAGCGACGGGACGCTGCTGGCCACGGGCTCCTACGACGGCTTCGCGAGGATATGGACGGAGGACGGTAGGTGTGCCCCGGGCCGGGGGGAGGCGGCGCGCGGGCCTGGGCACCAACGCGTGCTGTTGCTCTTCCCCAGGCAACCTGGCCAGCACCTTAGGCCAGCATAAAGGGCCCATCTTTGCCTTGAAGTGGAATAAGAAGGGGAATTACATTCTGAGCGCCGGTGTAGACAAAGTGAGTATTGGCTTAAAATCCCCGCCGTGTCTCCAGACGGCGCCTCTTTCGTCCCCACATAAATCCGTGGCGGCTTCGCGTTCCGGGAGACGTCAAAGGGGGGTTTGGGCCCCGTTTGCGTTCCTGGTTTGGATGCCGCGAGCGCACAGCAGCTCGCGCTGGGTGGTGCCAAGCTTCCCCCCTCCCCTGAGGCCGAGCGTTCCGCGGGAAGAGGCATCTCCAAGCGCGGGGAGGTGCTCGGCGCGGACTCTCACCCGCCGGAGGGAGACGAGATCCTTGGCTAACATCCCGCCGGCGCTGGCCCGGGAGTCGGTGCCCGCGGCCCGCGCGGCGGCGACTGACTCCCCTTTCTGCTTGTGGAGCGCAGACGACCATCATCTGGGACGCCCACACCGGGGAGGCCAAGCAGCAGTTTCCTTTCCATTCCGGTGAGCGTCTTGACTTGTCTTTTCTCCTGGTAGCGAGACGAGACCCAGAAGCCCGGGAAACACTTCCCAGCGTCGCCGGAAAGGCGGCCCTGGGCGCGAGAGGGCAGCCCGGCGCACGCGGCCCTCGCTCCAGATTTGCAAAACCTGGCTTCGCTCGGACCTTCCGCAGCAAGGCCGGGAGCCAGCCACAGGGGCGGGGGCGCCTTCCCCCAAGAGGGCGGCGGTGGGGGCGTGACCCAGGTGACATGGTTCTCGGAGGCTTTGAAGCCGTCCGCAGCGTGGGGGTCCCTTGGCAGAAAAGGCGGGGTCCTTGCCGCCCCGCACCCGCGCCAGTCTCCTGAAAGGGGCCAGGTGGAAGCAGGTGGGAGGCGGGACGGGGTGGCGGCTGAGCTGGCGGAGTCACCAGGGGCGCGGCCTACAGGCAGTGAGTGAGTGTTGGGCGAGCGCAGGGCCTGGGGTGAGCGTGGGGAGCAGCTCTCCCACTGGGGTGGCTCCCCAGGCCGTGGGACTCGGGGACACATGCTGGTGCAGAGCGGCCACCCCCGCGCAGCCCCTGACCGCCGCCGCCCGCTCTCCCCCCAGCGCCCGCGCTCGACGTGGACTGGCAGAACAACACTACCTTCGCCTCCTGCAGCACGGACATGTGCATCCACGTGTGCAGGCTGGGCTGCGACCGCCCCGTCAAGACCTTCCAGGGACACACGGTAAGTGCGGCCGTTGGGCCTGCGTGGCTGACCGGGCTGGTGGCTGCATCCTGCGGCGGGAGCAGCCCGTCGTGGCCAGAGTAAGAAAAACACGGCTGGGGTGACGGATCGTGCCGCGACTACTGTGAGAAAGCAGATGAGGACAGGAAGGGAAGGGCGACAGCGAGCGAGCAGACGGCTGGACGGGCCTGAGACACCAAGACTTACTGCCCGGGGCCCCGGGAAGCCGCCTAGCAGGGGTCGGGGACGGGAGCCCACGGTGGAGAAGTTCCTGTGTGGCCAGGCTCTCCCACACGTGCTGGGAAACGTCCGCATCCAGTGCAGGGAGCTGCTCTGTCCCGTTTTCCCTCCGAGCCTGGCTACCTCACTCTGGCCGTCCAGTAGCAGCGTGGCCAGTCCATCTGCTCAGTCCCCTCCTGCGAGGCTGCCCAGGGTCTCTGGCCGGCTTCAGCACCCGCCAGCTGCAGGCACACCTGTTCTTGACCCAGTCCCCTCCCGTGGGCACCGAGGGGGTCCCGTGCCAGCTGTCGGCCGCCGCCAGCACCGGTGCGCGTGGCGTGTTGACTTAATGGTCTCGTGTTCTGGGGTCGAGGCCCACGAGGGGTGGCCAAGTCGGGGGGTGTTTCCAGTCTGATTTGAAGGCGAGCGCGGGTCACTCACCGTGGCAGCTAGGTCGGCCGCCCTCCCGCGAGGTCTCGGGTCCGAGGGGGCGTCTCCGTCTCGTCCCCAGAAGCCCCTGGCTGTCCCGCTCGGACAGGCTTGAGGGGGCAGCCTGCTGGAAGCCCTTGGAGCCGCCCCAGCCCGGCTCTGTCCCCACCTGACCTGCTCAGCCCTCCGGCCTCCCCCGCAGCAGCCCCGGCACTTCTCTGCCCCCCGTACTCGCAGCTCCGGGTAGTGGTTGCTGCCCCTTCTCCATCCACGCTCCCCACCCCCCAGACAGCCGTCCACGGGCAGGAAAGTCAGTTTCCAAGCCCGTTGTGACCCTCCTGTGGCCTCCAGTGCTGCATTTCCGTGGCAGGGAAACTCATTTCTGCCCTGGGAGAAAGAGCCGGAGGGGAAATAACCAGGCGGCACCTGTTTGCAGCGAGGACGGGGCGCTGCTGCCCCCTGGTGGACGCTGTCCACGGCGGGCGCTGCTGCCCTCCGGTGGCTGCCGTGTGAACGGCAGGCCTCTGCTGCCACCTGGTGGATTCTGTGCCCAACTGCATCCCAACGCTTTCTTCTCCGCAGAACGAGGTGAACGCCATCAAATGGGACCCCTCCGGGATGCTGCTGGCATCCTGCTCGGATGACATGACCTTAAAGGTAGCCGGGCTCAGCGGGCGGGCGGTTCCCTGGTGCTCACGGTCACTGCCCGGACGTGAGCCCCCTTCCCGGCCCCGGCAGTCTCCCCAGCGCCAGCCCACGGCTGGCTGTGTTACCCAGTGGGCAGCCAGGGTCCTGCTGGATCCCTCCCAGGGCTGTTCTCACCGACACCCCCTGGCCGTGACAGCCCTGTCCAGCACAGCCTGGCCGGCCAGCCCCCAGCCAGCAGGTGGTGGAGGGGAGCTTGAGGGGCCCCCGGGCGGGGGAGCGAGGCTTGCTCACACTCGCGACGTGTGCCCTAGATCTGGAGTATGAAGCAGGACACGTGTGTGCACGACCTGCAGGCCCACAGCAAGGAGATCTACACCATCAAGTGGGGCCCCAGCGGGCCAGCCACCAGCAACCCCAACTCCAGCATCATGCTCGCCAGGTACAGCCGCCCCGCCTGCCCCCACTCCCAGGGCGGCCGAGCTCCCCGGCCGAGCGCTGCCAGGGCCGACACGCTCACGTGCAGACGCCGGCTGCTTTGTCCGTGGCTCCGACGCCGCCGGCCTCGGGGTTGAGTGGGTTGTCAGGGGAGCAGGTGTCTGCACGCAGCTGGCAGGAAGGATCTGTGGGGAGTCCGGCTTCGAACACATGACACTGGGAAGGTCTTGCTTGGGCCTTGCTTGGTTTACAAGGCTAACCTGGAGCTCCAGGGGGAGGGTCTGGACTTTGGTCACCCCACACACCTGCTTGGCAGGAGGGGAAACTGCCGGCCAGCCCCGTCCCACTGCTGACGGTCACGCTGGGCGGGTTCTGAGAGTGGACACCAGGCTGCCCAGGGCTCGGAGGCCAGTCCAGGGAACCGTGAGCGGGAGAAGGTGGGGTGTGGGGCTGGAGCCGCTCGGCTGTGAGACCCCACAGAAGCTGGGGAAGGGATGGGAGTGTAAGACCCTTCAGGTCAGTAGAAAATGCAGGTGCTGATCGATCTGACTCCCTAACCACAGCCAGAGAGGAGCAGAGGGCTGCCGCGGGGGTCCCGCCTTACAGGAGAAGCCCCAGTTCCTTGTCTGGGAGGCTGGGGCGGGCGGCGGCCGTCCCGTGACACCCTGTGTCCGCCTCTGTCCTCCCAGCGCCTCCTTCGACTCAACGGTGCGGCTATGGGACGTGGAACGGGGTGTGTGCACCCACACGCTCACCAAGCACCAGGAGCCCGTGTACAGTGTGGCCTTCAGCCCCGACGGGAAGTACCTGGCCAGCGGCTCCTTCGACAAGTGTGTGCACATCTGGAACACGCAGGTGAATGCAGGGCCCCGGCCCCTGGCGTGGGACAGCGTCCTCTGGGGGGACAGCACTGGCCATCAGAGCAGCCCTGGGAGTATGGGGCACCGTCTGGCTTCAGATCCCCGGCAGCAGGCACATAGTGGGCAGGTGGGCAGTGCAGGGCCAGGAGAGCACGCACAGCTGCCGCCAGGTTCTGGGAAGGAAGGGAGGCTGCAGAGGGGGCTCGAAGCCAACCAGGTCTCAAATTCCCGCAAAGCCCTGACGGGGCGTTCTGGAACCCACCTTCCCCCCGGGGAGCCTGCATCTCGTGGCACCGCTTCATCAGTCCTGGCACGCGTGGGCCAATCTTGGGGGAGCAGGTGGGGACAGCCCGCGCCCCACAGCCATGTGACGGCGGCTTTGCTTTGCAGAGCGGGAGTCTCGTCCACAGCTACCGAGGCACCGGGGGCATCTTCGAGGTGTGCTGGAACGCCCGAGGGGACAAAGTGGGGGCCAGTGCATCCGACGGCTCTGTAAGCAGCTCCTGGGGGCAGGGAGGGAGGGAGGGTACTCCCGTCCTCCGGGGTAGCACACCCCCAGCATGTGCGTGTCAGGGAAGGGACCAGTCCTCACGTTTCGGGGCCATCCCACTGGCCTGTCTGGGCTCCATGGTGGTGCCCAGTTTGGTGATACAGGCACAGCTTCCCTCTCCACGCCTGCGTGTCCCATCCGTGAGTGGTCAGCCCGGCCCTGTGTGTCCTGGGCCGTGCGGGAGGAGGGTCCAGCAGTGCCCGGCGCCTACCTTTCGCGCGGTCAACCTCCAGCTGACGGAGCCCTCCCCCCCAGGTGTGCGTGTTAGACCTGCGGAAGTAAGGCGGCCAGAGGACCAAGAGCCGGACGGGACCAGCAGCCCACGTGTGCGGCCCCACGCCACCGTCCGCTCCCCCCCCCCGCACCCCCCCCCCACGCCCCACGTGATCGGAGCGGACTCTGGATCTGCCCCCGGCCGCGGGAGTCTTACCTTTTCTTGTAACCGTCGTCCAGGGGTTTAGAACGGAAGCATCCAGTCCCATCCGAGGGGGGAGGGCGCTTCCCCCCCCCCGGGACCTCCACTGGCACGAAGCCCCCGGCTGGACGGCGCGGGTCGCTCTGCGGACAGGCTCTGACGAGTGGCAGGAGAGCAGGAAGCAAACAGACGCTGTGCCAAAAACAAGGAGACAAATGCTGTGATAAACCAAAGGGGGCTCCCCCTCCGCCATGGGCTCCTGTCTCCCCTCAACTTGGACACCACGGCGGGTCCCGCCCAGGGTGTCCAGAGACCCGCGTGCGCCGCAGCAGGGGGTGGCGGTGTAACCCCACGCCTGTTGTCTAGCAGCCTCTCCGCCGCCGGTGGCTTTGTGTCGGCTGCAATCCTGGGGCCTGAGGTCTTCCGTCTGGGATGGAAACTGGTTTCGAGGTGTTGCTTCTTCCCCTGCCCCGAGCGCCGCCTCCTCCGTCGGGCGTGGGCCCGGGGGCGGCAGCCTGGGGACCCGACGTGCGTGCGTCTCGGCCGGACGCCTCCCTGCCGCCCTCCCGGCCGCTGCGGATGCCGGGTCTCGAGGGCGCCGTCGGCGCTTCGTAAGTGCTTTAGGTAGGAAGGCAGCGCAGGGGAACTTTTTACAGGAGAAAAAAGAAAAATGACTTATAAGAGAAAGAACCCGGAGTATTTTTGGAAAAAAAAATATTTTTATGTTGACACAGTTCTAAAATGCTAAAGTGGCCATCAGCGTAGCGCTTCGTGTGACTCGTACCCTAAGCAGATCGCGGGAAGGCAGAGGCGGGCCCCGGGGAGGGCTGTGGGGACGCTGCGGCAAGGCGGGCCCCGCAGGGCTTCTCCGCGGCCAGAGAAGAAGCCGGCGCCCGGGGCGCCCCGGGGAGGCTTCCTGGGTGGACCGTCCACCTTGCTTCTGCCGCCTTCGTTTCTTTCTCTCACCGGAAATTTTTTTTACGGCTGGATCTTTTTACTGTTTTTTAAAAAATTAAATCTGCTGTGTCCTCGCACCAGGTGACCCTTCTCAGCGTGTAGATTCGCAGGCACCAGAAGACGGGGCTGCTGTTCCCGCAGGTCAGCCAGCGCGGGCAGCTGCAGCGGGCCGCGTCCCAGCTGCCACGTAGCACACCGGGGCAGGGAGGGCCTCCCGCAGAGCTGGGCCAGGTGCAGAGACCCAAGACGCTCGCGTCTCGCCGTCGCCGGCTGGCTGGGGTGGCGAATCCCTCACGCCCCCCTCTCCCCCGAGACCAAAGCGGGGTCTGGAAACGGGGGGGGGGAGGGGGGTCTCGTTTTGCTACAAAGAACAAGGTCTGTGGGCCCACCACCCCGAGATGCACCGCATATTTTCTGCCCCAAGAAACAAGCGGGCTCATGCTGCACTTGGGGTGGGGTCAAGATGGCCCCCACTAACTGGGTTGGCTGCTGAGGGAGCCTCAGCCCACGTCCAGCCTGAAGCTGCTGTCAGGAAGGGTCTGGCAGACGATCTTCGATGAAGGCGCAGCCAGGGTGTCACTGAAGGGCTGGCTTCAGCCTCGTCAGTCTGCACCCCAGGGGGGCCGCTGGCTGGGGGTAGGGCTGACAGAGCAGACAACGCAGCACCCACATGGGAGACTCACCCTGAAGACGGAACCTGGTCCAGCCGTGGGGAAGAGCGTCCCTGGCCAGGTGGGAGGCCGAGCACGGATCCTGCAGAGCAAGGCGGGACACGTCCCTGCTGGCCCGCTTGTGCTCTCAGCGGTCATGAGACACGCTGAAGCCGCAGTGGCGACAGGTAACTGGGATCCGGAAAACGCCTGCTCCCTCCTGGAGCGCTCGCAGCTGTGAGGTGACGACTCCCCAGCCGCGCACGGCAGCTCGCCCCGACGGTCCTGGCGTCTCTGTAAAACACATCACGGAGCCCAGTGATAGGCACTTGGTCAAAGTGAAGGGTCTGCTTGTTCCTTCCTGTGTTTCTCTCAACCTTGTGTTCCACCTGTTTTTTAATTTCCCCTCTTAACCGTGTCCCTTTTTAATTTCCCCTCTTAACCCTCGTTGCACCCACAAACGGTCCCCCAGCCGCTCCCTGGTCTTGCCTTCTGCCTTCCGCAGTTTTTATTGTCTGTGTCAGACGTAAACAGCCAGACGTGGGTCTCCGTCAGCGTCGTCAGAAAGAGCATTCCACCCCGTCCCCTCGCTGTTGCCCTCCACCCCCACCCTCACGCTCCGAGATACAAAGGATCACCTCGTGTGTCGTAGCTCATTTGTTCGAAGAGAGAATCAACAAATCATATTCAATGTCTGGAATAAATTGCTCTATTTTGATATGACAAAACCCGGTGCGTCTGCTTTCTTCCCTGCTCGGTCTGGAGACGGGGCTGCTGGTGCCGCTGCTGCTGCTAAGGAGAAAAAGGACACGGTGAGTCTTCGTAGGGCTTGGGGGTTGACTTGGGGAAGGGGCCTGATGGGGGCGTGGGGGGACAGTGGCCTACGCTGGTTGCAGCAGGTGCCTGGATGAAAGGGGGGGTGTTTCTGAGTGGCTGCCATGGGTTGTGCTCGGGCTGTTTTTGCAGAGATGAAATGCGTCTCCTCACCACGGGTGGGTGGGTTGGGAGTCGGGGCGGCGTCATGACTCACTGTCGTCAGACCCCATGGGTGACAGTGACGAGATGACACGGGCACCTGGCAGGTGGCGTCCACGTCAGCTTGGTGCCTGGGCACACGGGTGGCTGTCGGGTCCTTCTCTTCAAGGCAGTGATGCCGCGTTCTGTATCGCCCCAAAGCTAAGGGGAAAATGAGTTTTACAGAAGCATTGTGTGGAATGATACACGCGACCCGACCGACGTCTCATTTTTACGTAGCCCAGGCCAGCCGGCCAGGCGTCTCAACATGGAGCCGAGTTCCCACACCTTCTTACACACCACCATCATCACCTCCATCACCACCTCCATCGTCATCACTGTCACCACCTCCCTCATCACCTCCAGCACCACCTCTATCACCACTATGACCATTCAAGGGCTGTGAAGCACATGCACCGATGGGGAGACCGGGGGTGGGGGGGGCGGGGGGGCGGTGCAGGAGACTGGTCACCGCGTACGGGGCGGAAAGACACAGAGAGGGGAACACAGGGAAATGGAGTATCGTGCAAAAATGAAAATGCACACGGGGTAGGGTAAGGCGGGCAATGAGGGAAGAGAATTGCAAGAACAGGAGTCAGCCGACCACGGAACCGTGCCGACACAGTATTTGTGGGGCCCCAGAAAGAGGGGAGAGGCGGGACGGAGGGGACCAGAAGGTGTGATGGGCAGGATGGGAAGTAATGGGAGTCGGGGGTTGTGGGAGCAAAACCATGACGGCGGAGACAACATGGGAGAAGGCCTCAAGGGGAAGACTAGAAAGGTCAGGCTGGATGGAACAGGTTTCAGAAGGAAAGGCATCCCAGGGGAGAGGGATTTGTTATGCGAGGAGCAAGGGAGTCTGTGTTACCAAGGCAACGTGGGGAAGCAAGGGATCATGGGAGAAGGCATGCAAGAAGCAAGGGATCAAGGGAGGAGCAAGGACTCATGGGAGAAGGAAGGCATCACAGGAGAAGGAAGGCCTCATGGGAGGAGCAAGGGCTCACGGGAGAAGCAAGGGATTACGGGAGAAGTAAAGGATCATGGGAGAAGTAAGGCCTCATGGGAGAAGCAAGGGCTCAAGGGAGAAGTAAAATAAGGGGAGAAGAAAGCATCACTGGAGGAGCAAGGGCTCATGGGAGAAGGAAGGAAAGGATCATGGGAGAAGGCATCACGGGAGAAGGCAGGCATCATGGAAGGAGCAAGGGATCACAGGAGCAGCAAGGACTTATGGGAGGAGTAAAGGCTCATGGGAGAAGCAAGGGATCACGGGAGGAGTAAGGGATCGCAGGAGGAGTAAAGGATCATGGGAGAAGTAAGGCATCACAGGAGAAGCAAGGGATCATGGGAGAAATAAAGGTTCACGGGAGGAGCAAGGGATTATGGGAGGAGTAAAGGCTCATTGGAGAAGTAAGGCATCACGGGAGGAGCAAGGGATCACTGGAGAAGTAAAGGATCACGGGAGAAGGAAGGCCTCACGGGAGGAGCAAGGGATCACGGGAGAAGTAAAGGCTCACGGGACAAGGAAGGCATCACGGGAGGAGCAAGGGATCACTGGAGAAGTAAAGGATCACGGGAGAAGGAAGGCCTCACGGGAGGAGCAAGGGATCACGGGAGGAGCAAGGGATCATGGGAGAAGGCATCACGGGAGAAGTAAAGAATCACGGGAGAAGGAAGGCATTATGGGCGGAGCAAGGGCTCACGGGAGCAGCCAGGGATTATGGGAGGAGTAAAGGCTCATGGGAGAAGTAAGGGATCGCAGGAGAAGTAAAGGATCACGGGAGAAGGAAGGCATCACTGGATGAGCAAGGGTTCACGGGAGAAGGAAGGCATCACTGGATGAGCAAGGGTTCACAGGAGAAGGAAGGCATCAAGGGAGGAACAAGGGCTCACGGGAGAAGGAAGGCATTGAGGGAGGAACAAGGGCTCACGGGAGGAGCAAGGGATCACGGGAGGAGTAAAGGCTCACGGGAGAAGTAAGGGATCATGGGAGAAGAAAGGGATCACGGGAGAAGAAAGGCACCATGGGAGAAGCATGGACGGTCCTAACACAGGCATCTTGGTCGAAAACAGGACTTGGCAAAAGCGGCATCAAGGAGAGCCATGGGATAATGGAGAACAAAGGCATCATGGGAGGCGAAGACTGTGGGATAAGGAGACATCGTGGAGGGACAGATCTCATGAGAACAGGGCACCATGCAAGAAGCAAGCGTTGCAGTAAAAAAGCCGCTATGGGCGTGATAGGGACAATACTCGCTTGGGAAAGAAAGATGAGAACGAAGGAACCACGGGGCAGGCCGGGTACAGTGGGGGCAGCAAGTGCTTATGGGAACAAAAGTGTGATGAGCAAACACGTAGGCATCATGGGAAAAGTGGGGAAGGTAGTAAACACGAGGCGATGGCGATGTGGGGTTGAGGGAAACGCGCATCATGGGAATGACTTGGAACTGCGGGACAGAAGGTGAGAAGCGGGGAATGACGACGCCATGGGCTGACCGCAAGGCAGACTGGGCACTGTGGGCTGAGGGAGGCACCACGAGGGAGCAGGGCATTGTGGCCACAAAAGAGAATCTTTCCAAGGCAGGGAAGGGGGACACATTAATGGTGGGAACCCAGCGGCATCATGGGAGAGGAGGAATGCTGGGAGACCGATGGAATTGGGGGAACAGAGAAAATTGCTGGGAGAAGAATGGAATTTTGGGACACTAGGCAACATGGGAGAAGTATGGATTGTGGGAACAGATGGAATTCTGGTGAAGTATGGATTTGTGTAAACTGGAAATCAACATTAAGTGAATGAGAATTGTGGGAACAAGGAAGACTGCTGGGAGCACTACGGAATTGTGGGAATGGGAGGCATGCTGGGAGAAGTATGCAATTGTGGGAACAAGGAGGAATGAATGCTGGGTGATGTGTGGAATTGTGGGAACAATAGCCATCATGGGAGAGGCATGGAATTGTGGAAATAATAAGCATCATCAACAAAGAACAGAATTGAGGGAACAGGAAGTCAATACCCAGTGAATGGGAATTGTGGGAACCTCAAGCATCCAGAGAAGTACAGAATTGTGGGAACGGGAGGAATGCTGGGAGAAGTATGGAATCATGGGAGTAGGAGGAATGCTGGGAGTGGCACGGAATTGTGGGAACAGGAGGAATGCTGGGAGCATTATGGAATTATGGGAATAAGGAGGAATGCCGGGAGAAGGATGGAATTGTGGGACAACAGGCATCATGGGAGAAGTATGGAATTGTGGGAACTAAGACTGCTGGGAGCAGTATGGAACTGTGGGAATGATGGGCATCATGGGAGCATTATGGAATGATGGGAACAGGAGGAATGCTAGGAGCACTGCAGACTTGTGGGAACAAGGAGGAATGCTGGGAGAAGTATGGAATTGTGGGAAAATGAGGATGGCTGGGAATATTATGGAATTATGGGAACAAGGAGGAACGCTGGGAGAATTATGGAAGAAGTATGGAATCATGGAAGAAGTATGGAATGGTGGGAACAATAGGAATCATGGGAGAAGTATGGAATGGTGGGAACAGGAGGAATGCTGGGAGCAGTATGGAATTATGGGAACAGGAAGTCAACATTGGATGAATGGGAAAGGTGGGAACAAGAAAGAATGCTGGAAGAAATATGGAATTGTGGGAACAAGGAGGTATGCTGGAAGTATGGAATTACGGGAACATGCATCATGGAAGAAGTATGGAATTGTGGGACCAATAGGCATCATGGTAGAACAATGGAATCGTGTGAACAGGGAGTCAACACGCAGTAAATGGGAACTGTGGAAACAATAAGCATCATGGGAGAAGTACAGAATTGTGGGAACAGGAGGAATGCTGGGAGCAGTATGGAATTGTTGGAACAAGGAGGAATGCGTAGAGCAATATGGACTTGTGGAAACAGGAAGTCAACACTCAGTGAATGGGAATTGTGGGAGCAGTAGGCATCATGGGAGATGTATGGAATTTTGGGAACAGGAAGGCAACAGTCAGTAAATGTGAATTATGGGAATAAGTCAATCAACTTTTGGGAACAAGGAATTGTGGGAACAAGAAGGAATGATGGGAGGCTGGAATTAGGGGAACAAGAAGGAATGCTGGGGGCTATGAGTGAATTGCGGGAACAAGGAGGAATGCTGGGAGGAGTATGGAATTCTGGGAACAAGGAGGAATACTGGGAATACGACAGAATTGTGGGAACATGGAGGATGACTGGGAATATGGAATTGTGGGAACACGGAGGGAAAGCTGAGAGAATGCTGGAATTATGGGAACAAGGAGGAATGCTGGGAGAAGTATGGAATTGTGGGAAGAGTGAGGAATGCTGGGAGCAGTATGGAATTGTGGGAGCAGAGGGGAATGCTGGGAGCAGTATGGAATTGTGGGATAAGGAGAAATGCTGGGAGAATATTGAATTGTGGGAACAGGAATGCTGGGAGCATTATGGAATTATGGGAATAAGGAGGAATACTGGGAGTAGTATGGAATTATGGGAATAAGGAGGAATACTGGGAGCAGTATGGAATTGTGGGAGCAGAGGGGAATGCTGGGAGCAGTGTGGAATTGTGGGAACAGAGAGGACTGCTGGGAGCAATATGGAATTGTGGGAACAGAGAAGAATGCTGGGAGCACTATGGAATTGTGGGACAAGGAGGAATGGGGAGAATGATGGAATTCTGGGAACATTAAATCAACATTGGGTGAATGGGAATTGCAGGAACAAGGGGGAATGCTGGAAGGATGGAATTATGGGAAAAAGGAGGAATGCTGGAAGAATGATCAAATTGTGGGAACACAGGAATGCTGAAAGATGGAATTCAGGGAACATTAAATCAACATACGATGAATGGGAATTGTGGGACGGAGGAGGGAATGCTGGGAGCACTATGGCCTTGTGAGAACAAGGAAGAATGTTTGGAGAAGTATGGAATTTTGGGAACAAGGGAATGGAATTCTGGGAACAAGGAGGAATGCTGGGAAACGTATGGAATTTTGGGAACAAGGGAATGCTGGGAGAATGTTGGAATTGTGGGAACAGGAGGAAACCCAGAAGAAGATGGAACAAGAGGGATGCTGGGAGAAAGTCACGGTGAGGCACGATGTTGGGAGAAGTATGGAATTCTGGAAACAAAAAGGAATGCTGGGTAAACGACAGTATTGTGGGAACACGGAGGACCTCTGGGAAGTATGGCATTGTGGGAACACGAAGGGAATGTTGAGAGAATGATGGAATTGTGGGGACAAGAAGGAATGCTGGGAACAATATGGAATTGTGGGACCAAGGAGGTAGTGAACGATGGAATTTGGGAACAAGGAGGAATGCTGGGAGAAGTATGGAATTATAAAAACAAGGAGGAATGCTGGGAGAATTCAACAGAATTGTGGGAACAGAGGGGAATGCTGGGAGCAGTATGGAATTGTGGGAACAAGGAGGAATGCTGAGAAAAGTATAGAATTGTGGGAACAGAGAGGACTGCTGGAAGCAGTATGGAATTCTGGGAAGGAATGATGGGAGCAGTATGGAATTGTGGGCGCAGAGAGGAATGCTGGGAGCAGTAAGGAATTGTGGGAACAAAGAAGAATGCTGGGAGCAGTATGGAATTCTGGGAACAAGGGGAATGCTGGGAGAAGGATGAAATGCTGAGAACAGGAAGTCAACATTGGGTGAATGGGAATTATGGGAACAAGGAGGAATGCTGAAAGAAGGATGGAATTGTGGGAACAAGGAAGGATGCTGGGAAAAGTATGGAATTGTGGGAACGAGGGAATGCTAGGAGAATGACAGAACTGTGGGGACAAGAAGGAATCCTGGGAGAAGATGGAATTGTGGGAACATGAGGATGGCTGGGAGAATGATGCAATTGTAGAACAGGAAGTCAACATCAGATGAACGGGAATTTTGGGAACAATAAGTCAATATTGGATGAATGGGAATTGTGGGAGCAATGGGCATCATGGGAGAAGTACAGAATTCATGGAACAGGACGTTAAATTTGGATTAATGGGGACTGTGGGAATAAGAAGCAGCATGGGAAACAAGAAGAATTGTGGGAACAGGAAGTCAACAGTGGATGAATGGGAGTTGTGGGTACAAGGTGGGATCTTGGGATAAGTACAGAATTGTGAGAATGGGAGGTCAACATGGATGATTTGAAATTGTGGGTACGGAAGTCAACATGGGATGAATGGGAATTGTGGGGATAATAGCACGGGAAAAGAAAGGAATTGTGGGAACAGGAACTCAACAGTGGAGTAATGGGAACTGTGTGAAAAGGGAGGGATCCTGGAAGAGGTCTGGAATTGTGGGAACAGGAAAGCAACATTGGAAGAACAGGAATTGTGGGAACAAGGTGTGCTCACGGGAGAGGTACAGGCTGTAAGAACAAGATATCACATGGATGAATGGGAATTGTGGCAACAACAGGCATCATGGGAAAAGTAAAGTACTGTGGGAACAGGAAGGCAACATTGGGTGAATGGGAATTGTGGGAACAAGGAGGACTGCTGGGAAGATGGAATTGTGGAGCCAGAGAGGAATGTTGGGAATAGCATGGAATTCTAGGAATAAGCGGAGATCACAGTAGAAGTATGGAATTGTGGGAACAGGAAGACAACATCAGTGAATGAGAATTGTGGGGACAATAAGCATCATGGGAGAAGTATGGAATGGTGGGAACAGGAGGAATGCTGGGAGCAGTATGGAATTCTGGGAACAGGAAATCACCATTGGATGAATGGGAATGGTGGGAACAAGAAAGAATGCTGGAAGAACTATGGAATTGTGGGAACTAGGAGGCATGCTGGAAGTGTGGAATTACGGGAAAAGGCATCATGTAAAAAGTATGGAATTGTGGGACCAACAGGCATCCTGGTAGAAGAATGGAATCGTGTGAACAGGGAGTCAACACGCAGTGAATGGGAACTGTGGAAACAATAAGCATCATGGGAGAAGTACAGAATTGTGGGAACAGGAGGAATGCTGGGAGCAGTATGGAATTGTTGGAACAAGGAGGAGTGCGTACAGCAATATGGACTTGTGGAAACAGGAAGTCAACACCCAGTGAATGGGAATTGTGGGAGCAGTAGGCATCATGGGAGATGTATGGAATTTTTGGAACAGGAAGTCAACAGTTGGTGAATGGGAATTATGGGAATAGTAAATCAACATTGGATGAATGGTTATTGTGGAAAATAGGAGGAATGCTGGGAATAGTATGGAATTGTGGGTATAGTGGGCATCATGGAGAAGTACAGAATTGTGGGAACAGGAAGTCAACACTCAGTGAATAGAAATTGTGGCAACAATAAGCATCATGGAGGGCCTCCCTGGTAGCACAAGGGTTAAACACAGCACTATGAAGCAATCCGCAGCCTCTGCAGCATGAGTTCGATCCCCGGCCAGCCAGGGAACAACTCACCTGTCTCGCCTGCTGCTCCCGTCAGCAGTGTATTTCAGTCATTCTGCCTGTTCTGTTCCCTGCTCTGTCTCTGGTGAATCCTCTCACCCACACATCTGGCCTGTACTCCGGTTCTTGTATAAATAAATCAATCTTAAAAAAGAACAAACAATAAACATCATAGAAGAAGTATGGAATTGTGGAAACAAGGAGGAATGGTTGAAGCAGTATGTAATTGTGGGTACAATAGGCATCATGGGAGAAGTATTGAATCCTGGGAACAGGAAGTCAACACTCAGTGAATGGGAACTGTGGGAACAACAGGCATCATGGGAGAAGTATGGAATTGTGGGGGCAAGGAAGGATGCTGGGAGCAGTATGGAATTGTGGGAACAATAGGCATCATGGTAGCAGTACGGAATTATGGGAACAGGAGGAATGCTGGGAACATTAGGGAATTATGGGAGCAAGGTAGAATGCTGGGAGAAGTATATAGACTTGTGGGAACAACAGGCATCATGGGAGAAGTATGTAATTGTGGGAACAGGAGGAATGCTGGGAGCACAATGGACTTGCGGGAACAAGGAGGACTGCTGGGAGAATATTGAATTGTGGGAACAGGAGGAATGCTGGGAGCATTATGGGAATAAGGAGGAATGCTGGGAGAAGTATGGAATTGTGGGAACAAGAGGCATCATGGGAGATGTATGGAAATCGTGGAACAGGAAGTCAACACTCAGGGAATGGGAATTATGGGAATAGTAAGTCAACATTGGGTGAATGGGAATTGTGGGAACAAAGAGGAATTATAGGAGAAGTATGGAATTCTGGGAACAGAAGTCAACATTGCATGAATGGGAACTGTGGGAACAAGGAAGCATGCTGGGAAAAATATGTAATCGTGAAAAGGATGTGCGTTCATTCAAGTTCAACAGCTGTAGCAGGAATCTTTCTCATTTACTTCCATCCACGGACAACAATGACACTCCAGACATTATCACCACGACCAGACCTGCCCTTCCTCACAGGGTTGGATTCCAAGGATCTAATCCTTAAAGCGTCAAGGCATCTCATTCCAAATCTGAGCCCTATAATCACGCCATTGCTATGCTACTCACATCCTCTGCCGTTAAGAGGCCATTAAACAAACATAATCCTTGAATTAAAGCAACGTTTGCCAACACCTGCGACATAGTAATCCCCCTCACTGCTAACTTGCTAAGAGATTTTGCCAAATGTAAATCATCTACCTCTCACTGCTTATTTCTACCACACCCAATAAAACTAATCCCCTCCATAGCTAATCTATCAAATGCCTCTTGATTGAGAGCATTTTTGCCAAATGTACTATTTCCAACAACCTAACCCCACAACCACCTCACAGGCGAGTCTGCCTGTTATCCGAAATGAAGGGGCCCGTTTCTCTAACAGGTTTCATGGTGACACTAGAACTTACCCTAATAATACAAAACCTAGGGGCCACCCTGGTCACGCAAGGGTTAAGACACAGCCTGTGAAGCTGTCCGCAATCTCTGCAGCATGAGTTCATCCCCGGTCCGTCAGGGAGCAACCCACATGGCGCACAGACCTCTCCTGTCTCGCCCGCTGCTCCCCTCAGCAGTGTATTTCAGTCAGTCCGCCTGTTCTGTTCCCCGCTCTGTCTCTGGTGAGACACGCCCCCCCCAAACCTCTGGCCTACACCTGAGTTCTTGTATGCATAAATAAATCTTAAAAAATATATATATACACTCTAACATTCCCTCTCCTGCAACATCCACAAATTTCAAACCTGTCAGGATATTTCCTGACCATCATACACCACCTACCATCTCCAATCACACTGTCCCTCAAAAGCCAGCATCAACGCTGTGGCACTGAGCATGGATGGAAAATGTTTACCCAAAACTAGTAGTTCCCAATTCAAAAGGACGTGTCCATACTCCTTTCTCACCAAAAAAGGCCTAATTAAGCTGCATCTTCTTTTACACAGCACATGGATCTTGAGCCTCGTACAACTGTCTCCACGAGCAACTTCTGTTACAACGGGTCACGACTCCCTGCAGCACCAACCACCACAGCCGGCTGGGCCCACAGTGTGGCCCGCGGCCTTCTCACTTGCGCACCCGGCACCTGCAGGACCCGGAGCGTCCCCTTTTCCACCCAGCATGACAATTCCTAACTGTCATCATTTCACGCGAACCCCCCCTCACAGGACCTTTCTTACTAACCCTGAAAGATACAGCCCCAATACACCTGTACGAGAGACGCGGATCTCAAGGTGTCCATGTCCACAGCCCTTGCGCAGCCAGACACGCCCGCACGCACCCGGAGCAGACTAAAAAGGCCATGAAAGCCACAGACAACCCACTACTATTTCATACAATTCCACACCCAGCCCCAGCGCTCAGAATGAACCCCAAACCTGGACTGGGGAGAGGGGAGGTATTTCAAAAAAGAAAAAATTTAACCCCAAACCACCATAAATTGCAGTTTTTGTAGAAAAACCCAAGTAAGTATCAAAGCAACACTGAAAACGTAACTTGTGACAGCTTGAGGAACAGCAGAAAAAGGAGGGAAGTGGACCTACCTCCTGGCGGAAGCGTCAGGGTCGTCTGAGGGGTGAGGCCGGTCACCTCTCTCGGGGTCTGGACCCCCGGCAGGCCAGCCAGGCGACGGCACGCCGCATGCCTACGGGGGGGCAATGGGGAGGGGAGGACAGGTTACGCTCCAGGAAAGCCTGAGGCCAGTGCGTGCTCCAAACAGTGGGGGATCTGAGGGGGAACAGGTGACCCTCAAGCCAAAGGGAGCAACAGGGCCGTGACCCCCCCACACACATACACACAACCCTCGAGCCAAAGTGAGCCCCTCCGTGCGCGTTTACGGCGCGGCTGTCACAGGCCGCAAGGCAACAGCAAATGCACACCGCCAGGCGGGCAGGGTCTCACCTTGCACCCGGACTGCACGCCATACACCCCTGCAGCCAGCCAAGCCCGGCTCCGGCACGTGGAGCCCAATTTCCTCACCTTCCACCAACGTCCTCCCGTAGTTGATCCACCCCCCATCACCACCTTCTCGCCCCCAGGCGGGTCCCCTGTCAACCCCCACAGGCCAGGGTCACGAGCCGGGAACAGCTGCAGAACAATCACAAGACAACACCCAGCAGCCTCCAGGGCAACCACGTGAAGCCAAGCTCGCCCGGCCCCTCCCGCATCGCTCTCCTTTCCTCTCTGCTACACTCCGAAGGCCTGACGCCACGGCCGGCTCACTGGCGCGTCACAGTGTCTCGGGGATGCCTGCGGGCCTGGGTCACGCCGGTGTCCATCGGCTCACCTCTTCTTGCCACTGTCCTCAGTCAGAAGATGTGCCCATTGGGGAGACCGGCTCCCCCTCCAGAGTCCTCCTCAACCCAAGGGCCAGAGCTGGCACGGTGCTTATCCGCAAGCCTCTGAAACAAAGCTGGCTGCCGTGAGTCCAAAACACGGCTGAGAAGAGGACCAGGCAGCTCTGAAGAAAGTGTAGCCAGGCTAGAGGGCGTCCAGGCAAGGCCAGCCAGGGCGGGACTAGGCAGGGAGCACCCCCAACGTGGACAGAGGCTGGTGCTCACAGACTGAAACCCCAGGGCCCACCAGAGCTTCCTCCCACAGCTGAGGCACCTGCTCCCCAAGGCCACTCCCAGGCTGCTGCCCAACGCAGAGGCCAGGAGACATCCCTTCAGCTCTGGCAAAGACCGACCCGTCTCTCGCTGCCTGGGGGCCAGACAAGCAGAAGTTGGCATCTTTGCCTGGAGAGTGGGGTGGACAGGACGCTGCAGGGGTGCGGAGTGTGCATGTGGTGCTGGACATGGGGGAACGCACGCCCCACCTAGAAAAGCTGAAACGACACATCTCTTTGGCTCTTGGCATCAAGGTGGGGGCTGCTATCTCGGGGCATCCTCAAGGAAGCGAAGCAGCTTCCCCACAGTGCCCCCTTGTGGTCCCGCCCATGCCTGTGGAGCCACAGGAAGCCCAAAACACAAAAGCAGGAGGTCCTGGCCAACTATCCCAAGTGGAAGCACACCCCACTCTTGCTGGGAAGGGGGCGGCACTCAGCAGGGCTCTCTGCACCATGCCGGGAAAGGCCCGGACCTTCCGACGGGCCTGCACGCCAGCCACAACCTGCACGCCCGCCCTGTCTGCAAACCGAATCTTCTTCTCGAAATACACTTGGCCTTGTTTGAGCTGGCAGAGCTGGACACATGGCCGATGACCAGTGCACCGGCCAGGACCCATCACCCCGTGTCCCTGCCCAGATCTGCCCTGGCCAGGGTGGGACTTGGCCCCGGCCCTTGCCTTGGCCCCTCCTGCTGCCGTCTCCGAGCCGGCCACGGCCCTGCTCCTGCCTCGCGCCCTCCGCCGCGGCCGCGCCTCCCCCACGCATGTTCACGAGCTGCGCAGAGTCCGAGGCGGGCCGGGGGCTCGGTCACAACGACTTTATTGCATTTACTTCTGGGCGACGCGGTGGGACGCACTCCCCCCACGGCCAGCCCCGGGCCGGGGGGTAACGGAGAGGGCGCAGGTTTGCTCCCCACGGAGTTCTCCTGCCTGTCCCACGCCCAGGGCGCTCCTCTCACCAGCAAGCGCGGCCCGGGGAAACTCCAGCAGGTGAGGAGAGGAAGACCCGGGGGGATGCGAAAGGGCAGAGATGCGGGGTGGGAAGGTTTCACAGGAAGACGAAGGTGGGGTGGAGGGAAGGGCAGGCTGGGGGCCCCGCCGCGCCCCTCACAGGTCTCCGTGCAGCTGCGGCCCAGAGTCGACCTGCGTCCCACCGCGGGGCGGGCTGGCCACGCGGATCTCCACGGTGCTGGCGTCAGAGCCTGAGGAGGGAAGGACAGAAGAGCTCGCTGGTGTGTTCCGGGCTCCCGGCGGTGTCTGCGAGGGGCAAAGGGACGTCAGCCCACGACACCGATGACCCTGGTGCGAAACGTCCTACAGAACCAGCCAGGGCCGCGGGTGGAAGCCACAGACTGTTTCCACGCCGTCCTCTCTTGCCTGGGGAGAAGGTGCGGGGCCGGGAGGAAGAGGCAGGAGAGGGACTCCTGAGGCCAGCTGCTCACGCGTCCTGGGGGGACGGGGCCGGGGCTGGCACTGAGCCCTCCACGCTCCTGGACAGGAAACAGCACCCCCTGAAGGTTTCCGGGGGTTCCCAAGATGACAACCAGCCAGGTTTTCCTTCGTCGTTCTGTGAGGACCATTTCTCTTGACTTTTAGTCCCGAGGGAAATTCTACTTCCTTATAAAGATGGTGTTTTGGACAAAGTCATCCTAAGAAATTCCACACGGTCCCGTCTCAGTCAACTCTTGCCCCAGAGGCAAACCAGGACGCACCAGCCAACTCTCCCACCCCCGTGTGTGGTGGGGGGGCCATGGAAACCTTCAGCGCCTCCCCATGCTCACCACATCAAGCGCCAACAGCCGGGTACAACGGCATCCGGCCCCACGCCGCGCCCCCCGCGCCCCTCGAGCCCTCCGCCCGTCCCCGCCGCGGCACCCGCAGACTCTCATTGGCCGTCGCAGCCTCGTCTGCGGGGTGATCTTCCCCGGCTCCCCCCGCCTGCTCAGCGGCCCCCAGCCCTTCCCCGCTTCTCCCAAGCCCCAGCACAGCCCCCGCGGTTTCTGTTCCCACGAGCAGGGCCAACGAGCTCAGCAGGCCCACTAAGGCTCTAGGACTCTCTTCAGCTGTCCCCCCCATTGACAAAGAACCTGCCCCTGCCTGCTGGCACCAGACTGCATCACCCGGTGTTAGAAATAAAGACAAGATGGGGTTTTACACACACTTCTCAAGTTTGGTGGCAGGGGTTAAACACAGCGCCGTCAAGCTGTCTGCAGCCTCTGCAGCACAAGTTGGGTCCCCGGCCAGGGAGCTACCCACAGGGCGCAGCAGACCTCTCCTGTCTCCCCGCTGCTCCCCTCAGCAGCGGATTTCAGTGGATCCGCCTGTTCTGCTCCGCACTCTGTCTCTGGGGAGTGCTCTCACCCCACCCCCGGCATCTCTGGCCTGCACCCCAGCTCTTGCATGCATAAATAAATCCTTAAAAAACAAAAATGCCATCCAAGCCAAGAGGGACCCGGTTAGCATCAATACCAAGCAACTGTGCTTAATAACCCAGGGAAGGCACGTGACAATACGCAAGAGGGTGACGAGATGCAAAGCAGCTACTGCACGTATCCACTGCCCCACATGCAGCGTTCTAGAGATTCCTCGAACTGCCCCCTCCCGACCAGACCGCCCGGTTGTTGGGAAAGGATTTCCAGGGGAGGGCTGGGGCTGCTCTGTCTCACCACCTGTCTGGGCAGATGGCACATTACCTTCAGAGAGCAGGCTCAGGGCCTCGTCAGAAGCATGCCCCCTGCCGCAGACCTCCTTCCTGGAAGCGGGGCTCTGCCGGGGAGCACAGGAGCCCTCTGGGGACCCGTGAGCCTGCTCAGTGGCCGATGTCGTCAGGGATTGCCACTGGAGCTCCTTCCGGGAAGCCTGGGCGTTCAGGCCGCATCCTGTCCAGCCGTGGAAGGCCAGGGACAAGAGGAACCCTTGGGCTGGATTCAGGATTCCCTGGGAGGAGAGAAAGACAGTGGGTCAGCGTGAGTGGTGGCGAGCGCGGGGGCGGGGGCACTGGAGGAGCAAGAAGGGAGGAAGGAGGCCACAGAGGAGGGCTCAGGACGCGGGACAGGTGAGCGCAGCACCATCACCCTGGCCGAGCTTCCCAGCCTGCCAGTCAGGCTCTGGTTTCACACAGGTCTGTGCACTCCACTTGCGTGTGCTGGAGGGCAGTGAAGCCATCAGGCTTCTGGCGCCACTGGCCTCTGCAGTGCCACCTGCGGCCTTGATCGTGCTAATGCAGAAGGCTCTCGGGAGCACGTATACACGTGAAGCCGAGCAGGGGGGCCCGGCCAGACTCCACGCAAAGCTGGGGTGGGGCAGTTACTGGGTGGGGCAGTTACACTGGCCGTATCTGGACGTACCCACGGTGTTCCCACATCATTTTGTGCATTTCTTTGCAATATATTTTTCATACGTGTTATGTGGTTGGCATTAGTGTAATTTCACATTCTGCGTTTTTCACTTGCATAATTGTCATTTTTGGCACCTGCATGCCTTCCAGACAAAAGGCCAGATTTACTTCCTAGTGGCCCTTTCTCGCTTTCATCTGGGCTGCCCACGTGCTCGACAGTTACTCTACAGGGGATGCCTTCATTTCCGTGCCGTTTTGTTCGAGCCAAGTTCCTTCAAGCTCAATCCCTGCCTCTCTGGGTCCGCCTGAAAGGTCCCCCACGGGCCACAGCCCACCTCAGCGACCCTGAGCGGCACCATTTGCTGACAACCCACCGGAGCAGGACCAGCCAGTGCTTTAAGTCCAAATGTCAGGAACCAGTGACAGGTTTAAGTAGCAACACATAGACTTCAGTGAGGTATTTTCTCCTTCCGGTGTTTTCAAGAAAACACAACAAAATATCTCAGGCTCTGAGAAAATAATGGTGCTTTCCCGAGGGGAAGGGACAGGAGGAATGGGTAGAGGGTCACATGACGGTGTGACTAGGACTTGGAGGGCGATGAAGTGTGGCCTCTACATACACTGAGGCACGAAGGTGTGCACCCAACACTTACACGGTACCTGAGCAAATGGCAAGTTGAAAGAACAAGCGTGTGGGCCTCCCTGGTGGCGCAGGGATTAAAGAAAGCTCTATCAAGCTATCGCCAACCCTTGCAGCGTAAGTTTGATCCCCGGCCAGCCAGAAAGCTACCCACATGGCGCAGCAGACCTCTCCTATCTCCCCGCTGCCCCCCTCAGCAGTGGATTTCAGTCTGTCTGATCTGTTGCCCACTCTGTCTCTGGTGAATCCTCTCACCCCCCCCCCCACCCCACACCTCTGCCCTGTACCCCAGTTCCTGTGTGCATAAATAAATAAATCTTTAAAAATTAAAAAAAAAAAAAGAAAAGCCTGGGCCTACCAGAATACACCACGTGGTCTTGGCTGCATTTCTCACATGCTTTAAAGAGCCTGCGTGGATGTCCGGTTGCATTTCAAGATAGAGTAAAAGGCTTTCGTTGATGATATTTGACAACCAGCTGTGAAAGAGAAGACGGCCCAGTGTGAAAGGACAAGCAGCAGAATTAGTTTTCAAATGTCGAGGTTCAGGGCATGTGTCCAAGACCTCAAAGTCCTGGAGGGGTGGCCAATCAGCAGCAAGGAGGAAGGCACACACCGAGGATTTCGGGTAAGGATGTCCTCCTGCCGGAGAGGAGCAGGGCCCTCCCACCGCCTAAGGGACTAGGGCCCCGCACAACAGCAGGTAACCCGGCGCGTGTTCTTTCTTTTGATGGAGACCCCAAAAATCTCATTGTGACATGTCGTGTTGAATTTTGTTACGGCTGCTAGACCTGCGAGGTTGGGAATGGCGAGCCCAGTGTGTATTTAGAGGCAGGGCGTTGACAGCTCTCCCAGGAAACTGTCCCAACAAGCCTCCTTGCACCAGCCATGTGCACCACCGAGGCATGCTCTGTCTTGCAAAGTATCGCTTCACGGCAGCCAAGGGTTTTCTGATCCAGTCTGTTTAGCACTGATGACGTATCTAGTCTCGATTACAGATCTAGCCTTGAAACATCCACCTGAAATAAGCAGGCAGGTACCAGAGCCAGGGCAAACTGCGGCGAGAAGTATAGCTTGGCCTGCTGTCCGTCTTTCTGGACTGAGCAAGGAGTCATCACACCACAGATGTGCCCTTGCCCTCCTGTCTCCTCAGGAGACAGATACGGGACCCTGGCGTCTAGTGCAGGCCCGTGGTTGGGGTGGAAGGCGTGGGCAAGCACTGCAGGTCGGCACTGACCCTAGCAACGGCCCCGTTCTCAAGGCACATGGCTGGGATGCTCAAAACTTAAGTGGGGACATCTTGTTCTAGCTTTCTGTCGCTAGTTTGAGGAGACCTGAGGACCTTTCCAGAAGTCAAGATGGAATTCGTTTCCATCTTGATGCATTTCCTTAAAGGGCACCAAGCACATTTCCAAGGATTTCCTTACCAAAGACTCTCCCCTTGGGAATGGTGGGATCGCACAGAGCAAGACAAAACACCAGTGTTTGTACGTCCCTCCCCATGCATCAAGAAAAACAGAAGAAAGTTACCAAATGACTAAAACCAGCATGATTTTGAAAAATCGGATCTTGACCCCGGCTCCCATCCGTCTCTCGTTGTCTGTGTAGACGCCTTGCCTTCCTTTCAGTAACGAGGTCACTGTGGACAGACGGAGGAGAACCACATGGGTGGCCAAAGTTTGTTTCTTGAGCGCCGGGAGGACATGGAGCCAGAAGGGAGCCCATAACAGCAGGCAAAGCCGGGCACTACCAAGTGTCCCCCATCTTCCCGGTTGGTGCTCGTGGAGTCCGGGGAACAGAGGCCTGAAGACTTCATTCTGAAGTCAGTTTAGATTTACCTACAATCTGCAAATGTAGTAGAGAGTTCTGGCAGCCCTATGCTAGCCCCGCCCAGCGCCGACACTTTCCACACCGTGGGCACACGTGTCGTAACTATGGAATCTACACAGCTACACTGCCTGACTGAACTCGGGTTTCTGGGGCCTCCCTGGTGGCGCAAGGGGTTAAGCGTCAGCGCTGTGAAGGTATCCGCAGCCTCTGCAGCATGAGTTTGATCCCTGGCCGGCCAGGGAGCAACCCACATGGCATAGCAGACCTCTGCTGTCTCACCCGCTGCTCCCCTCAGCAGTGGATTTCAGTCGGTCGGCCTGTTCTGCTCCCCACTCTGTCTCTGGTGAATCCTCTCACCCCCTGCATCTCCACCCTTACCCCAGCTCTTGTATGCATAAATAATGAATAAATCTTTAAAAAATAAATCAATAAACTCGGGTTTGTGGCCTTCATGGGCTCAGGAACTGCATTTTTAAAGGTTTGTATTTGCTATGCAAAGGTAATTTACACTTGCTATATTAAAATGTTCAAAATTATTCCTTATCAATAAGCTGGAAAATCTAAAAAAAAAAACCCAGAGAAAAATTAATGACCAAGGTTCTACTTGTCAGTACATTTCTTCCCTGTCTTTTTCCTTTGGATCATTTTATTTTGATGTCATTGAAAGGCTAAATTTTTTGCAGTAAGAAAAACAGCTCCTTTTAAGACATTATTCTAAGTGTGTGAACCATTCCCAGTGGCTGCGAACTAACTATTGACGAGTCCCACAGCGAGGGCTGAGGTGCAGAGACCCCCTGGGAGGGGCACGTGCTGACTCTCATCCTGCACTAACACTCCAGAGGCAGGCGGCTGGAAAGCAGCTCCAGGCCCACACCCCTGGGGGTGCGAGGGGCGGGACACCGGTCCCAGCTCAGCCCAGAGGCCTCTCCCCACCACCACCCTTACCCACATTCACCCCACTTCCTGTGCGCTACTCCCCATCTCCTGCCCGACTGAGGAAAGACCCGGTCATCACAAGAGCCCGTGGCAAGGGCCATGCTGGTGGCCCCGCACCGGACGCCCCTGTCACCCACCTGCAGTCACTGTCTTGTGGAACAGGATGGGGTTGACCGCCAGGACCAGCAGCAGCGGCAGGTAGGTGGTGACGTAGTGCGGGATGGCATGCTCCAGACCCCGCTCACACCTGGGGGAAGCTGAGTCACTCTCAAAAGCGCCACCTGACCTCAATGAGGCCTGCGTAGCCGAACGCCAGGAGAGCAGACAGAGCAAAGTGGGACGCACAGTGCCTGACGCTGGCCGAGGGGAGCCTGTGACTCACTTCTCCCGCTGGGAATGGCGGGACCAGGAGACTCCTGGGCTCCTTAGAGAGGCACCAAGGCCCCTGCTGGGAAGACATGGAGGAAGGGGCTGCTGGACGCCCCCCACCGGGCACTCAGGGACCAGTGAGGTCTGGGCAAAGGCGGGCTGGCACCAGGCCAGATCCTGCCCCGCCCAAGGAGCAACTCAAGTCCCCCAGTTCGCACGTCAAAGGACATCTGTTCTCGGGGTGATGAAGGACACTCACTCCAGGGGGTCTTTCCAGGGAGAAGCACCAGAGCTTTTACTGACGGGGTCCTCGGGCACCCCGGGGCATGGTGCAGGGCACACAGGTGTCACTGAGGTGTCACACACAGGTGCGGCATCAGGAAGAGACGCGTAATGTGGAAGAAAATGGTACCAGGGAGAGGGGACAGGCAGGCAGAGCGGACAGAGGAAGGCTTGAAAGGACGGGCCGCGTGGAAACCCTGGGGCCGGGCAGCTCTCGTGAACCCAGCGGCGCCGGCTCCCTTGGGTCAGACACCATGTCCCCAGGGCCCCCAGGTGAAGGAGGATGGTACAAACCCCCTCACAGCTGAGTTCAAACCGCCCCCCACCACCACTTATCCCTCTTAAAGTTCCTCGGGATCGACGCACGCTGTGCGCACCAGGGCGACTGGAGACGTCCAGCTGAGTGGCCGCCGAGTGGAGAGAAGGGGTGGGGGGCCACCCCCCAGCAGAGTTTCTGTCAGGGAAGAGCTAGTATTGATGCTTCATGGGCTGCACAGCCTCTGAGGAAACTACTCAGCGGCACAGGCCAGGCGCCAACAAGACTCTACTTATACCAGCAGCAGGCAGCAGGGTCTGCCCCCAGGGCTGTGCTGACCCTGGTCCACAGGCCACCTCTATTTTTCAGATTCTATTGGCCGTTACAGCCTGTGTCCTTGCAGGTACACGGAGGCTTCTCCCATGGGGGCAATGATGAGACTGATCCTCGAAAGACAACGTGGCTCTAGCTCAGAGGCCACCGTCCGTCAGCCCGTGTCCAGGAAGGCCAAGAGCACAGCCTGGAAGCGGCAGCCACAGAGCAGAGATTTAGAATTAGCTCTGCTGAGTGAGCCTGATCCTCCCACATCATCTCAAACTCACTCTCGAATGCCAAACTCCCCTGCTCAGCCAGAGAGTCGATTAGAGCAAAGGAACGGGTCTGGGAAGCTGCATCCATCCAGAGGGCACAGCGTGTGCACTCAGAGGACACAGCTAGAGCGCTGCATCTACACGCACAAAAGGGTCACACCTAGAGCTCCACACACAAACTTGTGTGCAGAGGCACACGCCACACAGCGTGTAAAGACGGGTAGGAGAGCCAGCCTGGGGTCACGGGCAGGTCGAGGACAGGCACTGGGGCAGGTCACCTGGGCGCGGCTCACCTGGCGCAGCTTACCTGGACACGGAGGGCGAGTAGAGCATGAGGACGCCCTCCACACAGAGCAGGCCGGCCAGGCCCCAGGCCATGATGTGGTAGAGCAGAAGGGTGCTAGGACAGAGGCAGAGGCGCTGCCTGAGAACACGGCAGGAGGCCGGGGTGGAAACTCCCCAACAACCCGGCACCGTGAACCAGGACCGCAAACCGCAGCCAGCAGCTAGAGACCCGTTTTGGGTTTTCCCCTAATTGTGAAATTCATACAACACAAAACTCACCTTTGAAGAGAAGCACCCAGAAGTAAAGGGGACAACTCAGAAATAAACAAGGTGAACAAGTCCATGTGCCGAGGATAGTCACGGGCTGTGCACGCTCCACCTGGCTCCATCCACACAGTCCCCTCACCCCAAAGGAAGCCACACCTATGCTAAGCACCCACGCCCCATCCCGCCTCCCGGGGGAGCCCTCCTCTGACCGCTGTCTCTGTGGATGGGCCTCTTCTGGACACTTCTCCCCAGGGCGCCATGTCGCCCCTTTGCCTGGGCTTCCCTGCCACAGCATCACCTGGCGAGGGCTGGCGGTCACCCAGCAGGGCCTGCTACCCCGAGCGGAGCCCCATCCCTGCTCTCCTGGACTTAATGAGGGGTCTCTGAGCTCAAGACAGAGGTGATTGTTGCTGCACCACCTGAGCAGAACCAGTTCCTTCTTCGCTGCCCACCTGTGTCCACTCCCCTGTGTCCCCTGAAGAGCTACAAGCCTGGACAGGACTGGTATTTAAAAAAAAAAAAAAAAAGATTTAGAGTCTGCCTTTAGCCTTTTATAAAAAGGAGCTGCCCTCCACAGTTCCTGGGGGAGATGCAGCCAACGGGTTCTGATCAACTGTCATTCTGGGAAATGCTCTGGGGGTTCAGTGGCAGCCCCAGCCTCCCCTCACACGACCACAGCACGCTGGTTCCCTCAGCCAGCACCTCAGTCCTGCAGACCTCCGGACCACCAGATAGGCGTCGACAGCGTAGCAGAACAGCCACCAGAAGCAGGCGCTGTACAACAGCTGGATCCACATCTGCAACAGGGATAGCCTGGCGTCAGAGCTCTTGCAAACGAGACCCAGACTGCCCCAGCCGTGAAATGAGCTGGCGGCCGCGGGCTTCCTCTGACGTCCAGGGTCGGCACATGAAAGGCTGGAGGACACAGGGAAAGCCGGCAGCCCAGGTGGAGGGGCGCCGGCCGCAGGGGGCCTGTCTCAGCTGCTCAGCTGGATGGCAGCCACTGCCCTGCCTGGCGGCCATGGAGCTCTGTGCACTGCCTCAGCCCAGAGGACTCCTGGGCTCTCTGTCCCAGAGGCTCTTTTGCTACAAATGAGTGAGTGTGGGCAGGAAGACTCGCAAGTCAGTCCCAGCAGAAGGGGACCATCTGATGGGGGCACAAGGTGGCTGGATCCCTGGCTTGGGCTGAGTGAGAACGGCTCCCTGGCCCATGGAGCAGGGCTGAGAGGCATGGGGAGGGCTGGGCAGAGAGGCTGGCAATTCTGCGGGGGGCGTCACACAGCACCAGGGGCTGGGCTGGGCAGGGAGGCTGGCAATTGTGCCCAGCATCAGGCACATGGAGCTCCTGCACTGGATGGCAACTCAGCATGCTGAGCATTACAGATGTATGCAGTCACAGCTTTTTCTGCAAATGTGCACATATCACGTTCACTAGATACAGAAATACAGGTGCCAAGCATGCATCTGACCACATACATGACTGTGCACCCCCCAACACATCAACAACCTCCCTGGCCCTTTCTCCTTTTCCCTGCCATGCAATGTAAGGACTTGGGAGGGGGAGGGACAGCCCACAGCAGAGGGGCTGCTCTGAACAGGACAGTGCCCCGGGAGGGGCTCTGCACCAACCCAGGGCTGGCCCCGCTCAGCTTCCAGAGCCAGAGGTGTAGGCAGGGGATGTGCCCTGTGGAGCTGCATTTCCACACACCCCAGGGAGCGCACCCAGGGCAAAGGAGGGCCTACTCACCGCAGTGCCCACGCAGAAGGCCACAGGCCCAATGGCGGTGCCATTCACCTCAACGAAATCTGGGAATCCCAACCACACGGCAGAGCGGACGGCGATGCCTGAGGGAAAACCAGAGGCTGTCAGTTGTCTGGTCCTGACCCAGATCTGAAGCTGACTTGCTGCTTCATGAAGATGGCGGCGGGCCAGGAGAACGGAAGAATAGGCAGACGCTGGGGGAAAGGTCAGGAAGGGAAAAGCACACACATTGGTGCGGGGAGGGAGGGCGAGGCTGAGGCTGAGCTACTCAGAAAGTAGCCATTCCTGGCCAACAAACCGCACTCGAACCTCCTCAGCCACGGCTGAGTCCCTACCTCGCTGGTTTGTTCGGCATTAAGAAGCAGGGATGTAAATATCTCTTGGCCATATTTTTCATGCCCATGGTAACTCACCCCGACACGAAAATGCATTCCTGGAAAAGCACAACTGTGAGGTGTAAGGAGTTCTATCATTCTTTAAAAAAAAAAATGCATTTTGCACAAATTAGCTCACTGTAACTTGCTATTTATTTAATAACAAATAACTTATTTGAGAGTTTTTCGTGTTATTATACCCAAATATCTAACTGTCCTCAAAATAGCATATACCTAAAGTAAACATTATGGTTCTTTATGTAATACTTGGAAAAGGGCACAGAGTCACATGCTGCCTGCCTGTGCACGGATGTACGAATGCCCGGCAGGTACAACCCTGTAACGTGCTACCTACACGCACCTACATCCATGTAACACACTACCCCGTGGACACATGCAGTCCACTACCCGACAGCACTGTGAAGGTACTGGGACGTGCTGGGACACCCCCCCTCCCCAGGTCTAAAAGCCACTTCCCAGACTGAAGTCTGAACCGTGATACCACCCAGCAGCTTCTGCAAGACTCTGCAGCCTGAAGGTAAAGCAGGTCTTTTCACCCCCACTGATGACAGGGTGTGGGGGGGGGGGACCAGATCAAAATTGAACAATGGGGGAGGCAGCATTTGCTTCTCTGCAGGGCATTCTTCTAGAGAGGAAGCGATTAAATCCTGCACAGCCTTCCTTCAACATTAACTTAGCTTGAGGCTGGGACAATGGACAAGCAGAAGCCCCTGGGGTCAAAAATAACTACGTTCTGTCTGTGACTCACTGCTCCCACCTACTGAAACTAAACTCAGAATGGTGTTTACTGACCAGTCCCTGCATCCCAGTATCTGCCGGACGCTTCCGGGTTCCAACCCTCACACTGATTACCTAACAGAGTCTTATTGCTGAGACGTGACGTCATGCGGCCTGCAGCCAGGTACATGCTCTGTGGAACACAACTAAGGGGACTATGAAACATCAAAAAGCTTAAGGTAAACCCCACTATCCAGTCACAGCTAACAAAGCCACTGCTATCAAAACCACCACTTCGGGCCTCCCTGCTGGCGCAAGGGGGAAAGCACAGCACGATGAAGCAATCCCCGGGCGGCCAGGGAGCTACCCACATGGCGCAGCAGACCTCTGCTGGCTCGCCCGCTGCTCCCCTCAGCAGTGGATTTCAGTCTGTCTGCCTGTTCTGCTCCCCGCTGTCTCTGGTGAATCCTCTCACTGCACCCCACCCCAGACCTCTGGCCTGTACCCCAGCTCTTGTATGCATAAAAATTTTTAAAAAACACACACTGCTTCTCTTCTGCGTGCTCCTTAGTGTTTTCAGCATTCAGCATCTTCTGAGCTCCGTAAACGCCCAGCGAGTTAGGTGCCCACATCCTCATCTTTCAGCCAGATGGTCAGCTGCCCAAGTCTTCCCCTCACTTTTGCTTCTGCTCATTTTGTTAACGTGCAGACGGAGGGGTCCTCCAGAGCCCCTAAATTTGCACGCTCTAAATGGGTTCTGCCATTCGATGCATACAGACAAAGCATATTCTTAGTATCTAAGACTTTTTAAAAAGAAGAACTTTAACAGGATTTGTGTGCACAGAGAAAAGAAAGAATAATAACAGTTTCCCCATCCTCTCGTGGGTTAATGTCCAGCCAAACAGGGTTGGCCCAAAAGCTGCCACACATCTAAGGCACCATAGGAACCCCCGGGAAGGGGCAGAGGGGGCCAGGCAAGGCTGGAAGGAAAGGAGCAAAATCAAAGCACAAGTCAAGGTAACGGCTGCCATTGCCAGCCTCCCTCGGGGTCTCTCGTCCAAGTCCCCTGAGCCCCCGAGGGCAAGCAAGCATGCCTCCCCCCTCTTTCCTCCAAGGCCCCCCTCCCACGTCTTCCCTAGCTTCCCCCCGCGCGCAGCTCCAACATGGACAGACCCTCCAGGGAGCTGTGTGGACAAAGTGCCGGGGGTCTGAGGTCGGCAAGGGCTGGGGTTGCAGGTGAAGCCAGGACTTGGGTCCGTGCCAGTCTCCCTACACTCGTATGTGAGACAACTTCCAAACTGAGACGTGAACCCAAAAGGCCAGCATGATCTAGCTCAGGAGTCTGCCAAAGGCGACCGCGGGCTTGGCAAAGTTTCTGCGAAGGGCAGATCGTAATGACTGGAGGCTTCGTGGGCCAGTTTCTCTCTCCGGTTTCCCTCCACCCGGGCAAAAGTGGCCCCACCCGGCAGCCAGGGCGGGAGCCTGGTCCCCCAAAACCACACTAAGGGATGCTAATGCTCACATGCCAGGGGATATTACTTTGATTTTGAAAAAAGGCTTTTTTTGTTCATAATCACCTGCCTATTTTATTCATAAAATTTCACATTTCTTATTTGATAACATTTCCCAAACAGAATAAAACGCACTTTAAAAAGTAAAACCACTCAGTCCTGGCGGGGGGAGGGGGCGGCAGCGGGCAGGGTCTGCAGCCCTGGGGAAGCCGGTTGCAGCCCAGCCCCGCTGGGGAGGGGGCCACACACAGGACACTGGCCCGGCCTGCCCCTGCTGGCACAGTTAGTGGACGCGGAGACTCCCGGGTGCCGCTGCGGGGCCCTGCCTAAATCACAGCCAACTCTCTCATTCAGCGCAAGCGCCTCAGGACTTCATCTTCACCGACTGTCTCAGTGTTGTTTTTTTTTTAGGGTCCCGTCTCACAAGCGCCTCCTCCAGCTCCTCTCCTGTCTGTGCTAAGCCGTGTAGGGTACCGCGCATCGTCAGGCTTTCCTGCCCCCCGCCGTGCATGGCTGCTGGATCCCGCGGTCCCCAAGGCACGCCCGATGGCGGCACCTGGAGGGGTGCGGGCATGCGTAAGTGGGTGCACCTGGGCCCCGGCTGGGCTGATAAGGGTGGTGCCAGGGAGACGCCAGCAGAAGCAGAACCAGCAGAAGCTGAACCACGAGCAGCAGAGGGAACGCGGGAGAGCCCAGAAAGAGTGGAGACTCGCAGGGGGCTGGGAGGCCCGCCTCCTCCCGGCTCCGGCCTGCCGTGTACCTGGTAAATCCCAATAAAAGCCTGCAGAAGCCCCGCGGGCTCCAGGACTCCCCCTTGACCCCGCCGGCCCGGATCACACAGAGCCTGCCCTGTGCCCAAGCCCGCCGCCGCAGTCGGGAGACGCCCCGCCTTACCCAAGCTGCGGGCCCGGCGCCCTCGCCCGCGCGCCCACCGGGTCGCAGCCAGGCGCCGCCCCCCGGCAGCAGCAGGTCTGACCGCCGGCCGGTGGGCCCTCTGCGGGCCTCGGGCCAATCACACCCGCCGGGGCGAGCGCTTCGCCCAGCGCAGGGCGGAGCCAACCGCGCGCGCATCCTCACCCGCGTGCAGAGCAGGTCACAAGCCGCAGGTGTGCGCCCTCGCCGGCGTGCGGAGCAAGTCACAAGCCGCACGTGTGCGGAGCAAGTCACAGGCCGCAGGTGCGCGCCGTCACGCCAGCACCCCCCGGGTCCCAACGCGGGCCGCGCGCCCTCACCCGGGCATCTCCCGGGTCCCAACCCGGGCCAAGCACCGTCACCCCGGTACCCACCGTGTCCCAACCCGGGCCAACCGCCCTCACCCCACCACCCATCGCGTCCCAACCCGGGGCCGAGCGCCCTCACCCCGGCACCCCCGGGTCCCAGCCCGGGCCGCGCGCCCTCACCCCGGCACCCCCGGGTCCCTAGCGGGGCCGCGCGCCCTCACCCCGGCACCCCCGGGTCCCAAGCCGGGCTGCGCGCCCTCACCCCGGCACTCCCCGGGTCCCTAGCGGGGCCGCGCGCCCTCACCCCGGCACTCCCCGGGTCCCAGCCCGGGCCCGCGCCCTCACCCCGGCACCCCCCGGGTCCCTAGCGGGGCCGCGCGCCCTCACCCCGGCACTCCCCGGGTCCCAAGCCGGGCTGAGCGCCCTCACCCCGGCACTCCCCGGGTCCCTAGCGGGGCCGCGCGCCCTCACCCCGGCACCCCCGGGTCCCAAGCCGGGCTGCGCGCCCTCACCCCGGCACTCCCGGGTCCCAGCCCGGGCCCGCGCCCTCACGCCGGTACTCCCCCCCTCCCACCGGGTCCCTAGCGGGGCCGCGCGCCCTCACCCCGGCACTCCCCGGGTCCCAAGCCGGGGCCGCGCCCTCACCCCGGCACTCCCCGGGTCCCAAGCCGGGCTGCGCGCCCTCACCCCGGCACCCCCCGGGTCCCTAGCGGAGCCGCGCGCCCTCACCCCGGCACCCCCGGGTCCCAGCCCGGGCCGCGCGCTCTCACCCCGGCACCCCCGCCCCCGCGGGTCCCAGCCCGGGCCGCGCGCTCTCACCCCGGCACCCCCGGGTCCCAGCCCGGGCCGCGCGCTCTCACCCCGGCACTCCCGGGTCCCAGCCCGGGCCCGCGCCCTCACGCCGGTACTCCCCCCCCACACCGGGTCCCTAGCGGGGCCGCGCGCCCTCACCCAGGCACCCCCCGGGTCCCAGCCCGGGCCGCGCGCTCTCACCCCGGCACCCCCCCCCCGCGGGTCCCGGCCCGGGCCCGCGCCTCACCCAGGCAGCCGAGCAGGTCGCAGGCGGAGGCGGCGCGCAGGATGCGGGCCGAGGCGGCCGGGGACGCGGGGGGCGCGCGGGGGCCCGCGGGCCGGCGCCCGGGCAGCAGCGGCAGGAGGCCGAGCGCCAGGCGGAGCGCGCCGCTGCCCAGGCACAGCGCGTGGACCGCCCGCGGCTGGAAGCTCAGCACGAGCTGCGTGGCGGCGTCGCGCGCGGGGCAGCAGGAGGCGCCCAGGCGCGGGGAGGCCATGGCCGCGCTGGCGGCCGCCGCTCGCGAGTGCCGGGACCCCGCCGGCCGCGCCAGGGGCCGCGCGGGCCGCGAGGGCGTCATGTGCCCGGCCCGCCCCGGCCGGCGGGCGCCGCGAGGCCTCACGAGGGGGCGGCCGGCGGGGGCCGCGGGCGGGGAGGGAGCGGGGGAGGGGCCGGCGGCGGGGCCGCGGGGAGGGGAGGCGCGGCCGGGCCCCCCAGGTCCGCTTTCCGGCGGACCCCGGCCTCGGGGCGGCGCGGCCCCTCCCCGCTCCGCCGGCGCGCGCGGGCCGCGCGCTCCACACGCGCCCGGGGCTCGGCGGGCGGCTCCGGGCACCCGAACGCGGCCCCACACGGCCCCAGGGCGAAGAGAGCCTGTTTCTGGGCCCTCTCCGCCATGGGGGAATCCCACGGAGGCCGGATTTGCTTTAAAATCAACACATCAAGGCTAAAGAAAGGGGAAACTAGGGCCCCCAACTGGACCCGCACACACTTTTGCACCTTCACTTCGGCGCTGTCCCATTTTTATTCGACAGCACTACAGTTGTGGTTTAGACGTTCCCCACTCTCTCTGGCGAATCCCCTCACCCCCCCCCACTTCTGACCCGTACCCCAGTTCTTGTATGCACAAATAAATGTTTAAAAACGTAAATAGACATTCTATTTCTTTAAACATTTATTTATGCCCCAGAGACAGCGTGGGAACAGAGTAGCAGGCAGACTGAAACCCGCTGCAGAGGGGAGCAGCGGGCGAGGCGAGAGGTCTGCTGCGCCATGAGGGTAGCTCCCTGACCCTACCGGGGATGGAACTGGCGCTGTCGAGGCTTCAGATCAGCTTCATGGTGCTGTGCTTAACCCCTTGCGCCACCAGGGAGGCCCCTAAACAGATATTCTAAATCAGCTTCTGATTTGGTAATGGTTTAGAGGAGGATCATCTTCGGGTTTATGAGATCTGAGCAACTTTAGTTTCTATTTTTTCATCATACATTGAAAATCGTCCTTAATTCTATATGCACAAAAGCTTTTCGGTTTTTTAAAAAAGATTTTTATTGATTTACACATACAAGAGCTGGGGTGTAGGCCAGAGGTGGGGGGGAGCTGAGAGGATTCCCCAGAGACAGAGTTGGGGGCAGAGCAGGCGGATCTGCTGAAATCCACTGCTGTCCGGGAGACAGGAGAGGTCTGCTGCGCCATGTGGGTCAGCGCCCTGGCCAGGATTGAACTCATGCCACAGTGGCTGGGGATAGCTTGATGGTGCTGAGACTTTAACCCCTGTGCCACCAAGGAGGCCCTGCACACAAAAGCTTTTAAATTGCATGAGTACTATTGATAATAAATGAAGTTCAAGAGTGAAAATACAAACCCCTCTCTCCTTTTTGGCTTTACTAACAAAAGCTTTATTTTTTTTTCAATGGAAAAAACCCCGCCATCCTTAGCTTCATTATATTTATCATCATCCATAAGCAGACACCCTTGACCTCAATTGAGGTCCCCTCGCTTGTTTTTTTTTTTAATCCACCAGAAGTCGAGAGACCCCAGAGTCATCCTCAGTTCTCTTACTGGGCACTCAATGCAAGCACATGCACTCCCACCCAGCGCCCTTCTGCCCTGCCACCAGCTTTGCATTTTTAAGTAAGTCAGGCAAAGCCTGAGCTCAGCATCTGCACCTTCTTTACGCAAGGTCAGGGCTTCCTGCCTGGGCCCACGGAGGCCGCCCTGCCAGATGGGAAGCTGGGCCTCAAACAAAGGGCTGCCCGCGCCACCACCTGAACAGCATCCGACCTGGCACAAGCAGAGGTGGCTGCTTTGCTAAACGCCTGCACAGGGCCACCAGGGACAAAAGCCTGACCCTGTCAGCTGCTGGGCGCTGCTGGCCCACGGTGGCTGAGTCCTTTACAAAGCACGATCCTGGGCCTCCTTCCCTTCCCTTTTGGATACAGGTGGCTTCTGGCGGTCAGTGCGTGGACGGAGCTTCCACAGGCAGAAAGGCAAAGGCAGCGCCTCTGCAGCTGCGGGACATGGAGAGCGCTGGGTGTCCAGTCTACACACGTCATCCCAGGGGCAGCTGATTCGTACCTGAGATGCACGTACCTCTCTCTGCTTCCCGAGGGCGAATCTGTGGGTCTTGGACCACTCACGTGTCCGGCGTTGAGAGGCAGGTTCCCAGGGGTCACTGGTCAGAATTACCTGGGGAGGGAAACTGGTAAAAAGGAAGACCCCCAGGTTGCATCCATTCAGATGGGCCCCAGACCAAGCTAGCAGAAGGAACGGTCTCCCCAAGATGTCCAGAACACCTCTTCAAGAGTTGTCCCTTTAGCATGTGGATTATATGTGAATATATAAATTAATGTGCATGGTTGTGTTCCCATAGTGTTATTTACAAAGTTCACAAGGGGCCAGGCATTTTGACAGCAGAGGCCTGCCCCCAGAGGCTGTGCCTGCCCCAAAGACTGGGCAGCTAAGCCTGAAAGGCAGGGAGATTAACACCTATGGGGCGGGCAAACAGGCCAGAGAGCAGAGGCAGGAAATTGATGGCAGCTAAATGGCTCACACTTCCTCCCTCCCTGTGAAAGTTTCCAAGGAGTGTTTTCATACAACCCTGAACAACATTGTGTTTTTTGGAAACCTGTGGCTAGTTCCTAAATATACCACGTTTCATTTGCTACTCCTTCTTTCTGGCCTCTCTTCCCTTTTGCCCTCGCTCCTACCATCCCAGGATCTGATGCCTCCCCCAGTAAGCCCTCAGCACACAGTTTGCCTAGGTGCTCAGTTTTCTTTTTCTTTTTTTTTTTTTAAGATTTATTTATTTATTTATACAAGCACTGGGTACAGTCAGAAGCGTGGGAGGGTGAGAGAATTCACCAGAGCCAGAGCAGGGAGCAGAACAGGCAGAAGGACCGAAGGACACTGCTGAGGGGAGCAGCGGGCGGCAGGAGAGGTCTGTGGGCCATGTGGGACCCTCCTCCGGTGGCTGGGGAACTGCCGGGGATCGAACCGGCGCCGCAGAGGCTGCGGGCAGCTTCGCAACCCAGCGCTCAAACGCTGCGCCACCGGGGAGGCCCAAGGTGCTCAGTTTTCTAAGGAGCCCAGGTAAGACCGTGCCTGCCTGCTGAAGGATTTCAACTGCTATAGCCGGAGCCTTCTGGGCCTAGTAACATCTTTGCTTTCCATTAACAGAAATGTGTGAAATTCCGTGTGCAAATTGATTAAGCAAGAATAGAGGGACAGTGCATGTCCAACAAATGTGGAATATTACCAGTTCTTAATAAAAAACACATAAAGGGGGGGCTCCCTGGTGGCGCAAGGGGTTAAGACGCAACCTGTCCACAGCTTCTGCAGCACAAGTTCGATCCCTGGCTGGCCAGGGAGCTACCCACATGGTGCAGCAGACCTCTCCTGACTCACTTGCTGCTCCCCTCGGCAGTGTGTTTCAGTAGATCTGCCTGTTCTGTTGCCCACTCTGTCTCTGGGTAGTCCTCTCACCCCCCCCCCACACCTCGGGCCTGTACCCCAGCTCTTGTATGCATAAATAAATCTAAAAAAAAAAAACCACACATAAAGGGGAAAGGTATTGCCAGCACCAGATAAATGAATTAATCATAAACATACAGGGAAGGTGGAGAAAAAAATCAGTTACCTATGATTTAAAATTATATTGTGGGCCTCCCGGTGGTGCAGCAGGTTGAGCGCAGCGCTGTGAAGATGTCCGCAGCCTCTGCAGTGCTGGTTCGATTCCTGGCCAGCCAGGAATGTGGATTATATTATATATAATATATATATGTGGATTATATTATATATAATATATATCTATATATATCTATATTATATATAGATATATATTAGCAGCACACCTCTCCCGTCTTGCCCGCTGCTCCCCTCAGCAGTGTATTTCAGTAGATCTGCCTGTTCTGCTCCCCACTCTGTCTCTGGTGAATCCTCTCGCCCTGTGCCACCCCACATCTCTGGCCTGCACCCCAGTTCTTATATGCTTAAATAAATAAAATAAATCTTTAAAAAATTATACATTTTAGGGCCTCTCCTGGTGGCGCAGCGGTTGAGCGCTGGGCTGTGAGGCTGCCCGCAACCTCTGCAGCACCAGTTCATTCCCCGGCTGCCGGCGAGGGTCCCACAAAAAAAATAAATAAAATTAAAAAAATATATATATATATATATATACATTTTAATCACATCACACCTGAGAACAGATTTCTCCAAGTCTAATGTGTATTCCCTTAGAGAACTCACTGGAAAACACTGAAAAGAGGTCTGGGTGGGGGAATTAGATTTCCAGCAAGCTACCCAGAGACACAGATGCTGCCCTGCAGAGGCTCCAGCCTAGAGCTTGTTTCCCAAACTGAAAAAAAAGAGGGGCCAGTGTGGCCACATTTAAATGCAGGAAGTGCTTCAATAGAATAAAGAGATGCAGGAAAACTAAGCTGCATCTAACTAAGCCAAAGAACATTCTAAAGGCAAGCAATGAGTCAGCATGGAAGTAGGGTTAGGGCCATGAGCACATCCTCCCTCTGGATGAAGGCCCCCGGCGAGGAGAAATGTTTGGGAAGGACAGGACAGGCGTCAGGATGCTGGGAGGAAACGGAAGCAACTGGAAGCGGAAGAAGAGAGATAAGCACAGCACCAGGGGAGACAAACAACAGCGGCCTTTCATCAAGAGAGAATGTCCAGACAATGTCCTTGGGTTGAAACCTAAAGAACTTTCTGGCTGCTCTAGACAAAGGAAGAGCCCAGGCTCCCGGAGACTCCCTGGAAGGCCTAGGTGAGCAGTTCAGGCCCCTCAAGCAGACCTATCTAACCACAGAGGATCCTGCCCCTCACGCTCCATCTGAGATGCAGTCCCTGAAAGCCAAACAGCCAGTTGGTAAATAAGCTCAGATGGGAGGCACAAGGGGATTTGCTTCAGGGAGTGTGGATTCTCCATCCACAGCTCAATTTGCTGGAACACACCATGTCATAAAGAACAGGGTAATAGGGGCCTCCCTGGTGACCTAGGGGTTAAGTCTCAGCACTAGCACTGCTGTGGCCTGAGTTCGATCCCTGGCCAGGGCGCTACCCACATGGCGCAGCAGACCTCTCCTGTCTCACCCGCTGCTCCCCTCAGCAGTGTGTTTCAGTCAGCCGGCCTGTTCTGCTCCACACTGTCTCTGGTGAATCCTCTCACCCCCACACCTCTGACCTGTACCCTAGTTCTTGTATGTATAAATAATCTTAAAAAAAAAAAAAAAAAAGACTGGAAAGAAGGGCCTCCCCGGTGGCGCAGCGGTTGAGTGCTGGGTTGTGAAGCTGCCCGCAGCCTCTGCGGCGCCGGTTCGATCCCCGGCTGCTCCCCGGCCACCGGAGGAGGGTCCCACATGGCGCGCAGACCTCTCCTGCCGCCCGCTGCTCCCCTGAGCAGTGTCCTTCGGTCCTTCTGCCTGCTCTGCTCCCCGCTCTGGCTCTGGTGAATCCTCTCACCCTCCCGCGCTTCTGACTGTACCCAGTGCTTGTATAAACAAACAAACAAGTAAATAAATAAATAAAACATGCCTCTATAAAAAAAAAAATTAAAAAAAAAAAAGGAAAGAAGGCCAGGGCCTCAGACTTAGCTGATTGGAAATCAGGAGGAACCATTTCTGAAGTTAAATGTACAGTCTGAAGGTACAAGACATGCACGCAAGATGCATGAGACAGGCTGACCCCCGAGCATTTATGTGGAAGTTTCAGGGTAGGCAGTAGTGGTGGAAGAGTGAGCCCTGGGAGGAGCTCTAGCACAGCAGTGCCCCATGGACAGTCCTTGGGCTCCACCCCAGGGGTTTTACAGGTGGGTGGGACACTGCAGTACCCACGATTGTTCTGTAACCAGTTACCCAGAGTCAGCAGCTCTTTATTCCAACCCGGATTCTCTGATGGGGCTTGGGAGCCCCTGAGGTGGGCATTTGAACTCCCGGGCACTTCTGGTGTTCCCAGGCCCTTTGAGATCACTGCAGAATGAGTTCCTACCTGATGAGGTGCCTTCCCACAAAGAGGTGCAGCACTGGCTGCTGGGCTGAGGAGCATGTTAGTGGGGTGCAAGGGGCACTGGACTAGCATTCAGGCAGCATCTACCACCCTCTCCATCCGGAATTAAATTTGCTGGGTTTTGTTCCAGAGCACCCGCAATGTGAAATGGGGTGGCCTGAGTGTGGGTCCTCACCTGCGTGCTTAAAAGGGACTTATCAAAAAATAAGTAAATAAAAAAATGAAAGGTACTCATCCTGAGACTGAACCGCAGGCACACACAGAAAGGGTAATAAAGGATTTATTTACAAAAAAGGGGAAATGAAGAAATGAATGACTCAGGGAGAAAGAAAAATTGGTGACTGCTCCTACCAGTTGCTCTGAGCTGAAATAGCAGCTGAAAGGCAGCGCCAACCAAGGCCCCCCGAAGGCCCGCATGTCTGGTTACACCAAGCCTGGCCGCCTAACTCCACCCTCAGATCCCAGCACTCTCCCCTCGGTGGTGATGGCATTACGGGATTTGTAGTTACGGTGTCTCAGATCTCTTTGGTTTGGGGTGGGGCGGGGCCCATAAACCTGTTTGTGGAGTTTGTTCAGGACACCCTCTCCCCGCACAGCTTGACCCCAGGCCATGACAACCACGTGCAGGGTCAGTGACAAAGCCCCATGGGGTGAAAGTGTCGTCTGAACTTCCGGCCCACTGTCCATCTCCATCCTCTGCCCCTGGAGGCTCAGAGGCCTGCAGACATCCCACCAAGGAACGCCTTTTGAACCCAAGCTGAGACCCCCAAGAACCTGGTTTGTGGCTGCTGTTGGGGTGTGTACTTCACCCGATAAAAAGCACCCTCCTGCAGGAATCTTGCCCTTTCCTCTGAGAAAACAACAGAAATCCACAGATTGAGCAACAGTCCTGCGAGAACCAGGCCTGAGAAGGGAGGAGGAGACCGGGCTGGGGCTCGCGTTCGGAGAGGCTGAGCTGTCAGTGCCGTGGTGCCTGCGCTGGCAGCACCCGTTCGGCCTCACCCCCCACTCCCCGCGGCTCACCCTTTATCTCCAGTTCAGGTAAGAGGTGCCAGAAGAGGGGAGGACGCGGTCAGAGGCGGAGGCGCCCGGCTGAGGAGCACACCCAGCTCAGTACCTGCCGCCACGACCAGGCGGGTCGGGGACAGGAGCTCCCCTCCTCGCACCGCCCATGTCCACAAACCGGTCAGACGGAAGGAATGACCTCAGCCTCCGCCTTGAAGCAACAAGAAGTCACGGTCGAGAAGGAGGCGGTTCCCAATGGCTGGCCTTGATGCCGTGATGGCCTCCGCCCTTCCAAGGAAGGGGGCAGAGGGTGAACACGTGCGGACGTCCCCCACTTAGTACTGTCTTGCCACTCGCCCTCGGCGGAGCACGGGCGTGTGTGTGCAGAGGACACTGCTGCGTTTGCGTGTGCAGAGGAGACACTGCTGCGTTTGCGTGTGCAGAGGAGACACTGCTGCGTTTGCGTGTGCAGAGGAGACACTGCTGCGTTTGCGTGTGCAGAGGAGACACTGCTGCGTTTGCGTGTGCAGAGGAGACACTGCTGTGTTTGCGTGTGCTTGCGCCGGCAGCCTCAGCACTCGGGACTCGCGAGCTAAGAGTGCGCGCTCGTTAACCACAGACCGACTCATTTCGCAATGACTGTCACCGGTGCCCAGGGCCGCGACAGGGGATAGGAAACCCACAGCAACCTCAAGGGCTTGGCTGCGGCCAGAACTGCAGCGTGTTGGTAGACAGTGCAACCTCACCTCAGCCCAGCGGTGCACCCTGCAGAACAGCTGCAGAGGGACCTGCTAGAGCCACCCCCCGCGGCCAGAGGACTGAAAAGCACTCACTCCCACCGAACGGGAACGCGAGGGTAACAGAGCCCTCGGAGGAAGACCAGGCAGCTTAAACGTAAGGGCTCTTCCCCCAGTCTCCGGGTCTCCTTATACCAGCCTCCGTCAAACGTGGAGAGGAAGCCCTTGCACCACCCAGGTCTCCCCGGACTCCCACCACAGGGCCAAGCCTCCCTTCTTAAGGGGCCAAGGAGTGGATGCGTTAGCTTTCAGCAGGCCTGGTCTTCGCCACGGCTCCCCTAGTCGAGTCATGACAGGCAGTGAGGGGTGGCATCTTACTGTCAAGCTTGGTTTACAAATACAGCAGGCTCTTAGGGGGGCTCCCTGGAGGCGCAGGGGTCAGGCTCAGCACTATCACCACTGAGGCCTGAGTTTGATCCCTGGCCTGGGAGCTACTCACATGGCGCAGCAGACCTCTCCTGTCTCTCCCGCTGCTCCCTTCAGCAGTGGATTTCAGTGGATCCGCCTGTTCTGTTCCCCACTCTGTCTCTGGGGAAACTTCTCACCCTCGCACCTCTGGCCTGCACCCCAGTGCTTCTAAGCATAAGTAAATAAATTTTTTAAAAAACCAACAAACCAGTGGGCTCTTGGGCCATAATTTGCGAACCCATTTCCTTTCCCTTTTCTTTTTTTAAAATCAAAGTAAACAAAACAATAATAAATTAAGAAATAAATATGGGCTTTTCTAATGTATATTTGCCAGATGTCTTTTTCTCCTTTCCATAGAACTGGGGCGTAGGCTAGAGGTGCGAGGGGTGAGAGGATTCCCCAGAGACAGAGGGGGGAGCAGAACAGGCAGATGGACTGAAACACACTGCTGAGGGGAGCAGCAGGGAGAAAGGAGAGGTCTGCTGCACCCTGTGGGTCAGCTCCCTGGCTGGGGATGGAACTCAGGTGTAGTGGTGATAGCCTGAGCCTCAGCCCCTAGGCCACCAGGGAGGCCCAGGAAAAGGGTCTTAGCATGCGTGATTAGATTTAGGATTCTGAGAGAAGAGAGGCCCCTCAATTCTCCAGGTTATGCCAGTGTGTTTGCAACAGCCCCCCACATCAGTCACAGGTGTCCTCAGGAGGGGGTAGGTGCCCAAGGGATGAAACCGCCCACAACAGCAGAAACAGGGACGCGGCTTAAGTGCCCACAGAGTGAAGGCTGTATCAAGAAGCTGCAGGGTGGTCCACGACAGCGCTATTCAGCCATCAGGGAAGAGGACATTTTGCCATTTGCAGCAAAATGGACCTGAAGGAGCTTCTGAGACGAGCGGTCAGTCAGCAGGATGCAGACAATATGGGCTGGTTTCACAGACAAGAGGGAAGCAGAGCAGATGAACTGACAGCAAAATAAGCGTGGGGGAGCAAGGGTGAAGGGGGGAGATGGTGGTGGGTATTTTACTTTTGCTTTTTCTTCCGAAGAGAAGAGCGCGAGCGCACGTGCCACAAGACTGCGCCGGAGACGGGGCGGCCAGCGAGCAAAGGAGATGGCAGGGATGCGGCCAGGGGCGCACAAAGGCCGGCGGCCAGCGGAAGTGGCAAAGAAGACTCTCCCCTCCAGCCCCCAGGAGGGCACCGTCCTCCGACACCTCAGTTTAGACTTGTGGCCCAGGGGGGAAAGAAATGCCTCTGCTTTGAGCCTTCAAGCTTAAGCCCATGAGTTGCAACAGTCCCCCGCACTGAGGCTCCATCCCAAAGGCATCTCCAGCTCCGCCTGCACAGGCCAAAGGCACGCGGCGCCTCCCCGCCCTGTTCTTCTACCTCCAGCTCCATTTATCAGCCTCTCGGCTCAGTTCCTTAAGCCAGAGCCCCAGGAGTAGCTCTTGAGCCCCACACCCCACACCCCACCCCGAAGAGGCACCCTGGCGGGGGAGTGGAGGCAGATGGGTACGCGATGAAGGGCTGGTGGCTTCAGCAATTCCTTAACAGGTTTTCTGCGGCTCAGGCCACGCTTCCAACTTCCGCATGAGGAGAGCTCCTGGGGGCAGAGCCTTTGGTCTCCACCGAGGAACCCTCACCCCACTTCCTCTCAGTCATTCTGTGCTGAATGCTGTGAAATATTTCAGGGAAAAAGGTAAAATAAGGCTCGGATGAGACAAGAGTTTTACTTCACAGCCGTTTGAAATGTGCAGACAAAAAGATGGACATTCTAGGCATCTTGCCTCCTTCCCTCGGCTGAAACTTCCTCAGCTAAGAGTTTAGCACTTAACTGTCCTCCACGTGTTTCCGCGCACTTGATTTATTTTCTCTTCACAGGGAGAGTTAATGCTTCATATTTCCTGCATCCTTTACATTCCTTAGCAGCCCTTCCCCCGTACAGGCAAGTAAAAGGTACTTGCAACACGAGCTCCTCTGGCAGCTTTATATAAAAAAAGACAGCTGAGAAATAGTCAATGGCTTTCTCAGAGTGTTTGCAGACACGAAGACTTCTGCAGCGGCTCAGAACTCCCTCTTATTTAAGTGTTCCTGATTGGAAAAGTTAGGTGTCTGGTTACATGTATTTATTATTACGTTTTAAAGATTTATTTATGCATTCAAGAACTGGGGTGCGGTGGGGGAGGGGGTGAGAGGACTCACTAGAGACAGAGTGGGGAGCAGAACAGGTGGATCTACTGAAACCCACTGCTGAGGGGAGCAGCGGGGAGACAGAAAAGGTCAGCTCCCTAGCCGGGAATCAAACTCGCGCTGGCTGGCGATAGCATGATAGCACTGAGACTTTAACCCTTGTGCCAGGTCATGGGGGAGGCCCCTCTGCATGTTTTTTAACAGCACCATAAACAAGTGAGCTAAGCGGGGAGGGATGCCTAATGTGAAGATTAAAAACAAAACAAACAAAAGTCAGCAAAAAGATGTCCAGTAGGGATGAATGTCAACCTCTACCTCTGTCTGAGGCAGGGGCGGGCGGCATACCCCTTTCCGCCGCACTGTCACCGTCAGCTGACAGTGATTACACACGGGACAAGAAATGTTAAGGAGACTTGGGCTGCAAGGAAATCACTGCCCTTGCCTTAGTGGAACCAGTGGCGTGCGTGTCAGCCCCCGGGGGCACTGAGATGTTTAGTCAACACTAGCTAGAGGTTAGGGTGGGGGGCAGTTTTGGGATACAGGGACCTCCTAAATTCTAGCTGCATTTATATGGTCTTTTCTCTTTTGCATCCACCTTTTAAGGAAAACTTTTTATTTGGAGATCATTATTGATTCACGTGTAGTTGTAAAGTATGCAGGCACATCATTTCCATCCCAAAGGTAACACCCAGCACGGTATCACAACTAGGGCAGTTAACAATCCACCCGTCTTATTCCCATCACCCCCAGCTGGCTCTGTGTGATTTAATCTGCAGAATCATGTGACCATCTCGGGCAAGATATACTGGAGGCTGATTCTTGCAGACATCATTCTCGCAGGCACGTGGCTTGAATCTCCGCTTTGCTTCATTGCTCTAACCAGAGATATTGAGGACATTGTGACTTGGAAGTTATTTATGGGCCAGTAATCACTACCCAGAGCCATGGCAGGTGCCCAGGGGAGTTTGCACTCTTGTTTCAATTGCTTGCATGAGACACAAAGACCAACCCCAGACGCAAAGGCTAAATCTCTCGCTTAAGCGCTGAAGGAAGGAAACCAGAGTTGAGATTCCACTTCGAGCTCAACGTGGCGCAACCCAGACCCAGGGACCAGGCGGGCTTTGTCCAGTGCTGCCCCAGGTTGTGCTGGCTCCTCCTGCGGCATCATCACCTGTTAGAAGTACCTGCATGGAGCTGCTCTGAGGAAACAGGTGTTCAACGGCGTCCAACTATGTAGCTAGAAAACGAAAAAAAAAAAAACACAACAAAACTGGTTTAGCAAATTACGCAAATACCCATCAGTGCAGATTTTCTTGAGTTTTATGGGCATTGATAAGAGGCAGAACAGGTGACACACCTTTCAAAGTCGCAGACATGCAGTCATTTCCAACCCCCTCGGCCCCTCTCTGGCCCATGCAGGTAGGGGACCCTAGGTCCTTGGGGCGCGGTGATGCGCCAGTGAGGACGGGGTTTGAGCCCCAACTTTCTGGGCGGCAACTATAGAAAGTGCCAACAAGAGGCCCCGCGGGTCCGGGCTGGGCGCCGCCGGAGGGAACTGCGGGGGCACCGGCGGTCCCTCCAGGACACAGGGCACGCGCCCCTGTCCAGGCCCGGTTCTGCCAGCACCCTCCGGAGGCCCAGGGTCGGCGGCCAGGGCCGGGACAGTGTGGGTGAGCGCGGGCTCTGGCTCCCAGTGCCCCGGGCTGGAGACGGGGCGCCGCGCAGGCACAGGCCGGCGGCGCGGGGACCAGCCGGCCCGAGCCCGCGGGGGGCGGGGGGGACCCGCGGCGCTTCCGGCCTCACCTGCGCGGCCGCCCGCAGCCCGCGGTCCGCGCGAACAAAGGCGGGGGCGCCGCGCCGGCCGCGCGCCCCAAGATGGAGGGCGCTAGGGGCTCCAGCACGACCGCCGGGTGCGCCCCGGCCCGGGCCGGCTCGCGCGGGCGCTTCCGGCGCCTCACCTGCAGCGCCCCCATCGCCCCGCCGACAGCCGGGCGCGCCCCGCGACTCTCCGGGCGCGCGGGGCCGGTCCAGGCCGAGCTCGCGCGCTGCCCCACGCGGGCCCCGAGCGCGCGCCCCGGCCCCGGACCCCGAGCCGGCCCCGCCCCCCGCCCGCGGCCACCTGGGGGAACGCCCCCGAGCGCGCCCGCCCGAGGACCCGCCCCGCCGGCCCCCGCGGCCGCGCGCGCGCCCCGCGCCCCTCCCACCCTCCGGGCCGCTCGCGCGAGGCCGGGCGCACGCCCCGCCCCCGCCCCGCGCCCCCGGCCTCTCCCCGCCCCTTCCCGCCCTCCCCCGTCCGGCCCGCCCCCTCCCCGCGCGCCGCCCGCCCGCCCGCCCGCCCGCGCGCCGCTGCCCAGCCCGGCCGGCACTTTCCTCCAAGTTGCGGCGCAAGTTCGCCGGGGGCCGGCGGCGGCGCGGGCGGCCGGATCCCCTCGCCGTCCGCGGGCCGCACCTCTCGAGTGCATGGGCGCGGGCCGGGCGGGCCCGGGGGGCTGAGCGGCCGCGCCGCCTCCGCGCCCCGCGCCCCGCGCCATGGAGGGCGCCGAGCCCCGCGCGCGGCCCGAGCGCCTGGCGGAGGCCGAGAGCCGGGCGGCCGACGGCGGGCGCCTGGTGGAGGTGCAGCTGAGCGGCGGCGCCCCGTGGGGCTTCACCCTGAAGGGCGGCCGCGAGCACGGCGAGCCGCTGGTCATCACCAAGGTAGGGCGGCCGGGGCCGCGCGGTGACAGCCGGGGGCGGTCTCGGGCGTGGGGTCGTCGGGCCGGGCGCGCGGGAGGGGGCGGCCCGATCGCGCCCCCGGCCCCCGGCGCGCGTCCGCCCGGGGCACCTGCGGGACGTGGGCCCGGAGACACGCGTGGGTGCGCGGCCCGGAGACACCCGGGCGCTCCGCCGCGCCCCCGGCCCCGCGGACTCCCAGCTCCGCGCAGGGTTTAAATGGCTCCTGTTCCGGGTCCCCTCCCCTCCCCCGCCGGGAAGGGGCCTGGTGCGTCCCCGGTCACCCGGGCCTCGCCGGCGACCGCCTGCACCTGTGGCGCCGCGCAGAGGTCGGCGAACATTCCCGTGTGCGGGGGGTGCACGGAACCCCACCCCACCGGCGAGTGCCTCGCTGGGTCCGGCTTCTGCATCCCTTGGACCTGCACCCCTTATCGCTGGGAAAGCCAGACTGGTAGCTGCCGCCAGCCCGGCTTCTGATCCCCATCAGCCCATCCATATTGACTGACTTTCGGCTCCCAGCCCAGGATCTGCTGCGCTCTGGATACCTGCTTAAAACAAAACAAAACAAAACAAAAAACTGCAGAAACTTCTCAGCGCCCTTGATAAAAGTGGAATTTAGGTGCCGATAGTAGGAAATCATTAGTATGTCTCATAAAGAATGTGTTTTGCTTGTGTATTGGGCGGGGGACTGCTTTACAATTAGGAATTCTCTTCTCTCAAAACACAAAATCCATTTTGAAGTCTACCAGCTGAACCTGTAAAAATAAACAACGGCCCAATTGTCCTGTTTCTTCTGGTCAGAGGATCTGTCGGTCAGTCTCTCTGGGAAGGGTTGGGCCGGGGCCATTGCTCGGGACAAAGTTCCCTTTAAAATGTAAGAATTCATGGCCACCACAAGCATTTGAAGGTGACTTACTAGTTCTCCCTGCTTCCCTGTTCCCCCACAGCAGTTACGAGTAATGTGACTCTGCCCTGCCCAGCTGGTAGTGGGTTTGGGAAACTGGGCGGCTTTATTATTCATATAGCCCAGGAGACACTATACTTCTGTGCTTGCCTCTCATTTTGCTAGTTATAAAACTAGAGGGGAGGTTTGTTTCCATGCGCGCTGGAGTCACGTGGAGCTGGAGAAGAGGCTGTCACTGTGACAGTGTCCCCCAGTTGGATGGTTTGAGAAGATAGAAGGTCCAGGGTCTCACCTTGCCCAGGGAGGGCACCTGCCCGCGTAGGTGCATCTTTAAGCGGGTTAGCCTGTGCCTTGTCAGTCAAGGTCTTACCAGGCATTTCTGATGGTCCAAGTTAAAAAGATATCAGATAACTACTCAGACCGTGAATATTTCATGTGTTTCTTTAAAAATAAAAAAGCCATACCGTCAGCCTAGCTTTTAGACTTATTTTTTTTTTTTTTTTTTTTTAGCAGATGGAATAAGTAAAACATCCTTTAAGGTGAAATCTTGCTTTTGGGCCTGACCCAGTGTAAGAAAGTTGGAAGTCACTTTGAACGCTAAAACGCTGTTATTTTACCAGAAGTTGCAGAAAGGAACCCCAGAACACCTCCTCCTTCCTCCAGGTGCCCTCAGTTCTAAAACACTCCATGTGTTCACAGGAAACTGCACGTTCACCCTTGTCCACACACCCAGAAGTGTCCACAGGAGGCAGTTTGCTCTTGATTTGGCTCTTTTGGCCCTCCCTACAGTTGCTGAGGGTGTGTTGGAGAAGTTTTGGTGGCCAGGCTGGTACAGAATGAGTGAGTGTGTGTGTATATGTGTGTGTACGTGCTTACAGCTACCCTCATGCAGCTGCTCAGATTACACCTCCTGAAGGACAGTCTGCTGTGGCAGAGACTAGTGCCTGTGCCTTGTCTCTGAGCTGCTCGGCCGTACCCCCTTGAACTGTGCTTAGTCCTCGTGGATGCCCTGAGTAGACTACAACTTGTGCTTTCTTTGGCTGGGACGGGGAGGGCCGGGGCCACTTGGGACTCACAGGCTGCATTTCCATGCACGTGTGTGTGCATGCACAGGTGTGTGCGCGCATGGGTGTGTATGTCCCTGCACAGGTGTGTGTGCATGCACAGGTGTGTGTCCGTGCACTGGTGTGTGTGCATGCATAGGTGTGTATGTCTGTGCACAAGTGTGTATGTCTGTGCACAGGTGTGAGCGCGCGTGCACGGGGGTGTGCTTGTGCAGACTTACAGGTACTCTTTAAGCACACGGTGTGTTGCCTGATGTCGGCTGCCCTCACCTGTCTTTTCCTATGAATTAAGTCATCTGTTATACCTGCCTGCCATCCAACAGCTGCTAGTGAACCATTAGGAGCAGAGGATGCAGGAATCCGTGCCCTCTGACCACTGCTTAACGAGTAGGAAGAAACTGAAGACTGGGGGTGGGGCATGGGGTCATTCCACCAGCAGAATTTGGATTAATTCAAGTTCTGAATTTTCCTTTCTCAATAGTTACTGAAATATCTGCAGGACTCATTCAATAATAATTGTGCTAGCAGGGTTTTGTGGTGGTTTTTTTTTTGTAATTAACTCCTTACATATTAGCACCCCAGGATATTCTGCAACTCATTTTCTGTTTACTAGAATCTGATTTGGGAGTGGCTTGTGAGAGAGAACACACTTTTTTTTTTTAAAGATTTATTTATGCATACCAGAGCTGGGGTTTAAGTCAGAAGGGGGGGGGGGTGCGGTGAGAGAATTCATCAGGGACAGAATGGGGAGCAGAACAGGCAGATCTACTGAAATACACTGCTGAGGGGAGCAGCAGGCGAGACAGGAGAGGTCTGCTGCCACCATGTGGGTCAGCACCCTGGTTGGGGATCAAACTCATTCATGCTGAGGTGGCTGGCAATAGCTTGATAGCACTGAGACTTAAGCCCTTGTGCCACCAGGGAGGCCCAAGGACACACTCTTTATGAGAACGAAGGCACATCTTAGAACTGGAAGGGGTGCCCAGAACGAGATTGGTTCTATCCCCATCTTCAGATGGAGACGTTTTAATGACCCATTTTATAGATGAAAAGCTTAGGCCAAGGGAGGTTAAATGCTGTGCCCTGAGGCCACAGATCTGGCAATCACAGGAAGGTCCTGAGATCCTGACCAGAAATGTCCCTCCTCCGGGCGGTGCCATCTGCTGTTGTCTGGAAGCCCGGTGGTGTCACTTTCAAGAACTTGGTCACATTGTGAGGGTTTTTCCAACCTGGGTTCTGTAGATATTCTGAGCTGGAACATTCTTTGTGGTGGGGGCTATCCTGTGCACTACAGGATGTTCAGCAGCGCCCCGGCCCCCACCCATTGGTACCCCCCACTGCTGGTGTGACAACAGCAAAAAGAAATTGTTGCCAGACTCTATCAAATGCCCCCACAGGAGCCACATCACAAGTGGTGAATCATCTTGTGAGGTTCACTGTGTCACGTTTACTTTGAAAGCGTTGAAAATTAGCTTTAGATTGGAAAATGCATGCTTAATTCTTTTTGAAGATCCTGGCCTTTCAGGGGGTGTGCCTGCCCCCCCCCACGCCTCTCCCTTTGCCAGTACTTGTCAGGAGGGCTCTTCTCTTCCCGCTGCTGACCCCAATAATGGGCTGTATTTACATAGCAAAACTCAAACAAATACTCACTTCATCTGCATTTTGGGAGCTGGAAAAAGGAAATGGAAGCCGGAACTCCTGAGTGGTGTGTGCTGGGCAGTCAGGGAGGCCGCAGGGTCGGACCAGCTCCTGTCTGGGTCTGGTTTGCAGTGAGGGGTGTCCACTTACCGGCGTGCCCTCCTGGAACTCAGAGTGCCGTGTGGAGCCCACTGACTGTCTGTTTCCGCCGACCTGTGGCCGGAGCAGTGAAAAGCCCATGAAAATCCTTTTTTTCCCTGCTGCTGGCGGAGACGGGGAGATGGGGCAGAAATGTCGGGCCTTGCCCTAGGAAGCTGAGGCGCCTTTGAGCTGCGGCCATTCCCTAGCCCGTGCTCGAGGCGGGTGTCTCGGGCCGGCACAAAGTGTGTTGCAGGCGAGTTTTGGTTGCTGTGCCTTCCTTTCCCGGTGGAGTTAGCAATGGACAGCTTCAGTGGGGGTCCAGGAAGGACCTGACTTCTAACCTGCCACCGGAAGGGCTAGAATTCCAGAAAGGAGGTTGGGGTTCCGGGCCAGCAGCTCAGTGTCAGCAGGCCCCCTGCGGCCTCAAGAATGCTGGTGGCAGGAGGGAAGGAATGAAGCCCCCAGCCCTTGCTTGTCACCACTGCTGACAGCCCCTCCTTGAAGACTGCCAGAGCCTTTGCCAGAAACCCCAGAGATGACATGGTCTGGTCCCAGGGGTGACTCCTTGGGGACCCTCAACATGTTCAGATTGCTTTTGGGGAGTTGACCCATCTGGGGAGGGGCAGAGAGCTTGGCTTGGGATGCCCAGCCTGACTCACTCTCCCAGGCACTTGAGATGGGCACAGGATTTCCCTGCAGGAGACACAGCCCTTAACCTTCCATTGCAGTTTGAATGCTGCTGGGTGGAAGGGGCTGGGGTCCGGGGTGGGGGAGGGTGCGCTGCCTGCTGGCAGATGCCCCCAGGCAGCGGTGGCGGCGGTCAGCCAGCTCTCCTGGTGGCTCCGCACAGGCTGGCCCTCGCTGGGCTTGGGGCTGGAGACACCAGGCACCCGATGGGGCTTTGAAAGGGGCTGTGCTGAGTCATGGTCATGGCTGAGCAGGGCCAGGACACCTCCTGATGTCCTGTTTGTCCCCAGGAGCGGGTTCCCTGTCAGTTACTGGCAAAGGTTTGGAGGCAGGCGCCGTCGGATCAGCGGAGGGTAGGGAAGGCGGGGTCCAGGTGTGGGTGCAGACCTTGCCCTCTGCTGTGTTTCAGCTGGATGCCGTCAGTTCCTCTGGCTCCAAGGAACTGCCCGGGGGTCTGATGGAAATACCTGGGGTGGGGGGTGAAGGACTGGGCCTCTGGAAACCTGGGTGCCCTGGGGTGCTGCAGCCACCACTCCCTGGAGGGTGGCACCCCAGCCGCTCTCTGAGGTCAGCAGCAGTTCCAACGAGAGTGATTCTAAAGACTCATTTATATTTAAGAATTAATAGTATGGTTAGAAAGGGAGGGGGTGGTGCGTTTTCTTCCTGTGCTGAAAGCCCCTTTCAATTGGTAGGCCCGCCTTGCCAGCTGGCATTCAAGCAGGTCTTCGTGGCCCTGTCCCAGCCTGCCCCTCCCCGGCCCTGCCGACCTCTCCTCCTCCCCCTCCTCCGGAGGTGTTTTGGGTGTGGGGGTGGAAATCAGGCAAGGAGCCTAAAGTTCTGCCTCCAGGTCAGGTAGCTGGAGCTTTGAGGTTCAACGGGTGGAGGATTCTTTCTCTTTTAGACATTAATTTGGTTTGACTCACCTCTATAAATCCAGAGGCTTCTATGGTATAAAAAACCTATAAACTCAACTTGTGCATCCTTCTTGCATGGAACACGAGGGAATCTGGCCTTCCTGTTTCAGTTATAAGTATTTCTTGACATGTCCCAACATTCATCTTTTGGGGGGGAAAAAGGAAAACTGGTTTGCTGGAGAGGTAGCGTCGCTGCGTATGATAATGAAAGACTCATAAAAGCTGCCGTTTTCACCTTGTCATAACGAGCTGGCATTTCATAACTCAGCTTTCTATTTCCTAGCCCAAGAATGTGGGCTCCTTGCTTAGAAAGGACTGGTTTTCCTCTTTGGAAAGCATTTTGAAGCTGTCTTCCTGCCGGAGTTGTCTTGTGTCTGCCGGCAAACAAACGTGGACTGGAGGATGTGCAGGCCCCGGAGCCTGCCTGCTCACCAGGGCGCCGTGCACACAGGCCCCAGGACCACATCAGGGCCTCCAGGCTGAGTGGACTTTTCTTTCTTTTTTTTTTTTTTTAAAAAGATTTATTTATGCACACAATAGCTGGGGTGCAGGCCACAGGTGCTGGGGCGGGTGGTGAGAGGATTCAGCAGACAGAGTGGGGAGCAGAACAGGCGGATCTACTACCTCTCCACTGCTGAGGGGAGCAGCGGTGAGTCAGGAGAGGTCTGCTGCGCCATATGAGTCAGCTCCCTGGCTGGGGATCGAACTCATGCTGTAGTGGCTGCAAATAGCTTTATCGTGCTGCGTCTTATTAACCCCTTGCACCACCAGGAAGGCGCCCGAGTGGACTTCTTCAGGTCTCACTTCCTCTACTCTTAGACGCTGCGGTCAGGAGTGGGGGTCACTGAGAGGAGACATTCTGCAGTTCCTGGGGGCTCTTCCTACCAACGCGAGCCAACATGCTGTCCACACGAAGGGCCTGGAAAGTGTGAGCTTGCCCGCTGCTCTCTTTGGCCTCTATAAAATATTGCTAGTGTCTGATGTGGAGAGGGAACGTGCTGGAAGAACAGCTCTCCTCTTACCTTGTTGGGGGAAACATTTGCGCTGAGCTCCAGGAGACGAGCCTGGCGTGGCAGCGGGGTGGGGAAGGCTCGCCTCCCAGTGCCTGTCTTGGTAGAGGAACTGGAGGGAATCATTAAGAAATAATAATCAGATTAAATTTATTTGGTTGAACCCAGAGGCAGGATATTCAGCAAAGCCCAGCAAAAGAGACCCCTCCTCCCCTGTGAGGACCTGGCTGTCTGTCAGCCCTGGGGACATGAAGTTGCTGTGAGGTGCCCTGGGTGGCTCGGCATGGTGGGGGTCTAGGCAGGGTGGAGGGCGGCTTCTCCTGGCCCCAGGTGACTGAGGCTTTCAGATCAAAGGCAAATTGTGAAAGTCAGCAGAACCCCGAGTCCTTTAAAGGCAACTCTGGCTGGGTCACTTTTCCCGGGAAGCAAAGGGACAAAGTGTTAGTGTGTCTTTTTGAGGTTTGTTTTTCTTTTTATCAAAGTGGTTCTCAGGCAGTTGACATAATCAAATAGTGCTTGGGGGCCTGTTATCACAGCACTACCTCCCGCCCGGCTGCCTCCTTCCCCAGGGACAAGCGCGGACACTTTTTAGCCAGTTTATTTGTCCTTTGCTTGTACTGTGCATCGTCGGTCCTTGTGAGGGTGGCTGTTGACTTCCCACAAGGGAAGCCTGGGACTTAGCCTTTTTCCCACGCCCCTCCTTCCGTCCACTACGCAGGCCCACTTCTTGGGCCCCCACACTCCCAAAGTCACATCATCATTTTGGTTGGAGGGAGCGTTTTTGGCCTTAACGCTCTTGCCGTTCGGGGCCAAATACTTATCCCGGATGCTGTTGTGCTGGGCGTATGCGACGGTCAGCGGCTTCCCCGTTCTCTGCCCACGCGTGCAGAAGCTCCCTCTACCCTGGTTTTGCCAAGCAAATGTCTCCAGACGTTGCCCACTGCCTTTTGGGGAACAAAGTGACCCCCTTTCACTGTTGAGTAGGAATTTGAAGGAAAGTGTCTCGTATCCAGCCCCCATGTGCTACTTGATCTATTGACAGCTCACTACAGGCAAATGTTTCTTTCCACCAAAACTATTATTTTGAATCATAAGTGTTTCCTCTTTACAGAATAGCAGCAAAGGCTAGCTCTCTCCCCTCAGTGGGCTAGCCAAGAGAACAGGATTTTCTGGAAGCAGTTGGGGAAGAGAAAGCAGCATTAAAGGTGAGGCTGGCCCTCCGCAGCACGGCAGGCAGGCGCGAGCTCTTTGCGGCTTTGCCCTCTGGAGTCCAGCTGGCCCGCGGGTGTGGCCATGTCTCCTCACCTTCCAGACTCCCCGCTTGACTACACTTCCGGTGGGGCAGACAGCCGGGGCCAGGTGACGCTTCCGCCCCGCCCCACGCAGGTGGGACGGCTGCCAGGCCTGCCAGCTGCCCTGCCTCCCCCGACGGCCTGGAGTGCAGCAGGCCCTGGGCAGCTGGGGACGAGGGAGCTGCCCGCCACGGGCGAGAAATAAGCCTGTCTGTCGCATCTGGCCATCGCTCAGGTCTTGAATTACTCGCGGCGAGTTAGACTGCCAGCAAGTGAAACGGGAGCGAAATCAAAAGCTTCCGGGACTGAAGGTACTTTTGCTTCATGAGCACACAGGAAGGCATGGTTGTTTGCTTCGCGCTGGGTGTTGATACAGAGCTTGGCCTCCACACACCCCATTCCATACAAGGATGCCCGCCTGCCCCCTGGGCTTCTTTCCACCTGGGTCTTTCTCTCAGCTGATAATTTAATTTCCAGCCCAGCCTACTTTGCCTTCCCCTCCCTGCAGATGACTGCCCGGGAGCTATGGAGAGGTGGGCGAGGCTGGAGAGCCCTGGCCAGGTAATTAGCCCTCTGGTGGGGCTGCCTGGGGAAGAGGCAGGTGGGCGTGTGAGCAGCTGCTGTGATGTCAGGGATGGCCCTTTCTCCTGTTCCTTCTAGCCAGACGTTGCCTGGCAGGGCTGTACATTAAATCCCCATTCACCGGGCTGCCTTTATCAGATTAATTAAGTATCATCTTGCAGGGCAGACCGTTTCCCCCCTAGGGAATGGAATACAGACACCTGAGTTGGGCCAGCAAAGGGGAGAGAAAGACTAGTGCAGTGTAAATGAAATGTGGTCCAGGAGGGAGGTGAGGTTGGGGGGGACCTGAGGCCTAGGGTTCGGGGAGCTGGGAAGAGAAGCGCTGCTTCTGTTGCAGGAGCTGGGGGAGAAGTTCAAGCGCTTTTGAAGCCAGGGACCCAGAATCTGTGGATGGGCAGCCTCCCCAACTCTCAGCAGAGGGCGAGGTGCACCCCTGCCTGCGGTTTGCAGTGCTGAAGCCGACAAAAGGCTGCGTCTGCGTTAATTGTGGTGTTTGTAAATTTGTAAACACGTGATATTTATCTGTACTAATTATAGATATGCTTGTAAATTTGTAAGCAGGGTGATCTTTTTTCTGACTGCAGAAACATTAAAGCCATTTTCAAAAATTGAAAATAAATGAGATAATTGACCAGAAGCTCCAAACATACAGTTTCTGGTAGTACAGCTACATCGGCCACCCCCTCCACCTGGGGATTCTCCCCGCGTGCCGTGTCGAACCAAGTGTTCGTTAACTGAAGATAATTCCTTCAGGATTACGTTTTGACAATCTTTGGCTTCACATGGTAACTCAAAGTAAGCTCTGTGTGTGTGTGTGTGTGTGTGTGCGCGCGCACGCGATTGCCATTGGAATTTTAAGAAAGACATATTTTGTTATTGTGGAATTATGTTGAGTTTTGTGATTCAGCTTTTCCTGGGCAAGCATGTAAGAAACCCCCAGCTTCTGAGCAACTGCACACTTCTCACATCAGTCCAATATGTCGGCCTTAAAAAATCTGTGGTTCTTTGGGCCTCTGCAGCTTTTCTTTTAATTTCTCCCAAGTTTCGATGCCCTGAATCATGAATGAGAGTCTGGAAAGGAAACCTCTGGGCTGACAAGATAGTCCGCTGCTGGACTCCTGTTTATTGTGTATTGATTTCACCCTGGAGCTCGCACAGGACCCACCGCGCTGGGGCTGCCGGCGGGGCTGTGGGCCTGTCCGCCGCTTCCTGCCCCGAGTCCAGTGGCCAGTGTTTTGAAGAAAAGCAATTGGAACCTTGTGCCACTTGTGCAGTGTGAACTTTTACCCACAAAGGTAAACTTTCCCTTTTCCGCTGGTCACGGAGGATGCCCGTGCGTGTGCCCCAGGCAGGAACTTGGCCTGAGCGTTTCCATGCTGCTGCCGCCCGCCGAGAGCTTGCACCCGTGACCACTCCTTCCCGCCTCCGTGGCCTGCACAGAAGGCCCCGGGGACTCTGGCAGGCCCTGACGCAGTGCTGATTTCTCCGCAAGTCCTTCCCTCCTCCCCTCTGGAGGCTTCACGTGCCCGGGTTGCACTACAGCGGCATGGAGACTCCTCTCCTCTCAGGCCCTGCAGCGGCCCACAAACACAGCATCCTCTGGATGCCAAGCTGGCTGTGTCACCACCTTGCCAGTGCTCTCCCCAGCTTTCCCTGGGCCTGCCGCGAGCACCTGCTCCCAGGTCCTCAGGAGCTGGAGTTTCTCGGGTTGGCTGCTGCTGCCTCATTCCCCTGTCCTGTCGCCATGACCGCTGGCTGCCGACTGACCGTGTCTCCAACTTGCCTCTAGACGGCTCTGTGTCGCCCTCCCTGTCTCGAGTCCCTGCTGCTGCAGGGGGGTGGGGGCAGGAGCATTATCCTTTACCTCCCGCCCGTCCCTCCTCAGCCTCCCACCTCTATTAGTCCTTCTGTCCTGTCCTGCCCGATGGGCTGGGCGCTGGCCACTGAGCCCCGAAGTTTGGCCAGCCCCAGCCGAGGCGTATTGGGAGTGAAAAGAGTCACTGGGTTTTGGACTTAGTCTGAAAGTAAAGGGTGTAAGCTATCGATAACTAGCAATCATTTCATTTTGTTGTTACATGTTCAAATGAGAATAGTTTGGTTCCGTTGGGTTCAATACCCTAAATACAGAAAGACCTCACCTAAGGTTGCTAGGTTCCTGGAAACTGCCGCTTCACAAAAATGACTAACGAAAGCAGCTCGATGTCAGTCGGGCTCCCCCCGCACCCCCAACAGTCTAAGGAAGGGATGTTGAGTGAAATAACGTCCGCCAAGGCCCTCTTGTATGTTGTTAAAATGACCTTCACATACCATCTCAAACTGGGGCCCCACGTACTCCTGCCGGGTCTCACTCGCCTCCGTAAGAGGGCCCGGTCATGTTGCTCCTTTGCTTTATGGAACAGCTTGGGGGTGATGCTCAGTCTTATTGAATGGCAAAGCCGGAAAGAGCGGGCCAGAGCGGAGAGGAGGGAGACTGCGCCGACTCCTCCCTGGTGGCTGGTGCTGCACTTCTGGAAGTCCCCTTTGTTGGCGCTGGGGCCCACCCACGGGCAGACGGCCTGAGAGAGAAACACACCTGACAGTTCAGGCCTCTTGGCTGGGGGCCGCAGGTTAGACCCAGAGGCGGTGATGAGGGGAGCTGGCAGGAGTCCAGGCCTTGCTGCCAGGCCCTGGCAGCCCTGGAAAGTCTTGAAGCAGGCGGTGGCAGGGATCACTCTGCCAGCGCAGGGCAGATGGGTGCAGGGGGTATGGAGAAACAGGAAGCCTGGGAGCAGAAGTAGAACTCTCCCTGGGTGGCGGGCCCTGGGGCACTGGCTGAAGGTTGCTGCAGCCGCCTCTCTGCAGGTGTTGCTCATTGCAACCCATCCCACCAGGTGGATGGAAGTCAAGGATGAGAGTCCCGCCTCCAGAAAGCTCCATGGAGGGAACAGGTGCACCCAGGGCTCACCTGGCCCTGCCATTGTCCCGGTGCGTTGCGGGGATGGGCCGGTGCTGCCTCCGTGCGCTCACCGGGGCCATGTGGACGGCGCAGGTGTGCTGGGGCACCTCCCCATGGGCTTCTGTCCTCCCCCTGGGTACCCCACCGACATTTGGCTGGCTTCGTCCCTAAGACTCTGTCTTCACTCTGCCCTAACTGTAAGAGGAGAGGAAGCTATTGGTTGGAAAGAGCCTTTGAGAATAGCTGTCTCGATAAACCATTTGAGTCACTTTGACTTGAGGTTTCTCTTTTTTATGAATCATCATGAGTCAAAGTCAGATACTCACAGACACGCAGGAGAGGTGCGGGCTGGGCTTCTCTGAAAGGGAAGATTACAGTCTTTCCTTTAAAAACCATTCAGCCAGCAATCCCTGGTGGGGACTAGACCTCATGATAGGTCAGTGGCATTGAGAAGTGGCGAGACGGCTGGTGCCTCAGCGGTCCCGTCACCAACCTCAGTTGGGAGTGGGTCTGTGTGAGGGAGGACAGGCCACGCGGAGAAATGACCGCTGCTCAACAGAGGGCGATTTTGAAGTTCAGCCTGTGGGGAGAGATCGTGAATATTTTTTTTTTTTTTCAAAGGGAGGGAAAGTTTATTGCGCCCCGGGCGGACCTCACAGACCCAAGGCGGGGGTCAGTGGAGTCGTCGATAGTGAATATTAAACGGCCCTGGGCTGAGGGGTCTGCCGTTTGGGAACCCAGTTCCGGGAGCAGCGTTTACGGTCACCCCGGTGCTTCTGTCCCCAGCGGGAGCCCGGCGGGAAAAGTTGTCACCACGAAGCCGCAACACAGCAGATGAATCGCCTGATTCTGCACAGGTGAACAACCATTTTGGGTGTGGAACTACGCCGAGTGCGCTCTAGAATGACAATGTCACGTCATCGGATACATCACCTTAGTGTTTTGTGTTCATCACCTTAGTATTTTGTGTTCACCTATTTCTGGCTGTTCTCTATCACCGTGAGCTTCTACCTGAATCGTCACCTTCAATCGCAGCTTCGTTCTGTCGTCGCGCCTTCCGCTCGCGGACATGGAGTCGCGTCCTCGCAGGAAGACGGCGGGTGCGTGCGAAGCCGTTTTTGCTGTTTGGCTTCTGGGGCAAGCCTGCAAGCCTGCAAGCCTGCCTCAGACGCCACTGGAGAACAGCAGTGAGGTTGTAGGCGGGTGAGGTTAGGACAATCCAGATTTTTTTTCCCCCCTCCAGTCTTTTTCATTCGGCCGCTTCGGTGTGTGAAGACCATGGACTGGGCGTGCGAGGAGGGGCACGCGGGAGCCTGGAAGCGAGAGCCTCGAATTCTTCCGCTCATCCTGCCCCTGCCCGGGAGTGCTGCGTTGGGCAAGAGGAGTCACAGGAGACCTTTTCAGCGAGCTCCCCGCATCCAGAGCCCGGGCCCGCAACAGAGCGGCCAGCAGCAGAGCGCTCTGGGTATGGGGGTGCCAGTGAGCCGGTCCACAGCCCGCCATGCCGCCGTGGTCCCCGCTCAGGAATTCTGCCCTTTCGAACTGGGCAGGACCTCGTTGGGCTGGGCCGGCGAGGGCGGCTGTTTCCCACTCCCAGACGCTCTATTAGGGCTCGGAACCTGGTGAGAGCTGGAGAGACGCTCCAAGCCAAACATTCCAGAAGTCTCCTGTGGAGAGCCGGAGTGACCCTCCAGGGACCCGTCCTCTTCAACCTCTCGGCATTGGGGAGGGGTGTGCCTTGGGGAAAGGACAAAGGACCGAGGCCGCCTCCCTTCCTTGGGGCACTGTCTCCTTGGCAGCTCCGGGGAGCAGGTGAGGGTTGTCCTGGAGGGAAGCCGGCTTTTCTCATGCCATCGGCGTGCGGAAGAGACCCCTAAAGATCAAAATAGAAAGCTTGTGGGTTTGGAACAGCTTTAAAGGACTCCCTGGAAAATCGAGGTTAAAAAAAAATCCTGTTGCCGCCCAGCATGGAAGAAGAGCAGCGACTGCTCTTGAAGAGGAAAAATCGCCAGGAGAGCGCTTCAAGCCTCTGCGTTTGCAGGGCTGCTCGCCCCGCCGCCGGCTGCCTCCCCACGGGAGCCACCCAGTGTGATCCGCCCTTGTTTCCAGACGGCATCCTTTGTGCAAGTAACCCCCTGGCAGCAGGAAATCTTCGTTTTAGTTTTGAAAGCTTTTTCGGTCCCCACAAAGTGGAGAGGGCTCGCTTCCCACGGGCTCAGCTGGGGTCGAGACAATGAACAAGCTGGCATTTCGGGGAGTCGGGCTCCTCCGCCCGCCACCTCTTCCTGTGTTTAGGGGAGCTCCGAAGCATTTACCTCTGCCTGGACCCGGGCCGGGCCTGCGCTACGCGGGGAGTGCGCCTTTCGGTGAGGCGTGAGGAGCTGCTGCCTCTGGCAGTTCCCGGAGACCCTGCAGGGGCGAGGGACTGAGCCTGCGGGTTGGCCAGGCACCTCCGGGGCGCTCCACGCTCTCCAGTCCATTCTGCCTTGACTTCGGTCTTCTGCACCTTTGCCAGGCTCCAGCTTCCCCTGAGTGGACAGCCCAGGCCAGCCTGCCCTGAGGTCACCGACCCGCCACGCTGGCCGGCCCCTGACACATTTTAGGGACTCAGGAAATGGTCAGAGAGGGCCCTGGTCACTCAGGCCCGCCCACAATGCCTTGGGTGGGCAACCGGGCACTCCCTGAGGTCACACGGCTGGCGTGAGGCAGGACAGCATCTAACTGAGCTAACGGAAGTTCTGTTTGGGGCTGGCTCCTTGAAAGCTGTAGGAACGGTGTAAATGACACAGCCTAAGAGTCATGGTAGACGGTGGCAGTGGCTATTGATTAAAAAACAGTCATTCTAGCCCGGGCACTCAGAGACTTACGCAAAACAGACAGACTTATTTCCTTGGTGTCTCTTTATTGTCTGATTTTTTTTTTAATTAGAGATTTCGTGGATGGTGATGTGAAATCATACAGTAACATTTGTTTTTGTTTTTACCCTTTTTTAAAAAAAGATTTATTTATTTATGCATACAAGAGCTGGGGTACAGGCCAGAGGTGTGGGGGTGAGAGGACTCACCAGAGCGGGGAGCAGAACAGGCGGAATGACTGAAATACACTGCTGAGGGGAGCAGCGGGCGAGGCAGGAGAGGTCTGCTGCGCCATGTGGGTTGCTCCCTGGCAGGCCAGGGATTGAACTCGTGCTGCAGAGGCTCGGATTGCTTCACAGTGCGGTGCTTAACCCTCTGCGCCACCAGGGAGGCCCAGTTTTGGGTTTACAGTAAAAAATTGAGAGGAGGGCAGAGATTGCCCACGTACCCACCTGCCCCCCACCCCCAGCCTCCTGTCATCAGCATCACTCACTGAGAGGGCACCTTCGTAACCAAGCAAGAACCCACATTGACACATCACCCAAAGTCCACAATTTTTCTAGGGTTCGTGCTTGTGGGTGACAAATTCGATCAATGTGTTAATGATCTGTGTCCCTCTTTATGACATCATTATAGGATGTTTCCACTGCCCTAAAAGTCCTCTGGCCCCCCCCCACCCCATCTGTCCCTCCCCACCCCTAGCTACTGCTCCTTCTGCTGTCTCCATAGTTTGGTCCTTTCCAGAAGGTCCTGGCGAGTTGAAATCCAACTTGACAGCGTTCAACTTGCCACAGGTGCTTCAGATTCCTTCTTGGATTTTCATGGCTTGATAGTTTGTTTCTTTTTAGGATAGGCAACATTTGCTTTTCAGATTTCCCGTGTGGAGCTGAAAGTTGCTACTTCTTACCAATAGAATTCTGAAAGTTTGAAAAAACCCAACAATGGTGGTCAGATTTTTGCCCGTAGCCTCCTCCCAGGCGTGGGTCCGGGACAACGCCCGGGTATATACCGTCTCCCCAGGGAGCCTCTCTCTGTTACAGAGCAAATTCACTGCCAAGCGTAGGATACAAATTATCCTGTTTAATCCTCCCACAGCTCTTCCTTAGGGAAGATTATTCCTATTTATAAGAGAGCCGGCTGCAGTGTAAACACCCGCAGCCGCTGGTCTGAGGCTGTAAACTGGCAAATGTGGGTGCAAATCCCGACTCTCATTTAAAATCCTGTGTGCTGGCACCCCCACTGCGGCCCCCTCAGCCTGCCTGCCGTTAACTGCAGACGCTGGCTTGTGAGGAGCAGGGATTGGGCCGACGGCGACGGAGGGCGCCAGGTGGCCTTCCAGATCACGTCGAGACGTTGAGTTGCTGTGAGGATGGACTAGAAGCCACTTCAGAAAAGAATTTACTGTTTGTTTAAAACCCTCTGTAACACACTTTTCCTGGCTGGGTTGCAAAGCCGGTCTCCATCCTTGCACTCTTCTGGAGGGCCATCCTCACTTTCACCTTCGTCCCGTGTGACGACTGGCCCCTGCTTCTTCAGCCTCCTCTGTGGGGTGTCCCCTCTTGTCTCCCCCCCAGTTGATCTCTCGTCCCCTATCTGTATATTCAGTCCCTTGGGGCGCCTTTCCTGTGCATTGCATTTGGCCATTCTTGTTTCTGGGTGCCTGCAGCCCCCCCCCCCCCACCTTCTTGTAGTTTCCTTGTGCTTTCTGCTCGTACTCTGTCCCCTCTGGGTGGTGGACTTACTGTTAAAGGCTTTGCAGTGATTAATAGTGCGGTGGCCTGTGCCACCTCTGAAATCTGTCTCTTCTGGGCCTCCCTGCTGGCGCAGGGGTTAAGTCTCAGCACTGCGAAGCTACCACCAGCTACTGCAGCATGAGTTCGATCCCCGCCAGAGAGCTACCCACATGGCACAGCAGACCTCTCCTGTCTCCCCGCTGCTCCCCTCAGCAGTGTGTTTCCGTGGATCTGCCTGTTCTGTTCCCCGCTCTGTCTCTGGTGAGTCATCTCACCCCTCCCCAGCTCTGGTCTGCACCCCAGCTCTTGTATGCATCAGTAAATAAAAATACATCTTAAAAACAAACAAACAAACTCTTTTTTGCCACTGAAGATGGTCAGGTGATGTTGGGAAGGGGGGGGGGTCAAGAACTGAGGTCCAGGGCCTCCCCGGTGGTGCAGCGGTTGAGCACCGGGCTGCGAAGCTGCCTGCAGCCTCTCTAGCGCCAGTTCAATCCCCGGCCACAGGGCGAGGGTCCCACATGGTGTGCAGACCTCTCCTGCTGCGCCTGCTGCTCCCCTCAGCAGTGTACTTCAGTCCTTCTGCCTGTTCTGCTCCCCGCTCTGGCTCTGGTGAATTCTCTCACCCTCCCACGCTTCTGACTGTACCCAGTGCTCATATAAATAAATAAATAAAATCTTAAAAAAAAAAAAAGAACTGAGGTCCAGTTGGTGGGGAAGCTGCTCCCAAAGGTGCTAGATCTGCAGCTCCAGCAGGAGGGTGTGGGAGGAAGACCACAGAGCGGCGGGCAGGAGGGCAGTGAGGGCTGGAAGCGCTGGAGGAGAGCGGAGACTGGGCAAGAGAGCGTGGTGGTCTCGGGTGCCCCCAGAAGAACCTACTACCCTGTCTTGTTGGGGACTGCCTATCCTGCCACCCCAGGGGTCGTGGATGGTTTACTCACAACCACGCTGGCGCCTCATTGAGTAGAGTTAAAACTGGCATCCCCCGGGAGGAAGAGGGAACCCGGGACAGAGGTGCTGAGCAGTCAGCTGCGCATCCCCAGCCCAGTAGCTGCTGTGGCGAGTGGGGGGAAGGGGACTTGCCCTGGGCCATGTTGGCACCGAGCTCCACCGGCCACTTCAGCCTTGTGCAGGATTGTTCTGGAACTTCCCTAGCACCTGGCATTGGGGTGGCTCCATTAGCAGATATGCTGCGGTATGTCCTCCTGGGCCTGCCAAGGTCATCTCTTAATCCTGCTTGATTACAGCTCTCCAGAGAACTGTTTATTGTTATGGAAAGTAGGGGGTGCTGTGTTGCACCTTGAAAGGCTCACTGATTGGGGGGAAGAGATGCAGCAACCTTTACTGTAAATATGGTGACCCAGGCCTCTCATTCCACAGCTGGCAAGTCAGGAAACTTGACTCTAAGGCCCTGCCTCTTCTGACAGGTGACTGCAGGGATGTAACTGTGCTTTGTGGTTGCTTGGGGAACCGGCAGCCCCTAGGAAGCAGGGGTGGGTTGTGTGTATGCTCCTGTGTGTGTGGCAAGTGATTTCCCCTCCCCACCCCTCTCTCTGGCTTGAGCCTCGCTAGGCTAAGGGCACAAGAGCATTAGAAATGCAGACTGGCACTTAGCAAAACATTCAGCCGTGCTGGATTTTAGGACACGTCCTTACATCCTGCCCTCCTAGCTGGGCGGCCAAGGCAAGGTGAGATGGAAGCCGGCGTTAGTACCTAGTCCAGTCGTGCCCTGAGGAAAGGCTGGCTTTGTGGCTTTCAGCACAAGCCAGGCGGGTGCTCTGTGAATTTGGGTTTAGGAGCAGGTCTGCCCGGCGGCCTGCGTGGTAGAGCCTGGGCGGCTGTTTGGGGGAAAAGCACCCGAATTCAGGTTCCTGGAGGAGCCAGAGTCCGGGACCTTGGTGTTGAGCAAGGACAGCCCTGCTGGGGACCTGTGCTCACTCAGGCCTTTGTGCCGGTCCCCTGTCCCGGCGCTGTGATCTGGGGGAGCCCGGGGGGGCAGGGGGCAGAAGGAGCAAGCTGGCAGCATCCCCAGCCCAGGGCCGCCTGCTTTGTAAGCAGTGATGCTCACTCTTGCTCTTTCTAGATGGGTGACCTCGGGTAAAAGATGTCACTGCCGGCAACCTCGGTGTCCTCGTCTGTCAAAGGGGCCTGGGAAATCCTAGCTCACAGCCTCATTTCTGGACTCTGTAGACGCTCTGTATTGCTTGACATCTAGATGGGTGCAGCAGGGCGGAGCTAGAAGCTCTGAAGGCAGCCCCTCCCTCTGCCAGCTCCTGTTCCAGCTGCTGCTGCTCCCTCTGGCTGCCCTCTGTTCCTTTCCTGCTGCCTCCCCCTCCCTGCCCTTGATCTTAGCATAGGATGCAGAGGGATAGTTTCCATATTCAAAAACTCACCCATCCTGGGCCTCCCTGGTGGCACAAGGGGTTAAGCACCACACTATGAAGCAATCCGCAGCTTCTGCAGCAGGAATTCCATCCCCCGCCTGCCAGGGAGCAACCCACATGGCTCAGCACACCTCTCCTGTCTCGCCCGCTGCTCCCCTCAGCAGTGGATTTCAGTCAGTCTGCCTGTTCTGCTCCCCACTCTGTCTCTGGTGGATCCTCTCACCTCCCGCATCTCTGGCCTGTACCCCAGCTCTTGTGTGCATAAATAAGTAATTCTTTAAAACAAAACAAATCAAAAAACTCACCCATCCTAAGTGTCAGGTCAATGAGTTTTCTTTCTCTTTCTTTTTTTAAAGATTTATTTTATTTATTTTTTAATACAAGTTGATAGTGGAATTTTGTCTTCTTTTTAAACTAATTGAATTTTTTTAAAAAAAATTTAAAATATTTATTTATGTATACAAGAGCTGGGGTACAGCCCAGAAGTGTTGGGGGAGGTGAGAGGATCCACCAGAGACAGAGTGGGGAACAGAACAGGCAGACTGACCGAAGTACACTGCTGAGGGGAGCAGCGGGCAAGTCAGGAGAGGTCTGCTGCGCCATGTGGGTTGCTCACTGGCGGGTGGGGAATCAAATTCTTGAACTCAAGCTGTGGAGGCTGCAGACAGCTTCATAGGTTTCGTCTTAACCCCTTGCGCCACTAGGGAGGCCCTATTTTATTTATTAATGCGCATAAGAGCTGAGGTGTAGCCCAGAGGTGCAGGGGGTGAGATGATTCACCAGAGACAGCGGGGAACAGAACAGGCAGATTGACTGAAATCCATTGCTGAGGGGAACAGCGTGAGTCAGGAGACGTCTCCTGTGCCCTGTGGGCAGCTCCCTGGCCGGGGATCAAACTCGTGTTGCAGAGGCTGCCGATAGCTCCATAGTTCTGACGCTTGACCCCTTGAGCCACCAGGGAGGCCCCCAGGTCAGTAAGTTTTCACTCAGAGTTGCGCCTCCATCACCACCATCCAGTTCTAGAATGTTTCTATCATCCCAAAAAGATCCTTTGTCCCCACTCAGCCTCACTCCCTGCTCGCACCCCAGCCCCTGGGCCGCATCCAGGCTCCTTTCCGTCTCGGTGAAGTTGCCTCTTCTGGGCCGCACACATGTGCCCTTTTCAGCGTGCACCCACTTGTAGCAGGGCGTCGGTGCTCCCTTGCTCTCCCTGCACATGCTGTTCCGTGGCATGGCCAGACTGCCCTCGGTCGGCAGGGTCCCTGGGGCGGCGACCAGGCTCTGTGCCTGTGGCGGGGGGACAGACAAGCCAGTTAAGCCCTTGGAAGTGCAGTTCTACCCCTTGCAAGCAGGATTTTAAAAATTATATAAATATAGATGTATGTCACAGGATTGCTGGGGAAATCTAATAAACCAACTATTTGAAAAATGTGTTTCATGTCTTCTCTCTCTGACCTCAGGAAGCAACTCTAAATTCTTGTAACGTGGAGAAAAATCCCCAGCTTCATCGAGCTGACAGCCGAGTGAGAGGTTGTCAGAGGCATGGAATTCTCCACGTCGTTTTTCTTACCATCCAATGAGCGCATGCCCCGTCTTGCCCTCCCGGAGGTGTGGAATGTGCAGCGAACTTAGAAAAAAGCGCTGTTTCCAGGGTGTCTGCAGTGGGCTAGGCCCCAGACAGCTTTCCTCGCCCGGCGTCGCTTTGCTCTGCTCGCGAAGTGCGGCTGGCCCAGGTGGTCGGGCCCGTGCCACCGTGTGGCCCTCGTGTCCCCATCCTCCGTCACGCGCCCCCGGTGTGCCAGTTTCCCTGGCCCCAACCCCGTGGGGTGCCTTCCCGAGGCCTTACGCGCGGTCCTCTGGGCAAACAGCCGGTGACGCTGTCTCCATGAGATACATCAGGCTCTGGGCAATGAGCGTCCCATTTTGTCAGAGAGCCAGAGTTGGGGAGTCCAGGCACTCCTTGGGGAGTAAGGGCACTGAGGAAGGCGGGGATGAGCTGGCTGGAATTGGCTTCCTGCCCGCGCCCCCAGGCAGTGAGGCCAGTTCGGGCTGGTGTACTGCACGGTGGCCCACGTTCCTCACGGGAGCCGTGACGCAGGTGAGGCTTGACCGCCAAGGAGGAGTGAGTCATGTGTAAGCATCTAGAACGGGGAGCAGCTCATCCCAGTGGGTCCTCTCCTTCCTGAAAATTTACAGCAAGTCCCAGCACAAACCTAAGCCCTGCAGAGACCGGAGTTAAGTAAGGGAGCCGAAAGGAAGGAATCGAGAAGCCTTAGGAAGGAATCGAGAAGCTTTAAGTAGGAGAGCTGAACGCAGCCGTCCCTGCAGGCCGAGCTTTTGTTTGGAAACACACAGATGGTGATCAGGGCGCTTCCTCCAGAACCAGCCTCTGCTCTGTCCTGGGCCCTGCAGCCCTGGCCCTCTCTGCCAGGGATGCAATAAAATGGCAGCGGGTGACTGATCCTCTTCCCGACTGAAACTGACTGACATTTCACCAGGTGGCTCCTGGCGTGGAGACATCCACAGTGAGCGCTCTCAGGTTGCTCGGGACACTAATGGCCTCTGTCACTGCCTAATTGGTGTATGTGTGTCATGTGGGAACCTGCCCCCCCACCCCCCGTTTCCATGGCAAGGCGGTGGCTGGAGAGGGGCGGTCCCTGCTGGTCACCTGTGGTTGGGGCACAGTCTGTGCCAGTGACTGGTGACCTTCTCTCGTCACTGACACTTCCTTACCTGGTCTGGAATCCTGCCATAAAGCAAACCTTGCTCGGTAATCTGGCTTGTCCTGGGAGTTGGGAGCTGCCACCGCCCCTTGCCCCTCCAGGAAGCAGCTCCCAGGTGGAGAGTGAATCTTTGCATCCTGCAGCTGGACGCTCCCAGCCCCCTGGCCTTGGAGCCTCAGACCCTGCTGCCTGCCCCGGGCCTCCTTGGAGAGCTTTGAGAGAAACTTCAGAGGAAGGACCTGGGGAGTGGCATGGGGAGGGTTTGATCTGTGCTGTGCCCCTGACACCATAGCCACAATCAGCGCGGTCAGTGGGCACCACCCCGCAAGGGTCCCCGTGCTCCCACCCTGTCCAGCACCGAGCCGCTTGTGACCCCTCTGGGCCGGTGTATGTTGTCTGGAGCATTGCGGACACGGGTCCGACAGCAGGTTCTCCCCTCTGCGCCCCCCAGCTTTCACTCAGAATGCACCGCCAGGTTGCCTGTGGGCCAGCAGCTCATTCCCCGAATCGCACGAGCAGGCTGTGAGTTAGATGCTGGTGAGTGTTTCTGTTGCTTTAGTGTCTGAGCCCAAGTGTTGGGGTAGTTCAAGGAGAGCCAGTGGGGAGAGGCTGGCGAGTGTGAAGGCTCTGGGGAAGGGGGCTTCTGCAGCCGGGGAGAGGCGGCCTTGCCCCTCCCCATCCAGCTGTTGACTTCAGATGCCACGGCCCCTGACTTAAACCCAGACTTGGCATTCCCAGCCCTGAGAAGACCTGTTTCCTACCACCCTCAGTCTCTGAGGCCCTCCTGTTATCCCCAGCGAGAGGAGGCGGGCAGGTTTCAGGGATTACAGGGGCAGCGTGCATTTGAAGAGAGCCCCAGACCCCCAGACCTGCACATCTCTACCTCAGTGCCTCATTTTTAAGCCCTCTTGCCACACTATGTCGCCTAAAAGCTAAAAGAATGTCTCTGCTCTCAGGGGAAGTGTTTACTCAGGACATATTGTGAGTTGCGCTCCCCACTCCAGGTCTTCCTATCCCAAGTTCCTGTCAGTGCAGCTTGGCAAACAAAACGTGAGCCTTGGGGCTCAGATCTGCTACTGCTGCTGCTCTTTCCACTCCGAACTCGATCACATTATGCGGCGCAGTGGGCTGGTCTAGCACGGCAGCTGTGTTCTCGGGGCTTCCGGGAATCGTCGACTGTAGACTCGCGTGGGTGACCAGGGAGGGTGAAGCGCAGAGAGCCCATCGCCATGCCAGCCGCTTGGTCTCAGGCTGTGGAATACGGGTGAGCCCTCGCCCCATACTTCCGTGTAATGCAAAACTTCTGTCGTGAAGACTTGTTTACAGGAAAGCAGCAAATGTTGTGTACAGCCTGGCTTTTCCAACCAGGGTTACTTGAAGAGGGAAAGGTTTCCATTTTTGCTTTTTCCGATTTTAAAATTCTCCAGATCTTCCTTCCTGGTGTCAGCGCTGTCTGGTGCTCTGAGTGCAGCTGTTTTCTTGCGCGCCAGCTGCTGGGCAGCGCAGATGCCTGGGTGTGCTGCATTCTCCCGCTGGCTTGCGGCCACACACGGACGCTGTGGGCTTTGTGACTCGGGCCACCTTGGGTGCCTTGGAAGGGAGCAAGGAGTCGACCGGGTAGAAGATACTGCAGGTGGTGGTGAAATGACCTCTTTTTACTGCTGATTCCCAGTATGTGCCAGATAGGCCGCCCCCTGTCTGCCCACCCCCGCCACCTTGCAGTGTGCGGCCTAGCCGGTGGCATTACAGCGGGCTCTGTCCGCAGAATCTCTCTTTCCTTGCTGGGGCCATCTAGCCCTCGCTCCAGATGCCTTCTGTGTGCAGAGACCATGTAGGGGCCATGGTGTGAAATCTCTGCCCACATACCCTGAGGCTGCCTGGGTGTGTGTCTGCGCAGGGTGGTGCCTCTTTAATAAACGTGGTTTATTGTGAATTTTCTTTGCCTTGACCCGTTAGAAGGACAGGTGGACTAGGCAAAGGATGGAGGAGATGATGCTTACGGGACACAAGCCGGCAGAAGAGTGGCCGCTGCTGCTTTGTGGGGAGAAACGGCTGTAGTCACAGGCTGCTGAAACCCCCTTATTTATGACTTCCTGCAAGTCCCGCCTTCCGCTGCTGGCTACATGTCCCTCGTGACCTCCTGAGCAACTTACTGATGACCAGCACACCTTTACTTAAACGCTCACGGTGCGTGCAGGGTTTTGAGTGATCTCTGATGCATTTTCCACTGCAGACAGACACACGCCTGTCCTGGGGTCCCCAAAAAGGCTCACTTTGGGCCACGCGTCATCAACTTGGGATGCTCCATGAGTCCAGGTCCTTTCCTCCTCCATCCTGGAGTCAGACCGGTGCCTAATCACGGAGCAGAGCTGCTAAGGATGCAGGGCGTTCAGAGGACCGCCGTCCCCTCCTGCCCCTGCAGTAAGAAGTCGGGGAAGCCAGCAGGTCTCAGTCTGGTCCTTTGGTGTCCAGAAGAAAGCCACCCCAGAGCCTGGTCTCAGGAATGCCAGCTCGCATCCCCTGCAGGGTGAAGGCAGGCCTGGCTCCTGTGCGATGGTGCCCGCCCGCCCCCCTTCCCTAACGCCTTGCTGGGAGGAGGGGGGCTTTGTCCTGGGGCGGGGCTAGAAAGAGGGCTGGAGTTTGCTCCTGGTGCTTCCACTTTGCCCTTTTCTGACACCCTCCTTTCCACCACGTGGTGGGGGGCCACCGGCCTGGAAGTGCTGTGACCCTGTGTGCCAGGCCTGCTGCCCTCCTGTCCCCGCTCGTCCTGACCCCAGGGCCCTTGGGTTGTCCAGCCAGCAGAGAGGGCGGTGGCTGATGGCAGGCCCATGGCTGCACAAGGCACACCCTCTCTAGGGTGCTGCTCCATGTGCCCTGAATTTCATTGCTGCTTTATTTCTCTGAAAAGTAGGCCCCCTCTATTTCTGTCTTGGTTATATTTACACATAATATGTATGTTACACTTATGTATTATCTGTGTGCGTGAGAGAGTGTGTGTGTGTGTGTGTGTATTGGGTACTACGTGTATCTGTAATGAGGTGTAACTCGCATTGAGAAAAGTGACTAGAACATCTGGATAAACACAACTGTGTCACTTGCCACCCAGATCGAGAAATCAAACATTCCTGTTTACCTTTTTGAGATTCAGCAGCAGCATTTCATTCATTTTCTCTGCTGTGTGGGTGTTTTAGGGTGCTTTTGGGAATTTAGTGGCTCTCCCCCCTCACGTCCCACTTGATCCTTCTGCAGAGATTCACCTTGGTGACATCTGTGTTGCCTCAGAGCCTGTGCTCTGTGGTTGGGGTCTGCCTTCCAGAAGATTCGCTGTTTTCTCAGAGTCACTTTGTGACTATATAGTTAGGCCTGGGGCTTCCCGCCAGCTGCTTCTGGGCCTCCTTGCCCGTGTGGCACACTTGGAGGGCACAAAGCTGGGTGCTGGGGGATGGCGGTGTCCCTGATGATGGAAACGTGGACCAGGACACGTCAGCTTCCGATTTTGAAAAGGTAATCCCGCGGCTGGGACGTCGCCGTTGATCTGTTTTCTTGTTTTGGTTTCTTACAGCTGGTAACCGTTTTTTATTCTGTGCTTGTCTTGGCTTCAGCACAACAGCCATGAAACCAGACAGGTTTCCTTGTAGACAAGCCCGGCGAGCCAGGCTGGTGGCATTCGAACCCGCCAGCAGACAGGAGCTCAGACCTCGGAGCTGGTGCCGCCAGGCTCTCGGCCCCTCGTTGCTGGGGGTTTTGTGTTTATTACAAGAGGGGGCTTGGCATCCGTAGCTGTGTTTCTCCCTCAGCTGAGCAGAATTAATGGCCAGTCCTTGGGTCAGCTTCTTGGTCTCTTGAATCAGTTTCATCTCCTAGATGGGGCATCGAGGCGCACCTCCTGGGCACAGGAAGGCCACGTAGTAAGTGCACGCCCACTGTGAGGGAGGCACTCACTGCCTGGCACACACAGCTTCTGACTCCTCGTTCCCTGGACCACCGACAGGGCTGGAGCGAGCGGGCCTCCACACTGGCCAAGTTCCTACCCAGGGTTGTTTCCATGCGCTGGGGCCCCAGGGCCATGGGCAGCCGCCCTCCTTGCAGCCCGGAGCCTGGCCCGGTTGCAGCCCAGATCCTTCCTGGCTTCCTTCCATTGGTGGCTGCCAAAGGACCCAGGACCCAGGAGTGAGGAGAGGGGTCCTCCCCTGCTGACGCTCTGCTTTTCTGTGCAAGCACCCGGCGGCTTGCGCCCGTGAAACCGGCCTCTCCTTGTGACCCAGGGGACAGGCCACCAGCTCCGGGCGGTGCTCTTTAGCCCCTCTCAGGCTGGGAGGCATCTCGGGGTTTGGAGAGGTAAATGAGGGTTCACCCCTGCTAAGAGCTCATGGGATCTGCCCCCCAGGGCCGATGATGGCTGTCATCTTATCACTAGAGCTTGTCTGCATTGGCCCGGCCTTCCAGAACCTTCTGCAGTCAGTATAGGGCTGTGTCCTTTCTCCTTCCTCCCCCCACCCCCTCCAGATAGCTTGCTTCAGGATGGAACCGACACCGGAAAGAGGAAGCAAGCCTCTGCCATTACGCAAAGCCCTCCATCCAGTTAATGTCCCTGAACTTGGCCGACCTGTTTGTCAGCACTGGGGCTGGCGGAGATAACACCGAGGGACTCAGGAGGATAATCCTCTCTCGGGTGGAAGGGAGTGGAAATTGTCTTGTGCAGTCTGACGAGATATAGGTGCCTTCTGGACACCAGGGCACAGCGCTTGCTGTGTAGTTTCAGCTTTCCAAAGCCAGTTGTCACAAAGCAGTGTCCCTTTGGGGGAGGGGTGCTTTGAGGGGTCTTCTCCCCTCACGAATGCAGAGGTTCAGAGGTGATACTGCTCTGCTAGACCAGTGACTCTGACATCTGTGGGCTGCACCCCAAACCCCACGACTCCAGGCCCCCCGCTGGGGCACATGGTTGGTGGGGCATTGCTCAGACCGGAGCACGCCCTGGCTGGACCACTCTGATCTTCCCCCTACTTGGAGTTTCCAGGAGCCACCACTTTGCTAGCTCCCCTCAGATCCCCCACCTCTCCTTTGTGTCTGCCCCTGGCCCCCTGAGGGGTGACTTCCTGAAGAAAGGCTGTTTGGCGCTGGGGTTGATTTGGTTACTTTATGATCTTCCTACTCACCTGCCCAGGAGGGCTGGGAGCCAGGAAGCCAACAGACCCTTGTGCTTGGCCAGCGCACCCCAGGTGGCCCTGGAGCCCACCCCCTTCCTCTCGCCCAGTCCTGTGTGGTCTGGGCCACTCCAGTTGGCATTGGCTGTTGCATTCATCCCAATCCTCTGGAGACTGGCCCTGCAGTGTCCCCGGTTCACTTCACTTTATCACTCTATTCTCTGCTGTCCCTGTGGAGGGCCGGGCACCCTGGCCCTCCTGCCCTGCCCGGAGCCACAGCTACTTCTCACTGGCCTCCCTTCCCTCTGCTGACCCTCCGGGCAGCTTCCAGCCCTGTTCCCTGGATTTCCCCCTCCCTGCACTACGTCCCACTTCACTTTTGAGAACCCCAGTCTGTTTGGGGGTTCGCATTCGGAGCCGGTGGCTACTTGGCCAGATGGGTAGCGCCTGCAGGGCTCACTGCAGATGCTGGAGGCAGGTGTGCAGGGTCCAGGCTGGGGTGTACCTCACAGTCAAAAATACAGCCACTTCTCTTTCCCTCGCGCTCTCTTTCCCTGGCTTGCTCTGGAGCGCTTGCCTGCATGAGGGTGGAGGGGTCCAGACTTGCTGTGCAGCCAGACGCAGGACAAGTTCCGCAGTGTGTGCTTGGGGTTTCACCAAGAGCCTGGGCGCTCTCCTGGCAGCTGCAGATAGGTTGACCCCATTAGCCTCCAGGTCTGAGGCAGTGGGCATTCCAGGCAGAGAGGGGCCTCTCTGCCGCCTCTGCCTTAGAGTGAGGCAGGAAGGGCTGCTCGGGAGGCGCAGGGACGCAGCCTGTACCCCGGCAGAAGGCACAGTGGGAGCCCTTGGCAGGAGAAGACTGTGGGGTCGTGAACGACCCCCCTGCTTGTGGGCACCAGGTTTCTGCTGCCTTTAAGAGCGCGCCCGGCTGGACAGCTGAGCGGTGTCAGGTGAGCCACCTGCCCACACATGTAGGCTTGTCCCTGAGGTGTGTCCTGGCTCCTGCCAGCTCTGTAGGACGTCTTGGCCTTCGCTCTCATTGGCATCACCTCGACTTTCTACCCGGGCGGAGGTGCGGTAGGCGTTCTCGTCAGCCGCGCCCTGACACGCCGGCTCCGCATGAAAGCGGCATTGCACCCGCAGTGAGAGGCGGGTGAGGCCGGAACTTGGGACCGTTTAAGGCTGGGCAGGCCCTCGGAACAGTCAGGACTGAAGTGACAAGGTAATCGAGGGGTAAGGAAGCGGAGGCCTGCACAGGGGCAATGGTTTGCCTGAGGTGTGTTTCTGGAAAGCCGGGGGGACAATCCCACTTCTGCCTCTTCAAGCAACACTGGCACCTTCCCAGCCATGGGCGAGCCCCTTGCCGGAATCTGTGGAGGTTTCCTTTCCGGGAAGGCCTGCTTTTGTGCGGCTGTTTCCTGGGTGTTCCCAGGCTGGGCACCAGTGGGAGCCAGCCTCTCCCTGCTGTGGGCGGGACTCACTGGCGCTGTGGAGGAGCAGGTCGCACCCAGGCAGCTCCCCCACTCCCAAGGCCGGCAGCCAGCTGGAGGGGCCTGGCTGAGCACCGGCAGCAGGGCCTGCTTGGACTCTCGGGGAAGCCCAGGCCTGGCTGAGCCGGGCCCCGTCTCATGGCTGTGCAGGCTCCTGTGCTCACCTCAGTAGTCTTACTCTTACAGCGGAAGGAGGGTAATTATTTTCTTAGGCTGTTTAACAAAGTGGCACACGCTGGGCTGCTTGAAACAGAAGCTTATTGTCTCCAGTTCCGGAGGCGCGCGTCGGAGGTCAGGCTCTGTGAAGGCACGGGGGGCCTCCTTCCCTCGCCTCCCTGCTCTGGTGCCCCAGGAGTCCTGTGGCTTAGAGGTGCTTCCCTCAGCCAGTCCCCATCTGCCCGTTGTCTTCTCCCGGTGTGTCTGGGGTGGGCTTTTCTTCCTCCTAAGAGGTCACGGCCACCGGAGGGCTTCCTCCCTGCGCCAGGCTCAGCTCACCCTTACTGTGCAAAGAAAGGTCCCATTTCCAAGAAAGCTGACTGTCACGGGTCCCGGGGGTTAGGACTGCAATGTTTCTTGGGGAGGGGGGGACACTGTTCAGCCCCTAAGAGGGTATTTTGGAAGTGGCTTACATATGGGCAGGGTCTGTCATCAGGCCCTGACAGAGGGATTTTTAGAGTCCCTCACTTGCGACTGCCCCCGACGGGCCTGAGGAGTGGCCCAAAATAGGGTGACGAGGACCTTTGCTCACTAGGTGTGTTACCTGTGCTTGGAACCTCAATGTTCCTGCGTTGGCTTTGTGTGTAGAGTGCTTGGGCAGTAATTTTTTTAGTAGTCCTTCATGGGAGAGAGCTACCCTCCCCCCTTCTGAATACAGAGATAAAAATCCCAAATATTCCCATGTCAGTCCAGACAGACAAATGGATATTTTGCATCAGAGTCTGTCCCTAAAAGGACTGACTAAAGCACAAGCAATGGAATGAAGTCAGGCTGCAGCCAGTTTTAAAATGGCCTTAACCTTGAAGTTTTGCCAGGTGAGTTTTAAACCACCTTCACCCAGGAAGAAATAATGATGGTCCATCCTCAGCATGCTCTGCCCTGGGTTTGCTGCGTGTGGCTTTGCCCGCCCTAAAGGAGGCACAGAATGAACTCAGTGTCGGATATTCAGTCTTTTTTTTTTTTTTTTTAAGATTTATTTTTATTTATCTATGCAGAGGTGCAGGGGGTGAGAGGATTCACTGAAGACAGAGCGGGGAGCAGAACAGGCGGATCTACTGAAATCCACTGCTGAGGGGAGCAGCGGGGAGATAGGTCTGCTGCGCCATGTGGGTTGCTCCCTGGCCGGGAACAGCTGGCAATAGCTTGATAGCACTGAGACTTAACCCCTGCGCTACCAGGGAGCCCCTGGGAAAAGGTGAGAGGTAGGCCAGGAGTCACCCTGACAGCCCAAAGCACCACCAAAAAGCTTCTGAATTTGCTGTGCTTTGACTACTGTGTCCAAAGAATTAAGTCATTTTAATTCGAGTCACTAAAACATCTTTATTGAGATGATGTTCGTTTACAACACCACATAGGATTTAGGGGGACACTGCATATAATTTTAGGGGGCCTTTTTGGATGTAAGTTACCACACTACATCTACCGCCAAAGCCCCATCATCTTCCACCACAGTCTATTTATTGGTCCCATCTTCCCTTTCCTCCCTACCCGCCTCCCCCTCTGGTAGACTCAATCCTATAGTCTGATCTCTGGGGTTTGTTTTGGTTTAGTTTTGTCTGTTCCTTTGTTTTGTGTCTGTGTAGTCCACATACTTGTGAAATCACCGGGTATTTGTCTTTCTGTTTTACTTCATCAGCATCATCCATGTTGTAGCAAATGGAAGCGTTCGTCTTTTTTATAGCTGAGTAGTATTCCAATGTGAATACAGGCCACATCTTCATCCACTGCTCTTGGGCATCAGGTGTCCCCACAGTGTGCCTACGTTTAAGTGGTGCTGCAGTGAGCACAGGAGTGCAGGTTTCTCTTCTTAATTTAGTGTTCTTCATTCCTCGGTAGGTACCTGGGAGTGGCATTGCTGGATCCCATGGCAGTCTGTACTGAGTATTCTGAGGGCCCTCCATGCAGCTTTCCGCGGGGGCTGGGCTGTGCACATCCCTGCACGCACAGTTCCTCTTTCTCCACGCCTTCAGCAACGTTTGTTTTTTGTTTGTTTGATAAGGGCCATTCTCACGGGGTGAGGTGGTACCTCATCGTGGTTTTCAGATGCGTTTCCCTATTAGTAAGTGGTGTTGCCGTTTTCCACGTGCCTGCCAGCCAACTCTCTGTTTTCTTTGGAGAAGTCTGTGTAGCCCATCTGCCCAGTTTTTGATGGGGTTCTTTGTTTTTCTGTGAGTTCTTTGTAGATCTTGGATATCAGCCCCTTGTCAGACATATGATGTGCAAATATTTTCTCCCATTCAGTAGGGTGTCTTTTCATTTTTGTGATCGTTTCTTTGAGTCATTTTTCTAAAGACTGAAGAATGTTTCACTTTCCCCTAAAGCCGCACATGAACTCGGGAGAAATAAACATAACATTCGGGAAGGAAGATTTTGCCAGAAGAAGCTGGCGACTGAGAAGCTTGGTGTTTGTGTGGTCTCGCTGCGGTTAGGGGTGCTTGAACCTTGTGTCCACTTTCTTCTGGGAGAGAGGAAGGTTGCAAGTGTGGCAATGACTGGGCCGTTTTGTTTGATTCGAATCTCAGTGCATCGGGCAGAAATGACGTCACTGGTGACGTGAGGAGCATGTTTGGTGTGATTAAAACCCTGCTCATGAGGCTCCCCTTGCACCGACACAGCCTAGCTGTCAGCGTCCAGCCCCCATGCCCCTCCTCCACGCTCTGGCCTGGCCTGCACGTCTCTCCCGGGCGCAGGCACAGAGCTGCGGGTCTCTGCACATTGTTCGAGGCCATGGCAAAGGGAAAGGGCGGTCCCCGACGTGTCTGTGCCTTTGATGGCAGAGACAAAGGCTTCCTCAGAGACCCCCTGACGTCTGCTTCCGTCTCCTGTGTCAGAACGGCCGCTCGGTCACCCCTCCCTGCCGGGGACTGTCCATCTCTGCGGTCGGTTCCCTTCCTGGGGCAGCCTGGGCCGTCCGCCCCCCTGGCTGTGTGACCGCGGTGATGGAGGGAGGGGGTCACTTCCGACAGATGCCATCAGGAGAACTTGCCACTTGAGAGAGGTCCTGAAAGTGAGGTCGAGTCTGAAGGGCGCAGTTTAGAGACCCAGAGTGTGTGTGTGTGTGTGTGTGTGTGTGTGTGTTGGGGGGCTTGGTGGGTGGGGTTCCTGCCTGGCACCTGGGTGCTGACACGCGGGGGAGGTGTGTGCAGCGTGGTGGCGGAGGCGTGGCCCCAGCCTCTGAGCGCTGTGCGCAGCCAGAGCTCTGTCCTCCAGGAGACTCAGGCCTCAGGCCCCGTGGTCACCCGTTCCGGGGGCTGCGGCACGCCAGCCCAAACAAGCACGTGAGTCTCAGTGTGGAGGCTGGAGCCTCAGCCCAGGAGCCCGCCGACGCGGTGCTGGCGGTGCTGGTCCACAGACACATCTTCTTACTGCGTCTGCCGGGGCGGGGGGCCAGGGAGCTCGCTGGGGTGTTCGTTATAAGGGCACCGATCCCCCTCGGGGGGATCCACCCTGATGAGTCATCACCTCCCAGAGGCCTCCTGACCCCCACGCCCCTGCGGTCAGGAATTGGGGGGCACGTCCTCAGCCTGTGGCCACATGAACATTACCACCCCTTTATTTTACCCGATACAACGAGGAAGGCTTGGCAGGAGCTGAGCTCCCCGGGAAGGCAGGTAGCGGACCCTGTGGGGCCCTCTGTGGCAGCGCCCCTCCGCCCGGCACCGAGCACCCTCATCCACAGGGGCGTCTGCGTGGGGCGGGGCAGAGGGCTGGGCGGCCGCTAGAAAGCAGCAGCCTGTGTTCTGACGGACGGCCGCGCCGCTCTTCCTGCCCCTTGGTTGCCGGCGGCCTTCGGCTCTTTTCACGGTGAGAGTGGCCGAGCGAGGTCACGCCTGTCGTCTGCGCTCCCCGGCCTGTCGTCCCCCCGTGGCGGAGAAGAGGGCCAGTCGGCAGGCCTGTGTCCCCTGGAGGGGCGCGCGTGGGGCCTCTGCCGCCGGGCCTGGGTGCTTCTGCGGCCGGCCGGAGAGCCCAGCATGGGCGGGGCGACGGCCCTGGCCTCGGAGGGAAGCCGGGCTTGCCGACGGGAACTCACCGTCTCGGCGATGCCTTTCCTCTCTGCTCGCCCTCTCCAGAAGCAGCGCCTGGTGTGCTTCCACACACAGACGAGAAGCAGAGATGGTCTGGGACTTGGCCTCCGAGAGACGCTCGTCTCGTGGGGGCTGGAGGCGAAGCTGTGCTGCGAGCGGGGTGTGGCCAGAGGGTGCTGGCGCGGCTGCAGCGTGGTGGGGGCCCAGGAAAGAGGCGTCGCTGGCAATGCCGGCCAAGTGCAGTGTCCTGAAGGCCAGGGGGCGTGGGCAGTCTGCGTGCTCGTGAGCGAGGGTGGGGTGTGGCTGGAGGGTGTCCAGACACGTCTGCCCGAAGCCAGAAAGACCCTTTTCTCTGGGGAGAAAGGACAGAGGGCCTCTGGGCCGGTGTGATGTTTTCTCAGGGCCAGTTTGCACCACGCCCGAGGGCCTGGTGAGACCCAGTGCCCTCCTGGCCTGAATTGGCCTATTCTTTTCTTTTCTTTTTTTTTTTTAAGATTTATTTATTGATGCATACAAGAGCTGGGGTGTACTCCAGAGGTGCTGGGTTGGGGGTGAGAGGACTCCCCAGAGACAGAGCGGGGAGCAGAGCAGGCGGAATGACTGAAGTACACTGCTGAGGGGAGCAGCGGGCGAGACAGGAGAGGTCTGCTGCGCCCTGTGGGTAACTCCCTGGCCGGGGATCGAACTTTTGCTGCCGTGCCTGCGGGTAGCTTCATAGTGCTGACACTTAATCCCGTGTGCCTCCAGGGAGCCCCCTAAGCTGGCCTTTCCAAAGCCTGGCCACCCCAGCCTGCCAGGCGCAGACCTGCCTCCGGTTTGCAGTTCCCGTGGCCCGGCCGGCAGCAGCAACCCCGAGCGCGTCTTCTGGATCACGACGTGAACCTAAGTGGGACTCATTCCATTTGTTTTCCCGAGTAGTCGGTTGGGTTTGTGCATCCGCCCAGCGTCCAGCTGCCACAGGTGTTGGATGCAATCCAAGTCAGCATCCGTGGAGAGAGGAAAGGAAACCGCAGGCTACGTGAACAATGGCGTGTGCCCAGCCTTGGGAAGGCCGCTACACTGGGACGAGCGGAGTGCCTCCTGCAGGACTCTGACGAGACCCGGAGGGCTCGCTGTAGGACTCCACACCGACTGGTCTCTGGAACAGGCAGGGCCTGGCAGCACAGCAGCCGGTGGCTGCGGGGGCATAAAGAAAGGGCCTAGCAGGGAGCCCCCACTATAGGGCCCAGCAGGGAGCTAGCACCTACAGGGACAATGGGGACCTATGCAAAGGCAGGGCACCACTGCCCTGTCCCTTGCCATGTGTCCCTGTGATGTCGCCTGCAGACAACGGTAGCCGCTGTGTCACTTCTGCCTCAGGAAGGTCCCTCTGACCGGATCCCAGGAGGAACCAGGCAGGGTTGGGCACTCTGGACAGCGTGGTCCACGTAACCGCGAGGCCGTGTCTGTGGCTGGTTCACAAACCGCTGGCCTGTGCCGGCTGTGTCCGCCCCGGGCAGTCCCGGGGACGTGCAGAGGAGCGTGTTTGCCGTCTTTGCTAGATCTCGAATGCATGGTATTTAACCCGCGACGTATTTTAAGAGGCGTTTGTGCCTCTGCCTGAGAACTGACCTCACATTTAAGCCGTGTGTGTGCGTGTTTGGGGGGAAATGTGCTCTCGTTTCCACATAATCCACTTGAGGCTCAACTTTTGTAATACATCCCATTTATAAATTGCAACCTTCTGTGTCTCAGCAACGCTCCTGTAGCCAAACAAGGGAAAAGGAAACTTTAAATTAGGTTTAGGGCAAACAAGAATAGCTAGGATATCTGAGCTTCAGGGTTTTTTCTTCTAAGCAACCTTATGTAAGAGGACTTAGCGAGCACACCGCTGAAATAGCTTGGCCTGCTCTCAACCAGGCGGGCTCCCCGACTTCTTAAGCTTCTCGTGTCCTCGTGTGAATATTAAGAATGGAGTCGTGTGTCACTGGACTGGAGATGAACAGAAGCCTGCGCTGGGCTGCTGGAGACCCGGTTTGGACACTTGCAGGTGACAGCCCCCCTGAGCTGGTTTGTAAATACACTTGTACGATCCTTGAGAGCTCGCACGGTCTTTTCACGTTCTCTTTCCTGCTTGTCCTGGGATGGCAGGCGGCCAGCGCTTCACCACTGGGGGGACAAAAGCGAGACAGAGAAAAATGAAGTGACTCTCTGAATCACGTCGTTGAGCGAGGGAGGCCACTGTTAAGTCCTCGACAGTCCCTCACCATCTTGAAAACCTTCCCTGCTAACCCGCCCCCACCGCCCGCCCTGGAGCTGAGTATTCCCTCCCTGCGTGTGCCACCCGGGCCCCAGCGTACCCCACTACCACAGCACTGTCACATGACACCGTGCGTCCAGAGACGAGCGGGCACGTCCACCTGGGCAGGGAGCACTTAACAGAGAACAGGACTCCTCAGCCTGGCCGGGTGCCAGCACAGCCCAGCAGGGCAGGGACGCCGAGAGCCCTGCAGGGCCGAGCACACCCCCAGTGACTCCAGGGGAAAACTGGCTGCCCCCAACATAAAGAATGAACTATTGACCAATAGTTACTTATTATCAACTTACCGAGTAATTATTAACTGGCCATAAGGGGGGGAAGAGAACGCTAAAGAATGCAGGAAGAGCAGGTGTAAGGAGTAACCCCAGCAGGTCCAGGAAGGAAGACATTTGCAGCCACACCTCTCCCCCCTCGGAGGCCATGGGATGGGCTGCAGCTCACGGACAGTGGAGAAATTCACTGTGTGTCCGAGACCAGTTGCCCCCTCCCTCTTCTCTCCCCAGCCCCAGCCCCGGAGCAACTGCAGGGTCCAGCAGCTAGCAGGCTGCAGCAGGAGCCGACCCGGCAGCTGTCTGCCAGGCCAACAGAACCCCCTAGGTAGCCACACGAGCCACGGCTTCTGAAGCTCGCCAGGAGGCCACCTGCACAGTGCCATTGGGGCTGGCCAGAAGCCAGCCAGGTTCTCTCGGGAAGCTGCCCACCCAACCGCAGGGCGAGCGCCACTGTTGCACTTGACTGCAGCTGGCGCTGGGCAGACGGGAAAGCCAGCTGCAGACGGGGACAGCCCCTTCTCCGGCGGTGGCCCTCCAGCGCCCTCTACTGGCGATGCCTGCCAGGTGCCGCCCGCCAAGGAGCGGCGTTCCCCGGGTCCCGCTCCAGGGTCCCGGGTGGGGCAGCCAAGGTCCGGCTGCCAGTGAGAGGCCATGACGGGTGCTAACTGGGGTAGTGTTGGAGCAGGCTGTTTGCAAATCTTTCTCCTTCCAGGTCGTAACTTCTTCAGCGCACAGTTTCCAAGTTGCTCCCTCCAGAGTTTCCATCCGGAAACTGCCTTGCAGAGCTTGGCTGGGGTGCTCTGGGGTGCAGTGTGGATGGGGTGATTAGCACTTTGCAAAGTCCTGAGGCCCTGGCCCTCCACCTTACCTGCAGAGGGGCACACACGTGGGACTTGCCCTGCTCGTGGCAGGTGGGAACACTCCTGTTTGGTGCCTGCCCACCTGCTCTGGACTCTGGCCTACCGGCCTGACTCTGGAGGCAAACTCCAGTCTCCCCCCAAGCAGCGTCCCGGGTCTAGACTTCTGGGTGCTGGTTTCCTCCTCCACAGCCTCCCTCTCTCTCCCACATCTGCCTTTCTTTGTTCTGGGGCCTCGTGCCACCCAGCCGTCGTCGGGGAGGGACGGAAGGAGTGTGCTAAGAGGACCCTTGGGAAAAGACATCTTATTGGTCTGGGTGCAGAGTATACACGGTGGCTTCTGGCTTATGTCGTTAGGCCTTCCTCTGTTGGCTCTCCTATCATTTTCCTTTTAATATTTTGAGGAAGGGGTTTTCCTTGCATAATTAAGACTTTGCTTTGAGGTTGGCCTGCAGACATTGCCCTTGGTACACAATTCTTAACATATGCACCACAGATCGAAAAATAGCATGTGGCCACGGGGGTGCTTCTCTGCACAGCTATCCTAGTGACTTTTGGAATCAGAATTTCCTTTGGAAGATGTCCAGTGTCTAAGTCTTCAAGTGTGGATGAGCTGTTACCTCCAGGTCCCTCCTACGCACAACCCAGTATCCTCAGCGCTCCCCAGTCTGCGCGAAGGTGAGGTTCCTTGTGGCGTGGGAACCGAGTGGTTTGGGAAACAGTCCCCTCTGGAGCAGCCGGGTTCTAGGAGCTGCTGTTTTCTTTGAGACAGTTCTGTTTAAAAACATGGAAATAGCGGTGATCTCATCTGCTGAAGACATTAAATACACAACTATGACTCCAAATTTCTAATTATTTTTATTTATTTATGCATACAAGAACTGGGGTGTAGGCTGGAGGTGCAGGGGGGTGGGTGAGAGGATTCCCCAGAGACAGAGTGGGGAGCAGAATAGGCGGACTGACTGAAATATGCTGCTGAGGGGAGCAGCGAGGAGACAGGAGAGGTCTGCTGCACCACCAGGGAGGCCCCTCCAAATTTCTATTTAGTAGCCTTTGTATCATCGGGTATAAAAACCAACCAGGACAGAGCCCTGCCCCACCGCTCACGTTCAGGGGATGCTGGGGCAGCCAGAGCCTCCTGGGATCATTGTCTCACTCCTCTCTGTTTGCAGCAAAAATAGAAGCAGTCAGCAGACGAGCTCACCCATTGAGAAAAGCAGTTTTACTTGAAAATGAGATGGGCGGGGGGCAGGGGGGCGCTGCCTGCAAAATGTTTCTGGGACTCCTGCAAGACTCATGTGTCCTCAGTAGTTGGTGAAATCTCCATCTGGGGGTACAAGAAGGGGCGATGGGGCCCTTCAATCAGACGAGCTTGTGTCAACTGGAGACCCAGCCTCCTCCTCCTGCAGTGTCCAGCTGTCCTGGGGCGGGGGGGGGGGCGGGGCGGGGTCCTGCCCTCTGTGTTGTGCAGAGAATGGACCTTCCTGAGTTCCTTGCTCAGCCCCGTGTTTGCTTTGTCTGGACCATCCTGTCCCACTGCTGCTTGCTTCCTTCCTCCCTCGCAGGGCCGGGTTTAGCGGACACCTGCAGGCCCCTTGCAGGCTCTCCGCCCTCACTGGCTGGCATCTGGAGGGCGCCACAGGGGGCTGAGGGCCTCCTCCGTGCTGAGAGCCTCCTCCTGGGGCCTCCTCGCCATGGTCTGCCTCCTCCCGCCCCAGCGTGAGTGGTGACTTAGGTTAAGGCACTCTGTGGAGGCTTCTGTGTCGATGGGCTTCCCGACTCTGCCACCGTTCGACCCTCTCCCGGAATGAGTCGGGCTTTTTTCCTAAAGCTCACGAAGAATGGCGGCGGGAGGGCTTAATGCGGCAGACTCTGGCGGCAGCTCCTCTCAGACTGAGCTCTCTGGAGCCGCCGTGGCGGGCACGCTGCAGGCGTCACCCTTCGAAACGCGACGTTGCTCTTGTGGCCGCTCTGCCTCGGGTCCATTGCTGGCTGCTGTGATTTTCGATTTTCCGCATCGCAGCTCAGCGCCCCAGCACATCCCTCCGGGCCTTGTCACCGCTGCCGGTGGCTGCGGGCCTGGGGTCTTCCTGCAGCTCTGCGGCCCAGCTGCGGGTAGCTCTCGCTGCCCTCTGCTGCCCGGATCTGCTTCCCTTGCCCTTCTGTTCTGAGGCGGAGGGAGGTCAGCTTGTGTTCCTGCAAGGTGATCCTTCCAGAATTATTCGCTTGAATAAGAAAGCCACTCCCTGCGCCTGGACCCGCCTGCTCTGGGCTCTCGGCCTTCAGGACTTGGGCCAGATTCTCATTCCAGGTCAGGATCCTCCATCCCACCTCTCTGCCCTCATCTTCAAACACTCCCCAGCCAGAGAGCTGCACCCGCCAGGCTGACATTCCTCAGCCACTGCTTCCTGCCTCTGCGCCTGTCTTTAGCCGAGACCCCAGTTTGGAATGTGCTCCCGTCTGGCGGTCGTGAAGTCTTTTTATCTCTGCCCCCGAGTCGGGGTGACCAGCACCCACACACCCCAGTACACTGCGTGTCTGCAGAGGGACCTTTGTGAGTTGGCGCGAGCTGGCCTGAGAAATGCCCAGCACCTCACACCGCCTGCCCCGTGCAGCCACAGAGCGCAGGCCTCGGCACGCACCGGACAAGGGGCATCGTCTGGAGCCCCATCTCAGCCCCGCAGGTGTGGGACACGGCTCACTGGGGGGCCTGGCGGGCACGTCTGTGGGTGCAGTAGTGCCAGCTTCAGGGATTTTGGCACCACGTCAGTCCTGATGAGTCCTGCCTGTCAGAGCCACCCGGAGGGGTGAAGGTTGCAGAGGGGAGGCTCTCGGGGCTCCTGGCTTCCCTGAGCTGCTTTTGCTTGGCGGGGAAGCCGACAGGGAAATCCCAGCTGCCCTCTCCCGGAAGCCCAAGGGGGCTTGCTGGGAAGTGTGGGGTGCGGGGCGGGGCAGGCGGGTGGCCTGGTAGGCTCCTGCAGGCCCGGGTGACGGAAGAGGGGCCTGAGCGGTGTGTACAAGGCAGAGACCGATGTTACAGGTGGGTGCAGCCGGCCTAGGGCTTGTTCACACAGGAGGTGGTGGAATGGGGTCACGGCTGAGTCAGACCCGGGTGGTGTGTCACCATGACGTGTCACCTCTGACTTCAGAAACTGTCCTGAGTCATCGTGGTTCTGCCAGAAGGTTTTCCTGCCATACTGGAATTCAAAGGCTGCTTTGTAGGGAGGAGGGCACATTCTCACGCTGCGTCCCATGCCTCTTTCCCCGGATGCTGATGAACGCGGCACTTTGATGAGGGTAAATAGAAGAAAAATGTACCCTCCCGCCCTCTCTCTGAGTGTCCCTTTCAGTGGCCTCAGGAGCCCTTGGTCTTGTGACTCCTTCACTACTGTCCACCGCCAGTGCACTTTCATCTTCTAAAGCGGAAACTGTCCCCCGGAAATGCCGACTCGCCAGCCCTGGCTCCCCTCCCTCTGCTCTGTCTCCGGACTAGCCTCTTCCCGGCGCCTCCCGAGTGCGGTCAGAGCATGTGTCTTTCCGTGACTGCTTGTGCCCCTCCGCATAACGTCCTCAGAGCTCAGCCCTGTCATACCCGCGCCGCGTGTCAAGGTTTCCTTCCTCGTCAAGGCCGACTAATAGGCCATTGTCGATACAGGGCCGCTCCCCTGAGCCTGGGTTTCTGAGCTGCTCTGGCCTGGGGTGCATAACTCTTGAAAGACACAACCAATAGAGGGTCTGTCCTTAGACATTTGTGATGATGGCATCACACTTTGTAAATGTGCATTTTTATGAATGTCGCAGTAGCCACTATTAACGTGTAATTAGGTCTGCAGTTGCATGTGCCTCGATTGCCTTGTGTTTCCTGTGCCTTCTAACTCATTCGGTGTGCAAATTGCGTTCTCGGTTCGCACCAGGCTCCCACTGGCAGCGGAGCTGGAATTTGAAAAAATCTGTATTCCTGGAGGTCCGTGTTCCAGCCTCTCCAGCAGATAAATGCATAGCCGTATGTGGGAGGCCTCTGCTGCTCCTCCACTCTGAGTAGATGTTCCAGGGTTACGTAACGTGACGTATGGTTTAAGGCCCAATTACCTACTATGACAGTGCATTGAGGAGGCCCATTTGTTGTCAGTTTGTTTATGCTCCATGGTGGGACTCTGTTCTGGGAGAGGGGGGATTCTGGATGCTGAATTAGGCCAGCCCTAGCCAATTTCAGCCCAAAATTGTTAGGAACTGACTTGTCATGAGCTACTTAATCTTGGAAACGAAACTCTGGCTATTAGACCTTTTGTTAAATGCAGTGGTGGCTGTAAGTAATAGCGTGGCCTTGCAGCTAAGGGGCCTTATCTTGGAGCTGCCAGGAAATGGGGCGAAAGAGCGGACCCCTCCCTCTGGGCTGGGGTGAGGGGGTCTGTATGTGGTCAGAGAGACTTAAGCGGGCGGATCCCTGCCTGTCAAGAAAAGCTACCCAAGTGCAGAGGTCTTGAAAGAAAAGGCCTGTGGCCAGCTGCCGGGCTGTGCGGTGGCCTCTGAGTCCCTGGGCCCAGAGTGGGGGAGAAGCCGAACTGTCCCTTGCTCCGCTCCTCACCGTCCGCTGGGGACCTGTTCTGTCCAGGCGGCCTCCCTCGGGCGCCCTCTGCTGGCCACTCTGGTGAAGGGCACTTTCCCCGGGCCAGCTCCCCAGCAGTGCAAGCTTGGCGGTGGCTCCACATGGCCCAGTGTGTAGTCTGGGCGGGTGGGGCCTATTTACAGCGTTGGGTTGGGGTCAGTTGCTGGAATGCTGAAGCCAGTAGTTGACCGATCGCCTCCTAGTTCTGTTGGGAGGGTCTCTTGGTGTTTGTGGCCTGCACTGGCAGTGAGAAGTAGCTTTATTAACCGAAGAGTTCGCGTGTCCTTGGATGCAGGCGGAGCTTAGGGAAGCTCCGGCGGTGTGAGTGGCTCAACACCAGCTCTCTGGCCTTACAGGAGGTGCATCTGGGGGCCTGTGCTGACCTTGGGAAGTGCTTCCTAGGTAAGCTTTGGCCTGCCCTCGAGGGGCTGGAAATGCCCCAGTCCCGCCGATGTGCTCAGAACCATCCGTTTTCTCACTTGATTCCCAGGCAGTTTGTAAAGATAGCAGCTCTTTGGTGTAAAGCAGGGCCTGGCAAACCTCTTTTGGGAGAAGCCAAGTAGTAAATGTTTTTGGCTCTTTTCTGGGCCAAGCTGCTGGCTTCTCTCCCGAAGCAGTATATAAACAAATGGGGTGTGGTTGTGGTCCCGTAAGATTTTATTTACCGAAGAAAGAACAGAGCAGCTGGCTGGAGTCGGCTCCTGGGCCACGCTTGGCTCAGCATGTACCGAACACAGCCTGGGTGGATGGACGGGCTCGGGGATTCATCTGGGGCTCTTGGGGCTCAGTGGAACGATCAGTGCATAGGAAAACCGAGGGCATAAGGGTCCGGATTTCTCAGGATAAAACCGTACAATAGACGACACGCAAGCTTTTAAGGAGTCATTCACGTGTGCTTGGCCCCAAGCAGCGACTGTCCTGATATTCATACCATGTCAGACTCTATTAGGACAATTACCAAGGAAACAGATGCTGGCAAGTGGCAGGGGTCTTCCAGGCTGGCGGTGGGGCGCTGAACATGGTGGCTGCTTTCGAGAAGGCCACCCGGTCCTCCAGGTACTTTCTGTGGTGACCACACCACCCAGTGCTGCCAGGAACACTCCCACGGGAAGTGCAGGCTCACCCAGAACCGGTGCAATGGTGCCCACAGCGCCGTCACACACAGTTGCCAAAAAGGCAACTCAAATGTCCATGGACTGATGAGTGGAGAGGCAGATGTGGCCCTGGCCCCCCACGTTGTCAGCTGCTGAGAGGAAGCGCCTCGATACCAGCCGTGAGACCCTTAGTACCCAACTGTGTGTATACACAGTGTCCAGGACAGTGAGGCCTCGACAGAGCAGACTGCACTGCCCCGGGCTAGGTGGTGGTGGTGGTGGGGGGGTGGTCTCCTCAGTGTTCTGAAGTCCATGGGCACAGAGCTCTGAAAAATAAGGGAAAAGTCATTTATGTGGGTGAATGGTGTGGAAGTGGAGTTATATCTCAATAAAACTGTTTTGTTAATCTTGTCTCTAGCTATTTGTTTATTTAAAGATTTATTTATTTATGCATGCACAAGCTTGGGGTGCAGGCCAGAGGTGTGGGGGGTGAGAGGATTCCCCGAGACAGAGTGGGGAGCAGAACAGGCGGATCTACTGAAATACACTGCTGAGGGGAGCAGCGGGTGAGTCAGGAGAGGTCTGCTGTGCCATGTGGGTAGCTCCCTGGCCGGGGATGGAACTCGTGCTACAGTGGCTGCTGATAGCTTCACAGTGCTGAGATTCAACCCCTTGTGCCACCACAGAGGCCCTCTAGCTAATTATTTTTGTCTGAGAGGTCATTAGGAAATCAAACGGCCCTTCATCCTGGTTTGCATGGAGGAGACCCAGCAAACGAATTGGTGTGTTTGACTCCCTGTCTCTAGAGTGTTCCCCAGTGGTGCTTTCCGTTCTCTGGGTGAGAGGAGGCCCCCAGGCCGTGGGGTGTGTCCCTGTCCCCTGCCCAGGAAGGGCCTAGGTGGCGCCTCCCACTCCCGGGTGACCCTGGTGGTCGGTCCCGGGTGCAGGCCCGCAGGGGGTACTGGGACTGCGTTCCCACAGCGGGAGGCTCACGGGCCGTGCATCTGTGTTGCAGATTGAAGAAGGAAGCAAAGCTGCGGCCGTGGACAAGTTACTGGCGGGAGACGAGATTGTGGGCATCAACGACGTCGGTCTCTCGGGATTCAGACAAGAGGCCATTTGCCTGGTGAAGGGGTCCCATAAGACCCTGAAGTTGGTGGTGAAAAGGTAAGACCCGGGCCCAGCGCTGTCATGCTGGGGAGCCGGGTGGCTGTGCCTCTGGCTTAGCAGATGCCCCGAGGAAAGGTGACACACCTGAAGCCGGTCACTTGCGGCTTTGTCCTGATAGGGCAGGGATGCCCTCCCACTTGGGGATGTGCTATCTGGGCGCTCGGCCGCGTTGAAGAGGCGCTCTGGCGGGGGGAGCTGCGTCTCCGAGATGCTGCAGAATGTGCTGTCCCATCACGGTGCTGGGCTCTGGGCATCTGGTTGGCTGGCTAGAGAGGCCGACGACCAAGAAGGGCTTGTCATTCGAATGCTCAAGAGAAAATGTGTGGTGACTATCCTGCCGTAGGGGTTTTCTGCTTGTCCTCGCCCTTTCGGGCTTTGCAAGTCCAGACCGCAGAGCCAGTCATGCTGCGAGGATGCCGCCGCCACCCGATCGCTGAGCCCAGCCCTGGGCGGCCTGGTGTTGCCGGCGGTTTGGCCGGAGCCAAGTTACCGATGGGGTCGCTCTGTGTCACTTCCGGCGTCAAGTCCAGCCTCAAGTCCTTTTGTGACTCTAATCACAGCCCCTGAGCCGCGCGCGGGAGCGGATTAACACTGCGGCGGGGATGCAGGGTTGGCCCGGGTGTGAGGTTACACGTTGGAAGAAAGGCGCTTCCCAGACCCCTGACAGCTCTCCATGGTGCCGGGAGCAAGGTCTTCGCAACATGCAGTGGCGTCTGGGTGTCCCTGCGTCCCCGTGGTTTCGACACTGAGCCGGTTCCCCCTCTGCTGCCCCAGAACTCCGTGTGCAGCTCCATGTTGCTCGGATGGATCAGCACCAGCCGTGGAGCTGCCAGAGGCCGGGGCGGCCAGGACACGGCAGGTCTTGGCCCTCGCCCTCCTCCCGAGAGCCCTCCCCTGGTGGAGACCGTGCTCCCCTGCGCGCGGCCCCCCCGAGCAGGCGCCAGGCATGCTGAGAGCTGCCTCTGCAGGGGCCCAGGGCCTCATTCGGGCTCTGGGGCAAAAGTTCCTTGAGCATTTTGGATACCGTGGGTTTTGGTACTGTGTTTATTTTTTTGGTTAAAACAGTAGACCCAGAAGTTGACATGGGACAGACACCGAGTTGTCTGGACTATTTCTGGTTTTGATATGTAATAGATCATCAGTTGAGCATCAGTTTTATCAATTGATAGTTGTTTATATTGTAGGTGCTCACGCGAAGTCCAGGTTACATACATCACTTCAGCTGGGGATTACATTTTTTTCTCTCGATAGGAAAATTATTGTTGGATCAGGAGGAAGTGTTTTATTTTGGAAACAGTGACTTGGGTTCAGGTTTTGACCTGGCTTCGCAGCGCGAGCAGATGGCTCTCTGCTGTGAGGCTGCCCGGTGGCACAGGGAGAGAGCGGCCCAAAGTTGCCAGTTTGTTTCCACGGCAGGGTGTGCCAGTGATGCGGTGACATTTACTTGGAGAGCCCTGATGGCTGCCTTGACACTAGACTTGCAGCGGAGGTGACTTTTTTTTTAATACAAGCACTGGATATAGTCAGAAGCGCGGGAGGGTGAGAGAATTCACCAGAATCAGAGCGGGGAGCAGAGCAGGCAGAAGGAACGAAGCACACTGCTGAGGGGAGCAGCGGGCGGCAGGAGAGGTCTGCACGCCATGCGGGACCCTCCTCTGGTGGCCGGGGAGCAGCCGGGGATCAAACTGGTGCTGCAGAGGCTGCGGGCAGCTTCGCAACCCGGCGCTCAACCGCTGCGCCACCGGGGAGGCCCGGAGGTGACATTTGCGTGCCAGTTGGGGTTTCCAGAGGAACCGTGAATACTGAGTAATGGGTTGACCCTGGACTGACAGCTCTTTGGGGGTTTGGGTGGGCACACGATCATTTCATGGTTCTCCGTGTGTGGGAAGGAGCTACAGACGTTCCCATTGACATTCCAGCTTCCCTCTGGGGAGAGTTACTTAATGAAACAGCTTCTGGGTACCTCCATATTGCACCCACCTACCGTGCACCCATAGGATGCCCTAGGGGCGACTGTTGGCAAATTTCCCTGCTTTGTGTTCAGGTTTTACAGCAGAGGTTTGTCCCGTGTATGACAGAGACCGGCGATTTCTTTGCCATGCCCTGACCTCAAGTTACTTTCGCTGGTTAGTTTCCCTAAGCGTGCTGCATCTTCTGTGAGCCCAAGTCCCTGTTTCCGGAGAAATGCCTTTGCTCTTTGAGTACCCGTGGGCCTAGGGATACTGAGACGGCGCACAGGCCCCAGGAGGGGGATCTGAGGGCAGTTGGGGGACTGGCAGTGGGTCCCGGGCAGGTTCTGGATGGCCCAGAAGCAATCTCACGCATGTGTTTTATTTTCAAGCCGTTTTCCGAGGTTCCATCGCATTGTAACGTGAGCAGCTCCCAGGCGTGCGCCTGGCAAGTGAGCTTGGAATTTGAGATGACTATGGCACCCACAGGCAGCCCATCGGGTGTGCCTACACACCGAGCCCCTTGCTCTTCTGGAGCGCCAGCCTGGGGGGTCGACCCCTCCCCTGGAGAGGGGTGTGTCTCCCTCAGCCCACCCATGCTGCCCCGCACACAGGGACCCTGGTCTTCCAGGCGGCTCTGCAGGCGGCTCTCCTTGTTCTGCACCGGAGCCAGCCTCCCTGCCTTGCCACTGGGCCTCTGGAACGGCAATCCCGCGGCCCCTTCAGCTGGCAGCCTGGCCTCGGGGCTGGAGACCACCCCCTCCCTGTTCCCTGCCCTGAAAGGGCTTCCTTCCTGGGACTTCTTGGGACTCTGCAGGTCCAGGCTGGGCCCTCGAGTGGCTGCAGCAGACGGGTGAGGATGGGTGGGTGAGGGGGTGCTGCGACTCATGCACCGGCTCACTCGGGCGCCTTGGCAGGCAGGCGTGGTCTCGCCACCTCCCGAGTGCAGCCACCTGTGCTCTCTTTTGCACCATGTCCTGGCACCTCCTGTGGCTTGTCTGTGTAACCCGGAGGGGGGCTCTGGTGTGGGAAGAAACACCAGGATCTGGGTGGCCAGGATCTTGGCCCTGCCCTTGTCCCCTGTTCTAGCCTGGGTTAGGGGAGGCCTGAGCCCAAGGGCCGCGCTGAGTGCGCGTGGAGGCTGGGTGGCACCAGAGCGCCCCCGACCGGTCCTGCAGCGCCGCACAGTACAGTGCTTGGTGGCCAGTGGCTGAATGGCCCCCTCCCTGGCTCACACCCCGGTGCTTCGGGCCGCGAGAGGGGCTGCTGCTAAGCAGACACCAGCGAGCCTCCTTTGACCCCACATCTGTCACGCCTCACGAGGCCACTCGAGCTCCTGCTGTCCCCAGTGGCCAGTCCCCCAGGGTGCACTTGTAGACAAGACGTGCTCACTGTGCTTTCGTTTATTCCTTATTACGCCTCATTCCCAATTAGTGTCGTCTCTGTTGATTTGTTCTTAAAACGGAGACCCGTGTCTGGCGCTCTGTTAAGGAGGGACGGCCTCGCTCCTTCCTGGGGCGCTGCGCTCTGCGAAAGCCCCGTTCCTCCGGCTGGGCGAGACTCCTGGCGTTTCTGTCTCCAGACCTGCTCCTGCTCGTGCCTCTGGTTTGCATCGGGGTCATTGCCTTCCTTTGCCAGTGAGCTGTCATGGGTGAGAGCGGCTGTGGGGAGCCTGGACAGGAAAAGCCGCCTGAAGGCGACATTCACGCCACAGGAACTCCCTGAGGAGGGTTTGAGGAAGTCTGTGAGCAGAGTCTTGCCTGGTCGACCCCCGACGTCTGCGCGGGAGGATCGGGAGGATCGTTAATGGCAGGGACAGGGAGGTCCACGCCTTTCCTTCCCAGCCCTCTGGCGTTTCCAAGTCGGTTACCTGCGTCATCAGAAGGTGGTGTAGTAAATGTCTTTAGGGTCTTTCATCCATGTGCTTTGCGAAATAGTCTTTCTTGATTTTGCCCCCTTCGTCCAGCCCCCAAGGCGGTCTGCTTGATTGGGCGGGAAGGTGTCCCAGCGAGGCCCCTTCTGCCCTAAGCAGAGAGGAGAGGGGTGCGTGGGTGGAGGGCCTCATGGGGGTTCTGTAGGGCTGGTTGTTTGTACCTTGTGGCACCTGGACAGGTGTGAGCGAGACACGAGTAGGCCGCAGGGGACGGCAGGGACTGTGGGAGGGAGCCGGAGTGTCTGCACCTTCAGAGGCCTGCCCCGGGGCAGGGATGACTGGCCTGTCGGTCTGGACATCCGAATGAGGGCGACCTGGAGAGCCCCCCCTGTCTCATTTGGTGGCTACACAGCATGGTGACTTAGTCAAGCAAGTAAATAACCAGGGGATTCCCCTGCAGCCTGGGACCCTGCCCAGCTGGGAGCTCCCTGAGCATTTCTCCAGTCCAGAGCCTGCCCCCACCCCACGCAGGCCCGGGCCTGTGCAGAGTGGGGCCGACACAGAAGGCTGCAGCGTCTCCCTGGGAGGGGCAAGGTGGGCCAACTTGGGATACACTTGAAGGCCAGGGGCTGGTTCATGTTTTTGCAGCTGTGCTCCTCTCTGTGTGGGGTTATGTTCCCGCTGACAAAGGGCACCTGAGGGTGACGCCCGAGGCCCGTGGTTTGTCCCTGTGTGAGCCCTGAGTCTCCTGTCCTTCTCTTCCAGGAGGAACGAGCTGAGCTGGAGGCCGCACTCCTGGCACGCGGCCAAGTTCTGCGACGGCCACCCTGAGGCAGCGCTGGCACCCTTCTCCGCTGGGGGTGGCGGGCCCTCCTGGCGTCACCACACCAGGTAGGCCTGCCTCGGGCTGGGGAGGAGACCGTGGCACCCTCAGGCCCTCGACGCCCCCCTACTTTCAGAGCCCCTGTTGATGTGAGGAGGACCAGCCCACAGCACTCCTGGGGACCCGGCTTCAGAGTGGGGGGTGCTGGGAACCAAGGACTCCAGCCCCTGGGCGGGGTGGACACGTGGGCTTTCTCGTTTATGTTACTCAAGTGACAACTCAGGGGTCAGGGCCAGGCCGGTTTGGGGGTTCTGGGGCGGGTCCAGCTCTTGGTGCTGCCGTTGCCCACGGTGCCCACTGGCTCCGCTGGGAGCTGCTGTCCACTTGCCAGCCTGCAGTCCACGCTGTCGCGTCGGGAGGGCTGGAGTTGGACGGCTGGCGACAGCCCCGACCAGTCGCTCAGCTCGGTGGCCAGTGCCCTCATAGCATGTGAGGAGGGGGACAGGAACCGCGTCCAGCGCGGCTGTCGTGTGTGTGTGTGTGTGTGTGTGTGTGTGTGTGTGAGTGTGCAACATGTATCTGTGTGTGTGCTTGTGTACCTGTGGGTGTGTTTACATGCTTGGGTGTGTGTGTTTAGAACTAAAAAGCCGTTTTTGGCTGTTAGTGAACCCTGGTCTGTTGCTCAGTCATCACACTTCTGTGACGTGAGGGAAACACGTCTCGATATGACGCCACCTATTTAAAGCCACCTGACACTGTGGCTTTTGGAGCCCAGGCTGGTTTGAGAAGCCACTTGGGCCTTTGGTTTCCTTGTGGAAGTGGCCGTGGGGCAGGCCCCCCGGGCGGGTCCCTGAGCAGAGAAACGGGAGCTGCCGCCTCTGCGTGGCGTCTCTGTGCTGTCCGTACCTGCCTGGACTTGGGCCTGCTGGGAAGGGCCCTGGGGGTCGGTGTGAGGAGGAGAGGGAGGATGGTGGGGGCACAGGTGCCTGGTGCTCACGGGAGTGGGGTGAGACCCGAGGGTCAGCTCCTCCTGCAGCTCACACTCCCGTCCTCGCCCGCCACATGCTGCCCTCCCCATGCTGTTATCCCCCAGGCGCCAGGGTCTCCAGGTGTGTGGTCTGTGCTTTCGGAGAAGCTGAATGTTCCAGCTGCCTGGAGCTCTGCCACCACCGGATGGACGGCTCCCGCCATGCCCGCCGGTCCCCCAGGCCGTCACAGCCTTGCTGTGTGGTGGCTGCGGCACCGGCGTGCGCAGTGACACCATGACAGCCGTGCGTGTGTGAGGTGGCCCCGGCACAGTGTGGGCTGTGCGCTCTCGCACCTCCTGGCCGCCATTCCCTCCAGCACCGGGTGCTGCCCGTCTTGCTGGGTCAGACCCACCGCCTCCTCGCAGACCCCGTGCTGGTTCTGAGCTGCTTCAGGGGGCAGTGAGCCGAGGAAGGAGCTGCGGCCGCTGCCTGCGGCGCTCGAGAGCAGCCGGCGCTGTGACCGAGTGGCCCGGCCATGTCCGTCCATGACCATGTTTGCATTTTACACCATTTTCGTGGGTCATGGAACATTTTTAGAATCACTCCCGCCCATCTTTAAAAATCTAAAACGACTGATCCGGCGGCAGTTTCCAGCCGCCGCACTAAGCCTGCGAGGGTGCGGGCAGGGCACTGCGGCCACCCGTGGCGTGGAGCTGCAAAGGGAGGCCCTGCCGCCATTGGGGTGACTGTGAAAGGCACCATGAGCTTAGAGCTCGTCCTCTCCAAGCCGAGCTCGGGGGAGGGAGCACCTTCGGGCATGGGGGTGCTGCCCTGGAGGGGTCCTGCTGCCTCTCTGGCTTTGCCCCTAAAGTGACCCGTGGCCTGTGTTCTTTTCCTTGTGCCAGCTCCTCCTCGCACGACCTGTCGGGCGCCTGGGAGCCGTCGAGCCTGCAGCGCAGCTCTGACCACTTCAGCTCCCTGGGGAGCGTGGACAGCCTGGACCCTCCTTCCCAGCCCTCCGGGCGCCTCTCGGCCGCCAAGTCCAACAGCAGCATTGACCACCTGGGCGGCCCGAGCAAGCGGGACTCGGCGTACGGCTCCTTCTCCACCAGCTCGGGCACCCCCGACCTCACCCTGCCCAAGGCCGACGCCTCCTCCACGGAGAACCTCCTCTACAAGGTCGGCCTGTGGGAAGCCTCCAAGCCGGGCGGCCGACAGTGCCCGGCCGGCGACGCTCCGGGCCCCGAGGAGAAGCTCGGCCACTTCCCTCCCAGGGTCCCCAGTGACCGCAGCCGAAGCCCGAGGCCCGAGGGCGCTCTTGAGCCCAGGCCGGCCAGCTCTGCCAGGTCCAGTTTCGGGCCGGTCTGGTATGTGCCCGAGAAGAGAAAAGCCCCTTCCTCCCCGCCCCCACCTCCGCCCCCGCTCCGCAGCGACAGCTTCGCCGCCACCAAGGGCCATGAGAAGCCCCAGGGCCCCCCGTCGTCTGAGGTGCCAGGCGCCCAGCCCTTCCCGGCCCCGACCCGGGCCCCATCCCACGGCGACTGGAGAGCAGAGTCGGCCGAAGCTCAGCGGAGGCGCGACGCGAGAGGGGCCATAGGCCCAGGCTGGGGCCTGGACGCGCCGCTGGATGGCGGGTGGCCGTCCTCCGAGCAGGATGCGGGCGGCCTCCCAGGAGCCCCCGGCCGACTGCAGGCCTCTGCGTCCAGCACGGATGTGCGCTGCCCGCCGCCCTACGCGCGCCAGCCCCTGCGCCGGTGCGGCCGCGACAGCCCCTTCCTTCCCGAGGGGCCCCGGGAGCAGCCGCCCGGCGCCTTTGCTGGGGGCCTGCAGGAGCGCCCCGCCGACCACCCCCAGGACAGTGGCCTTGCCCAGGACAGGTGGCCCAGGACTGCCGACCAGAGGGAGGACGGTGGCGGTGGACAGAAGCGCCACCTGTGCACGCCCAGCGGACCGTGCCGCGCACAGACAGGGCCGCCCCCAGAGGAGCCCCGGCTCTGGGACCTGGTGCGGGGTGCCCACGAGGTCCCTGCGGCGCAGCCAACGGGGCCGAAGTCCCGGTGCCGCCTGCTGCAGCACGAGGTTCCCCCAGGCACCCAGGAGTGGGCAAGGGCCTGCCCGTCAGACAGAGCGGCAGAGGGCCCATCTGCGGGGGCCGGAGACCCGCAGGGCGCCAGCTGCCCAGACCAAGCCGACCGGAAGATGGTCATGGACAGCGTCAGGGGGTTGGATGGGGAAAGCGGCTGGATCTCTCCACAGAAGACCCCCATGTTGCACTGCCTAGCCCAGGAGGGGGCATGCCGGGCGCAGAACGGCCACCCCAGTGGCACAGAGAGGCCTCCGCCGTTTGACAGCCAGGCGGGCAAGGCCATACGCAGGAGTGACCGCTTCGCCACCACCCTGCGGACCGAGATCCAGCTGCTGCGGGCCAGGCTGCAGAAGGGCACGAGCACCGCTGCGCTGCCCGCGGCCACAGCCCAGGCAGGAGAGGAGGCCGGCGGCTGGAGGGCCCAGCGGGGCGGCGCCCCCCCAGAAGGGTCTTTCCCCGGCACCTACAAAGACCACCTGAAGGAGGCCCAAGCTCGGGTTCTGAGGGCCACGTCCTTCCAGCGCCGGGACCTGGACCCCAGCCCAGCCGACCACTGTCTGGGGGCAGCGGAACCTGGGGCCGGGGTGCTCAGCACCCCTTCCTTGTTCTCCGCGGGGGCTCCCGACCCTGGCCCCCGCTTCTGGGAGGCAGGCCTGACCAAGCCACCCTCCTCTTCTGGGGGGTGCGGGCCACACCTTCCCCGCGTCGGAGGCCGCAAGCGCTTTACCACGGCACAGAAGCTGAAATCCTACTCTGAGCCTGAGAAGATGAACGAGGTGGGGGTCACGGCACACTACCGCCCCCACCCTGTGGCCGCCGAGGACGCCGTGGGCACGTTTGCCGACAGATGGAAATTTTTTGAGGAGACCAGCAGACCCGCTCCCCAGCAGGCTGGGCAGAGACCGGCTGTGTGCAGAGGCCTGAGGGAGGGCCCGGGAAGGCCGCAGACAGCCAGGCCCGCCTGTGAGGGCTCCGAGCCGTGGCTCCAGCCGAGGGGCCGCACCACCTCCTTTGGGGAAAATGCCAGTGGGCCCAGAAAGGCAGGCACAGTGGGGGAATCGGACCCACCGCAGAGACTCGGGACCTTTGCTGAGTATCAAGCCTCTTGGAGGGAGCCAAGGATGGCTCTGGAAGCCAGGGGTTCTGGGAGGTACCACTCGGCGGATGACATCCTGGACCCCGGTCTGGAGCAGCACCAGAGGCCGCAGTATGTCCACGAAAGGTCCCGGTCGTCTCCATCCAAAGAGCTCTATACACAGGTAAGCAGCTCGGCAGCGCCCTAGGGCCCACGGAGGACTCTGCGCCCAGCGTGGGGTCACTAAGTCCCACCGGGCAGTTAGAGCCCTGGTGTCAGCGTGCGTGAAGGCCCCCAGGGACATAGCCCGGTCATCCCTGCCCCTGCCGAGCCTTCGCGCTGGGCGTGAGCTCCCGGCCTCCTCGCAGCGACGTCACTTGGCTGGTTTGTCCCCATGTTAGTACCAAGCAGAGAACTTGGGGAAACTCGAAAATGTAAGTCCTCCTCTGAGGTGGAAAGGGGTGTTTGTATAAAGGACCGCGCGTGAGAGCCACTTCTCAGATACTGGAATGTTGATGTCACTGCTTATTTGGGGGGGGGGGGCAGTTTCCAAATGGTTTTAAAGATCACTCTCGGCAGACGTGATTGAGAGCACAGCACATCGCACTGTCGCGCTTTCATTTTTTAAGGTTGAGTTCTGATGGTAAAAGCTGGTATCAGGGGCCTCCCTGGTGACACAGTGGGTTAAGTCTCAGCACTATGAAGCTGTCCGCAGCCACTGCAGCACGAGTTCTATCCCCAGCCAGGGAGCTACCCACGTGATGCAGCAGACCTCTCCTGACTCCCCGCTGCTCCCCTCAGCGGTGCATTTCAGTCAGTCTGCCTGTTCTGCTCCCCGCTCTGTCTCTGGTGAATCCTCTCACCCCCCCACACCTCTGGCCTGCACCCCAGCACTTGTCTGCATCAATAAATAAATCTTTAAAAAAAAAAAAAAAAGCTGACATCAGCCTTTGTAGAAAATGACACATTTTGTGTCCTCCCCGCCACATGGACAGCCAGCGTCTCTGTCCATCTTCGTCCCCTTCTGTGCTCTCCCCCTTCCCACTCTCTCCTGTCCTGCCCGCCCGCCTCACCCCTCACCCTCTCCCCTGCTTTCTCTGCCTCTTACATCTGCAGTGATATATTCCAGAGAAAGAGGTTTCCTCCAGGACCAGTTGCAGTTTCTTTTCCTGGGCTTACAGTTAAGTGTCCAGAGCACACACATGAAGGGTGCTCGTGCATCCTGGTGCCAAGGTGGCGCGCACACGGGGCGCAATGCCCCAGCTGTGCCGGGCTGGAGACCTACCCTGATCACCCGGCTTCTCGGTCGGGGTACACGAGTCCCTCTCTGAGCGTCCCCTCTCTGGGCTGGAGGCTGGGTGCGGTGAGCCAGCAGCAGCTGGGTTTCATTTGCCTTGGGTTTGAGGCCAGCTGCGCGCTGGGCTTCCAGACCTCACGTGGGAGTTGCTTCCTGCTGGGCTCCGTGGGTGCCGGTGGAGCTGGGTCGCGGCCAGGAGGCGCTCTGAGGGCAGAGCGTGTGTGCGGCGGCTGCGTCACCGCCCTCCTGGGACAGGCCCTGGGGCGAGCCACAATGAAGGGGTGTGTAATGATAGGTGTCTCCAGGGCGGCTGCCTGACGACTGGGTGTCTCCTTGTGCTGCCCTTGGCAGGAAGTGTGTGTGGAGGCGCGGCGGCGCACTGCGGACCCCGGCGAGCAGAGACAGCACGCCCACGCGCTGCGGCCCCCGGAGGTGCACCCCACGCCGAGGTAGGTGCAGGGGCTCGGGGTGCCCGGGAGGGCGTCCTGGAGCGAGCTGTGTGGCAGGCAAAGGCTTGGTTCGCGTGGTTGGGCATCTGCTTTGGCCAGACCGAGCCTGCCTGTTTCCGGGGTGCGGCGTCCAGCGAGCCTGGGAGCTGGGGCCAGAGCCCACGCCCCTCACCACTGCCGCCGGGAGAAGCCACCCGAGGGTGGGGACGCCCTCGAACGCCACGGTGGCAGTTTTGGCTCTGAAATGGCTGCTGTGTTTCCCCTACAGTGAGGCTCTTTATGTTGAGAGAATGAGGAATCCAATCTGATGTGTTGAATGAGATGCTTTATGCGGGCCTGACAGAGGGGCGCCTGCACAGTGCGGGCACGGCCAGGGCGCCGGGTGCGCGGTCTCTAAGGCAGAGCTGCCTCGGAGGAGCGTCAGGCAGGACGAGGGCGAGCGTCCCCGATTGGCCTCCTCGAATGAGGTCACTTTGAGCTCTGAACTAGAAAGCAAGTGGGTTGGCTCCCCCGAGAAAGGAGGGAGGTCTGGGAGCAGCGAGGCTCTGCCGTGCTGCACGCTGATTCTACACTGGCTGCTCTGGTGGCTTCATTGCAAGGAGGAGGGACTGGGCGTGACGTCCCTAACATTGGCGGGGTGGGGTGGGAGCAGGGGGCCATCGCTGCCCAGCTGTGGCATTGCCTCATTTCCAAGGGCTGATGGAGGACGGGGAATGAGTTTGCTCTGCTGACCCGGTTAGGCTCTCGCTTCTCTGTCCTGAGCGTCTCCCGGGAGGGGTGCTACATCCACACGGGGCACTCAGCTCCAAATTCAAGGTGCCATCGCAGAAATAAGCGACTGAAGTGTCTGTTCCCCAAAGTCTCAGGTCAAGGGGCTTTTCTTTCATTTGGCTTCGGGCCGAGTGCCATGAGCCTTGTTCTGGAGAATCCAAGGTTTCTGTGGCTCTGAGGGACCGGGATTCTGTGTAGGATGCTGCTGCAACTGCTTAGCAGTCCGCACGGCGAGCACCGAGAACCCCCCCTGGGTGAAGAAGGGCGGGCTGCTGAATGAGACACCTACAGAATCCGGCAGTGTCTGAGCAGCACAGTCACAGCTTTCTCACTACGGATTCCAGGCTGGTCACGTGCCAGGGCAGCTGCCATCTGTGTGCAAAGCCGGCCTGCAGACCCCACTGCCGTTGGGGGCGACCGCGAGGCTTTGTGGAGGACACTCGGGGCGCCCGTGCACGTGGGTCTGGCTCCGCTGCTGCTGCGCGCGTGCATCAGCGTTTAATTTAAAGGGCAGCGGGTTCGTGCGGTGGGTGCAGCTGAGCGCCTCTGCCGGGAATAAAGGGTCGTTGTGAATCGCGGGCGCCTGGCAGACGCACTCTGACAGCGAGAGGGTCCAGGGGAGGGGCGGGGCCGGGTGCTGGCTGCGTTTGCCACGGTCGGGTCTCCCAGCAGCCCACAGAGCCGCGGCGAAGAAATTCATTCCAGAGGCTTTCTGCGCTTGAGCTGCAAACCCAGCAATTTTCAGAATTGTTTGTGTTTTTAAAGGATGGCGAGATTCCATGAAACTCGAGAGTAGGAAAGTTGAAAAGCCCTTTGCAGCCTTTGTGTGTGTGTGTGTGTGTGTGAAGGTTTATTTTCTGAAGTCTTGGCAGGAAACAGTGCGCGTTAATCTGAGAAGAAAGACAGTCTAGGCGAGGGGCGAAAGACAGTCTAGGCGAGGGGCTGTCCTCTTTCCCCTGGAGACAGAATCCCGAGCATCTGTAAATCTCTGCATTACGTGTGCCTGAGTGTAAAGATGCAAGCCCGCGTGTGTGTGGAATGACTGGTCACCAGTCCATGGTCATTAAAAGTGGGTTTTGTTGTATTTTCTTGGGAGGACAGAAGAGCATCACGTCCTTGGTACTGGCTAATGTGTAGCCAGTTGAGGGCATTTCTGTGAGCTGGAGGGTTCTGTGTTCTATATAAAGACAAGTGGGCAAAGGTCTGCCCCAGAGTCCCCGCAGCACCACAGGGAAGGAGAGCGACACGGTCTCGGACCCGAGGGTGACGGCTGAAGCTCACTGTGTGAACAGCATCTCAGAGGAGAGAGGGTGGGCGCGAGTTCTGCAGGGCTTGGGGAGGGCAGGTGCTGGCCGGGGAGCCTGCCCCAGCCCTGGCTCGCTCTGGCCCCTGACTGTGCTGACTGCAGCTGCCAGGAGTTTCGTGCCGAGTCTCGAGCTCAGTCGCTAGGATCCCCGGCGTCTCTCGCCCTCTGATTTGGGTGCCTGGACCTCGGCGGGCAAGGAGGGAGGGCGGGTGGCATCGACGACAGGCCTCTGTTCCAACATCACGGTGCCAACAGGGCAGTTTCTCCCGAGGCTCCCGCCCTGCGTCCTCACAGCAGTGTCCCTCCCTGTGCGTCTGGGTCCTGATCTCTGAGGAGGGCCCAGGGCTGTAGGCCAGGCCCACCCGGATGATGTCAGCTGGCCTCATCGCCTCCTTACAGGCCCACCTCCTAGAGAGCCCATCGGAGGCCAGGAATTAGGACTTCGTCCGTGGGAGCACATCCATGGGAGCACATCCGTGGGGGCACATCCAGGGCAGCACATCCGTGGGAGCACGTTCAGGGGAGCACATCTGTGGGAGCATGTTCAGGGGAGCACATCTGTGGGAGCACAGCCATGGGAGTGTGCTACTTTCCTTTCTGCTTTAATCTCTTCGTGTCTTCATTTCCGCGCTGACCAGAGAGTGCATATCACCATCATCTGGGTGGTGGGCGTGACGAGCCGAGTGTGCCTGGGTCTCCTGTGGGTGGTGATTACCTCGCTTCTGGGCCGGGAGGAAAGAGAGTGTTCAGGGTCGCTTGCAAACCCAGCTTTCCCTTGAGATGAGGGCCAAAGTATGGGGGGCCATGCCAGCAGAGCTCAGCGTCCTCTCAGTCAAAAGGCAAAGCCAGGGCCTCCCTGGTGGCGCAGGTGGTTCAGTGCCGTGCTGTGAAGCTGTCCGCAGCCTCTGCAGGGCGGGTTCGATCCCGGCCCGCCGGCGAGAATCCCACTTGGCGCAGCAGACCTCTCCTGTCTCCCCGTTGCTCCCCTCAGCAGTGGATTTCAGTCGATCCGCCTGTTCTGTTCCCCGCTCTGTCTCTGGTGAATCCTCTCACCCTCCCGTGCCTCTGGCCTGTACCCTGGTTCTTGTATAAATAAATAAATCTTAAAAAAAAAAAAAAGGCAAAGCCATGTTTTAGTGGCCAGGGATCTGTGGGGGCCAAACCCCGAAATCTGCTTTGGTGCCTGGGGCCACAGCTCATTTACAGCAGAGCCACATCTGCCACTGCATGAAAGTCACACTGACCGTGGAGTTTTGCTGTCATGTCACTGGGAGCTTTGTTTTGTGGCTCAGCACACAGGAGTGCACTCTGGTGCACCCCATGTGGCGTGGGCTCCTACTGGGCAAGTCCACGGAGACAGCACGTAGATTAGCGGTTGCCAGGAATCGAGAGGGGCCTGGCCATGCCTGTCAATGAGTACACGGTTTCTTTTGGGGTGATGAGAATGTTCTGGAATGACTGGTGGTAGCAACACGACTCTGCATATACCAAAAAGGACTGAATCGCTCACTCCCCAAGGGTGAGTTATCTGGTGTGCCTGCTTTCTCTCAATTTTGGAAAATCTCCATCAACATGGGTACCCACAAGGAAAATGTCCTTTTAGTGTAACATGTGCTTGTGGCTCACTCAAGTCTGAACAATGTGGCTGTGGCTCAGAGGGGCAGACCTTGTCGAGGCTGGCCGGTCAGGGCTTGGGGCGTTGCGAGCGTGGTGCTCGTGTTGGGGCAAGCGGGTCCGTCCTCTTGCTGGAGCGGGAAGCCGCCCAGGCAGGGGTGTGGTGGCACGCCAGTAACTTCCAGATGAGGCTGGCCGCCCTGGGTTTGCTCAGGGCACAGCGGACATGGTGCCAGACTGGAGGGCACCAGACCTTGTGGAGAGCCCCTTTCCCGAGTCTCCTGGGTAGGGGCTTCACTTTGGGACTTGGCACGACCTGCCCCAGTGGGGTGACTGGCCCCCTGGGCCTGAGAGCACAGGAGATCATGGGGTGCGGTGAACATGGCTCCTCGGTGGCCTTGGGACTCTAGGGACAGATGGGATGGGATGGGAAGAGCGTCCTCAGGCCACAGGATCCGTGCGCCTCTCACGGCGGGGGAAGGGCGTCCGGGCAGGGCCCCAGCGGCTGGGAGATGTGAGAGCCCGAGGGTGCGCATTTCCCGCTGTGCCCTTTTCCTTGTGAACTCGTTCAGATGTCCCGTGTCGAAGACAGGCACGTCTGCCCGCGATTTAGCACAAGTGTCCACGATGCAAAGCCTTAATGGCGTCGCCCCCGTACAGCTGTGGGCCGGGCGAGCCTCTGCGGTGCCCGCTCACTCTGCCCCACTCCAGGAAGCAGGGACGTAGGGAAACCCCTGTAGGCCTCAGTGTTGTGCGGGTCATCCAGGGTCTCCTTTATTTTTTACACTTTGAAAGGACAGGTTAGGAGAAGGAGAAAGAAGCAGAGAGACACCTGCATCGCCACAGGCGGCAGGAGCGCTGCCAATACCGTTTTGCAAAGGGAAAAGGTTTGTCAAGGGACTCCCTGCGTGGTGACGGCAGGCAGGACGCTGCCGTTCTGCAGAGCTGAGTCCCTGAGTGATGGGTTCCTGGACACAACCAGCGCCAGCACCTGGGTTCCAGCCTCCTTGGAGGACTGACTGACTGCAGGGCTGGGGCAGGGACTATACAAGAGGAGCCTGGAGCATCTCCCGCGGCCCCACAGCAGGGGAGTGCAAAGGCCAGAGAGCAAGTTGGACAACAATGAGGACTTGTCAGAAGCGCCCAGGAGCCGACTAAGAGGAGTACCCAGAACTAAAGCTGGAGCTTTGTAAGCACCAAAATGATGAAATACGGGGTTATTATAACCCAGTGTCTAGCCAATCAATTCCAAATCCGCCATGTAGGGCCTCCCCCGTCCAGAAGTCTCGTCCTGCAGGTCTGGGCTGCCTCTGGGGCCTCCTTCCCAAGAAGGCAGGATAGAAAGGTGGGCGAAGAGTGACACACTGTCCCCGTTCCACACGGATAGCGTGTTGACAGCGTGACGTGATGTGATGAGACGGGCCTTGTCTCCCCAGACAAAGCTGGCACGGTGCCGCTTGAGGGTGTTCTGCAGGGTGCGGATGGGCATGGGACGTGGGTAGACCTGCACCCGCAGGCAGACCGCCTGGCATGGGTGGCTCGCTGTCTTGGTGATGGGCTTGTGTTACTTGCTAAGAAGTACATGAAGAGTCGGGGGTAACGTGGGCTGTGGGGTGAAGGCGCAGTCAGATCCTTGTTCTCCCCCACGTGAGTGTATGTGTGCACCTGAGCCGGCTCGTGTTCCTGTCCCTGGCTCTGGGGACACGCACGGTCACCTCCTGCGGACTCATTCGGCGCCTGACTAATGTGCATCAGTGCATCAGTGCAGCGCTGAAGCTCAGGGCAGGTGGGTGTGGGGGCGAATGCAGAAGCCACTGCAGTTCAGACGGCAGTACCGTGAGGGGCTGCAGAGCGGCTTCCGCTGCTTGGTGAAGCGAGCGAGGCTCGGGAAGAATTGCTGTGAATTTAGAAGGGTTTGGTAACAAGCAGGTTGGGAAGAGAAAATCCGTGGGATGGAGAGAGCCAGGCTCTCCCTGTGGGAAGGGGCTGTGGGGACGGCGAGGGGGGCTGGGGGTTGGGGGTGAGGCAAGGCACGGAGGTCTTGGGGCAGAGGGGGTGGGGCGGGGTGCAGAGACTTAAATACGGAGCATTGTCAAGCGATGGATCGGCCGGTCAGGGTCAGCCTGAGACTCTTTTGTCTCCTTCGCCCAAGGCCTTGGTTGCTGTAAAGCTTCCGGAAACACTTGGCTAGCTGTCTGATGGGTGCATTCCTGATGCGTGTGTAATAAGCCCGCCAGAGAGATGTGAAATAGGCTGTTGGAATTCTTGAACTTCGTGGCTCCATCCGACTCTGCTGGGCGGTGGAGCTGCACAGCGCCTGCTTAGCCGGGCCAGCTGGTGCGCGTCGCCAGCTTGGGGTGCAAGGAAGCAGGTCGCCCCCTTGGGGTGCAAGGAGGCAGGTGGCCCCCTTGGGGTGCCAGGAGGCAGGTCGCCCCCTTGGGGTGCAAGGAGGCAGGTCGCCCCCTTGGGGTGCAAGGAGGCAGGGGGTCCCCTTGGGGTGTAAGGAGGCAGGTGGCCCCCTTGGGGTGCAAAGAGGCAGGTGGCCCCCTTGGGGTGCCAGGAGGCAGGTCGCCCCCTTGGGGTGCCAGGAGGCAGACGGGGCCCTGGCAGGTAAGCCGCAGAGACTCGGGGCGTGTGACTTAAGTGCAGGGAGCCCGCGGTGCTGGGTCGGGCCGCCAGCCTGGGGGGCTCGCTCTGCCCCTCCCCGCAGGCCAGGCCAGCGCCAGCCGTGTGAGCGGCCTCGGGCCGCTGGGGCGGAGCTGGGCCGGGGGCGGGCAGGGCCCGGGGCCGGCGCCCCCCGCGGGGCCGTCTGCGGCTGGGCTCGGGTCGGGGCTGCCCTTTGTTCCGCTGCGGTGCGAGCAGGTCGTCCGCGAGCAGGTCGTCCGCGGGCGCGGCGGGCGCGCAGCCCCGCTCCCTGTTTATTGTTCGCCGGGAGATGAGAGCCGCGCGCTCGGGTGCGGGGCCGGCCGGGGCCGCGTGCGTGCGCGCCGGGTGCGGGCGCGCGCCCCTCGGTGCGGCTGTGCGGAGCGCGCTGCGCCCGGACGCGGCGGGCGCGGGGGCCGGAGGGCTCGTGCTCGGGGCGAGCCGGGCGCGGGGGAGCCGCCTGCCCGGCCGAGGCGCCCGGCCTGGAGCGCGCGGTCCGCAGAGCTGCTGGCCGCGGGGAGGGGCGCCAGGCGGCTGGGGTGGGGGGCGCGGGCCGCACGGAGACGGGGTGCTCGCCTCGCCCTTGCTCGCCGGCGGGGAGGGAGCAGCGCTGCGGTCTGGAAAGGAAATGGTGAGTGAGCGACGCGCAGATGAAGAAGGGGAGCCAGGGGGGCGTGTGGCCGGGAAGGATGCCCGCCGGGCAAGCTCGCGCGGCTGCGGGTGGCCTCGGAGGCGCGGCGAGGTGCGGAGGCCTCTCAATGGGGGAGCGGAACGCGTGGGGGGGGGGGGCTGCGCGTCTCGGCGCGGCGCGCACGGCTGGGGGCGCGCGGGCTCCAGGCTCTGCCGCAGGTGCAGGTGCCCTTCCTGGGCTTCCCGCCGCAGCAGCGCGGCAGATCGTCCTCGGTGCCCGGCAGATCGTCCGCAGGGCCCGGCAGATCGTCCTCGGTGCCCGGTCCTGTTGCAAAGGAGGGCAATGCCTTTGCGTTGCTGAAGGGTGTGCGCGCGCGCAGGCCGGTTCACCGGGAAGCCGCAGCGTCTGGTGTTTGCACACACGTGTGCGCACACGGGCACGCACTCTGTGTCTGCATTTGCCTTCCCACGTGGTGCTTGCGTGCTCCGTGTCCCTGCTGTTCATGAAAGGTGTCGGAAGGACAGGGAGTTTGGAGAAAGGTTTTCAGGAACCCACGCGGTGACAGGTGTAATGAAATATCCCTCTGCCTTTCGCCGGGCCTGAGTGAATAAAAAATACGGTTTTAACTTGTAAAGTCACTGACGATCTGGCGCAGGTGGATGACTCGCTGGCATGTTTCCTTTCTGTGCCAAACAAAATCTTTGAGGACGGTGTCGGTGAGTATTTTTTATGATTGTGTTACAGAAAAGTATTCCACGGATGTCATGAGGGGCATCTTTATATATTTTTTCATGCATAGTGGAAAAAAGATTTTACACTTTGTCTCTCTCTGTGTGTCTGTCTGTCTCTGTGTGTCAGACACACCCCTGCCAGCGTGGTATCGTAGATGCGGGAACAAAAGGCGCACAGGTGCTTGCTAAAAAGAGGACTGGAAAGCCCCACACGTGTGGTGGGAACGTGTAGGTGACGTGAGGCTTCCGTCGCTTGTCTGGAGAGACCCCTGTGAACATACACACACCAACTGCTGCTGCTTCCCCAGTGTCTGTCTTTGGGTTTTGGAGCTCGGGAAGCATCATATTTCATGTGGCTTTTGCCCTGCATTGGCTCGTACCTGTGATTCCCGTCCCCCGGTGTGCGTTGACCAGTGAACCAGGTTCAGGAGCAGGCTGATGCCAGATGCCTGCACAAGTCTCTCCTCTTCCTCCCTGCCGCACACCACGTGCAGAGCAGGCGGGGAGAGGCACAGCAGTGTGGGCTCCTGGGCAGTGGGGAGCAACGACTGTTTCTCCAGCTCAGAGGACGGGGCTCCCCACCTGCGTGGAGGTGACTTTCAGGTGGCCCAGCCTTTCTCAGCCGCTGCTTCCACAAAACTAGCAGTTTGGATTAAATGACTTCCAAGGGCCTTCTCGGCTGCAATAGTTTCCAGTTCCCAGGGAGAAAAGCCAGGGACTTGAATTCCCCTGACACCCACCCTCCCCCCGCCACGGGCCGTGGTGTCTGACTCTGGCCATCAGTCTCCCCAGGAACGAAGACACACCTCTGAGCCAGCCGGACGGCTGCGCTGGCTTTGCGATCTGGTTACAAATAAAATGAGCTCATCAGCAGGTGCGGCTTCCTGCCTGAAGGCCTGTTGCGGTGCGGTGACGCCCCCCCCCCCCCCCCCCCCCGCACTGAAATCCACTGGGTGCTGTGGTAGAGCCTCGTCGGGCCAGCCGCTGGCGGGTGAAGCTCTCGGGTATAACTAGCACGAATTTGCTCTCGAATGGTCATGTTAAAGGTCTATCCCAGGGCCCTTAAACATGCTTGGAGACCATCTAAGGTGGATAAAGGAGAAATTCTAGGGCGATTTTAACATCTGTATCCTCACATGTGTAGACATACATCTGCCTGTGCACTGTGGACCTTCATATGGTGATGCGGTAGAATTTCAGGTGCAGCTGAATTTCTAAAGCCTGTTGGGCAATAATCATTTCCAAATGTGGTTCCGCTGGGTAATCATCATTAGTCTGGAAGGTGTGGGAATCTTGGAGTTACGGGTCACATGCAATTGTGCTGTAAAGAACAGCAGAAGCAAATTATTTTCATTGGCAGAGATGGCAGACTGCTCTGACTATATTCAATTTTGCCACAGGGTTGTACAAAAAAGAAAATGGCTCAATATTTCATAAGCTTGATGTGTTTTTTTTAAAGATTTATTTATTTTATTTATACAAGCACTGGGTACAGTCAGAAGCGCGGGAGGGTGAGAGAATTCACCAGAGCCAGAGCGGGAGCAGAGCAGGCAGAATGACAAAGTACACTGCTGAGGGGAGCCCCGGGCGAGACAGGAGAGGTCTGCGTGCCATGTGGGACCCTCGCCCGGTGCCCGGGGATTGAACCGGCACAGCAGAGGCTGCGGGCAGCTTCGCAACCCAGCGCTCAACCTCTGTGCCACCGGGGAGGCCCAGCTTGATGTGTTTTTGAGGGTCAGGAGATATACTAACCTTGGGTCACAGCTCCCTAGGCTGTGGTATACAGTTCTCAATAACATTCTGCTGGTTTTTTTAAAAAAGAGTTTTATTTATGCATGCAAGAACTGGGGTGTGGGCCAGAGGTGCAGGGGGTGAGAGGATTCAGCAGAGACAGAGTGGGGAGCAGAACAGGCAGATCTGCTGAAATCCACTGCTGAGGGGAGCAGCAGGAAGAAGGAGAGGTCTGCTGCACCGTATGGGTCAGCTCCCTGGCCCGGGATCGAACTCGTGCCGCAGTGGCTGCCGATAGCTTGATAGCACTGAGACGATTTTAATCACTGCACCTCCAGGGAGGCTCCACGTTAGACATTTTCAAAAGCCTGTGAGGTGACAGGCCAAGAGAGGTATTTCTTTTTTTCACCTCCATTGCCTTGGCGAGTAGCTGGTATCTGTACACATGGAGGGCCCAGGAAGGGAGTAGAGCCTTCTCGTGCACCCTCCAGCCATCGGTGTTTCTAGTTTTGTTCATTAACATTCACTTTCTTCTTCAGGCTGGGCCCTTTCTTTCTCCAGCATTGTCTACATGGCTAATCAATCCTGAAGTGGGTCGTGTGCTTTGTGAAGGTCGCGGCTGGTGCGGGGCTCTGTCTGCCCACGCGTGTGCTCACTCCTTGCGGCTGGGGTGCTGAGCGCTGGGCCTGGCGGTTGTGGGCACGTAGCAGCGCAGGGGTGGGGATTCCTGGACGGGCTGGCCCTCCCCCTGAGGTACTCCCCTGCGCTTGCCAAGAAGGTACAGCTGCTGGGAAGAGAGAACCCAGGGCTTCGGAGAAGGGCTGTCGCGATCACAGGGAGAAAGCGGGGCTCAGACCAGGGACGTCGACCCCTTCCTTGGGTTCTCGGGCCGCTCTCCCGGGCCCCCGGCCTCGGTGTCTTTGTGAGGAGCTGGACATCACAGGCTTCCTTGGGGTGTTTCTGCTGTGTGAGTGGAGGTCAGGAATCGTTGTCTCCACTGAAGACCCTAGAAGCACCCCAATTTCCAATGACCCCAACTCACCCTCCTGCCTTGTTTGCCCTGGTTGCCTGGAAACCTGGCCTCACTTTGGAGGCAAGACGGAGGCAACCGCGCACTCTAGGAGCTGCTGCTCCGGACGCTTCCCCGCGGGCACCTGCCTGCGTTTGCGTCAGAATTCCTCGTGACGCCGTCGTGTTCCCTTCGGTGCGCCTGTTGGCCGCCTTCCCCGGGCAGGCCGCCGCCAACACTTGACCCCTCCGTCAGTACATTGACATAAAGAGCTGGAAGCATTTAACAACAGCTGTAAACACGGTCGCAAGAGGAAAGGGCCCCAGAAGCAGTTAATATTTTATATGGTCTTCCCGTTATGGGGAATGAAGTGGCTTCAAATTGCCCTTCAGGAGCACGTCACCGTCATTGAACCTGTGGGTGCATCTCTTGTAGCGGCTGGAAGTGCCATGTTGAGTCGCGAGGGGGATGAGGGGGTGGCTGGGGGGGCGCAGGAGGTGGGCCGTCCGCCTCCTTCAGGGCCCTGTTGCGGCCTTTCCGCCCCAGCGCTGGCCAGGGCCGGCGTCGCTCCCTCCCACGCTGCACCTGCTGCTGGGTGGGGAGAACTGTGTGCGCAGCGGGCAGGTCTTCGGCGCCCGTCGGACAGTGCTCTTGTGGCTGACGGTCCGTGTTCACTTGGGAGACGCCCCGCGCGCGAGGCTGTCAGGCAAGAGGGGACGTCCCCCCAAACTTAGCCTCTTTTCCCTCGCGATAAAGTCGGCTTTGCCGAAGGACCGCAGACTGGGCGCTCGTTAATTTTCACGGCGCGGGAGGCTAGAAGCCCAAGACCGAGGCGCCGCCACTCGGGCTCTGGCGAGGGCCTCTTCCGGTGTGCACGCGCCTGGCTTCTTGCTGTGTCCTCACCCGGACAGCAGACGGCGGGCGAGCAGCTGTCTGGTCTCTTCTGAGGGTAGAGCCCTCAGGGCCAATCACCTCTCGAGGGTGGGGCGTCCGGGCACCACCTGGAGGTCAGGACGCTATGTGGGAACCTTGGGGGCCCAGACACCTAGTCCGTGGGTTTAAATGGTCCAGGGTGGGCAGATGCTCAAGAAAATGGCCCCTTGGGCCCTCTGCACTGCACCCACCCGCCGCTCGCTGCACCCGGCACCCCTGTGCCCCTGCACCCTCCAGCAGGCAGCAGGAGATGTTTTGGGGAAACTCTAGATGAGCGGGTTGTGGGGGGAAATTACTGGGCAGAGCAATGCCTCAGTGTCGGGGGAGCCTCCCTAGTCTGGAGACCGCTGCCTGGGGCTTCCTCCCTGGGCCGCCAGGGCAGCGCCAGGCCTCAAGGCTCCTCAGGGCGGGGCAGCGATTCTTCCTGGGGGCAGCGTGGGGGCGGCAAATGAAAACCCTCTGTCATCTGACCCTGGGGGGCCCCAGGTGCCCAAGCGTGCTGACGGGCCAGTGAGGAGCGGGGGATGACTAGGCTTCCCCCCCAAGATGGCCCCCGGGCCACGGTGCCGGCAGCTGGAGAGAACGTTTGGGGAGGGCTCGCCTTCCCACTTTGCTTGTCGCGCCTCTCGCGTGGGTGACTTTGCCCCGAGGTCAAGTGTTTCTCCCCCCAGACACCACCCCTTAGACCAGGCAGCACTGTCAGCGCATGTCCCTGGCCTCGCAGGACCGTCACGTGTCTGCAGGCGACCCCACTACTCGCCATGGCCTTCTCTTCCGGCTCAGCAGACGTGGCCTGTGGGCCAAATGCCAGCCCCGGGGCCGGCGAGCCTCCCTGGGTGGGCCCAGGCCTGGCACCGGGGGGAACTCAGTCTCACCATTTTTCTCAGAAGATGATAATCTCGTGTGGAGGGAGCCCAGCCAAGGGTCAAAGCTTCAGGAGTACGTTTTACCATCCAAAGCCGATGGGCAGGGAACGGTGGGCAGGAATTGGGGACAGGAGGCGAGGTAAAGCGAGATCCCAGCGCGGGCCTGGCATCCGGAATGAGATGCCCATCAGCCGGTGAGCCACGCCTCGCCCTTCCCTGCCTGGCCGGGCATGGCTTTCTAACCAGTGAGTTTGAGGACGGCCCAGAGTTTAACATTTGACACCCCCCCCCACTTCCCGTCAGAGTATGTCCGAGGGGACGGAGATGGGTGGGGTGGAAGGAGCACATGGGTTGTCACCCGTGGCCGTGGTTAAGGGGCGCGGAGACCAGCACTCATGCTGGTGAAGTGTTTCTGTCCATTGATAGAAGGATGGGTCCCTGGACGGCTTGATGGCCAATCTGGGGCTCCCCTGCCTTCCCCCCACCTCATCTGCTTTTACGGGTGGCATGTTCCAGAAGAGCCTCCGCCTGCACTTAGCCTGGGACATGTGTGCCCTCCTGCCCTGGGAGCCCCAGGGGCCCGGAAGGTCTGTGGAGACACAGGGGGTGTGCAGACTTGCGCTCGGAGGCGTGTGGGTCTCTGGGTCCCCCTGGCGCCTGGCTCCCAACCTAGGGTACCTTGTGGCCTGGTGTTCTCTGGCTTCACACACTCTGGCCGGCGACTTGTGACTCACCCGCCAGGCCTCTGGGCAGGTAAGCCGTCTGATTTCTGAGAAATAATTGCACACTGCACACGGCCGCTGCTGCTCACACCCGCGCTGCCGGGGGCGGGCTTTCTGAATCCTGTCACTGCAGAGCCCCACCTGGGGCACCGTCCTGTTCAGAGCCGCCCCTCTGCTGTGGCTTCTCCCTCCCCCTCCCAAGCCCTCACCTTAGGTGGAAACCAGCAGGCCAGGAGAAGAAAAGTTGGGTTTTTCCCAGCAGCCACCCCCCAAAGAGTATCCTCAGCCCCCACACAGAATCACACCCGACCACGTGCCTCTGCACCCCGAGCCGAGAGCCGTGGCAGCTGTGGGCCCGTGTGCTGACATCAGCTGTTCCCGGCCCGCTCCAGAGCTCTCTGCCTGCCTCTCCCTGGCCGGCCGCCCCCCACCCCAGTACAGCTCCCCGATGGGTGAGGGGGTGCGTCTCAGGGAGGCACTGTTGCTCCCCGTGTCACCTAGCCGGGACACAGCGCAGTGAGTGGAAGTGACCACCTAGTGAGGGCCCTGGTCAGCTGTGGCTGGTGCCTCCGGGGACCCCAGAATCACGATGCGAATGGGCTTGGAGCCGTCCAGAAGATGGCGCTGTTTCCCCTCTTGCCCGCAGAAGCGGAATGTGAACCCTTTTCACACAGCCGCAGGCAGGCCGTCATTTCGGAGCAGGCGCAGGAGTGGTTGGTGACACTGGAATGTTCATGCACAAGGTTACTGGCTGACAGTCTCGTCCGCCCACATCTTCGCCCTTCCTTCGCCTTCCTGCACAGGGAGCGAAAGCAGCGAGTGCATTTGCGTGTTGTCTAGAGTGTTGCAGGGTGGAGCCCTCTTGGGAGGTGCTGACAGCCTGGGGACGGGAATGGGGGTGGGGGGGCAGGAGTAGTGTGGGCAGGGGTCAGAGCGCTGCGTCCTGTGTCAGCGGTGGCTGCGGGTGGGGAGATGCAGGGCTCAGAGGCAGGGCTGGGTGACGAGCAGCCAGCTGTGTTGAGAGGTGTGGGGGCCAGAGCAGAAAATCGGGGCCCTGTGAGTCCAGGGACATCACAGGGCTGGGCAGAAGCAGATGGAATCTGGCCGTGAAAGCGCCACCTCTGATAGCCAATCCGTGTTTAGCTACAGGTCTGGCTGTCTCCAGACGAGATCAGGCATGCAGATGTGAACGATGGCAGTCTTCATGGGATTTTATTTGATGTGTGGTTTTGTGGCCTGACCGTGGCTTCTGCTGGGTCACAGTTGTCTGTGCTACAGACACGGCACGCCGGGTGCTTATCCTTTGCAAGGAGTCCTGTTATAGAGCAGCCACCCCCCTGTTTCCTTAGCCAGCGCCCAGTGCAACGAGGACAGCGAGGCCAGGGGCTCCGAAGAGCGGCCTGTAGCTTGCTTGCCCTCCTCCCCTGGGGGCAGGGGCAGCTCTCTCCCTGGGAACTTGTCATTAGCATGTTCAGTGTGACCAGGAACAGAACCACCGGTCAATTACTGGACTCTGGGATGTGGCTGCCGCTTAAATTCCCCTTTGTGTGGCTGCCCTGCCCTTCCCATGTGCTCCCAGCAGGGTGAGCTCCCAGCAGGGTGAGCTCCCAGGCCTGTGTGCCCAGGGGTGTGTCTCCCAGGAAGGCGTGCCTCCCAGAAGCATGTGCTCTCAGGAGCGTGCACCCCAGAAAGTGTGTGTCTCCCAGCCAGGTGTGTTCTGAGGAGCGTGTACTCCTGAAAGCATGTGAGCTCTCAGGAGTGCGTACCCCCAGGAGTGTGTGTCTCCCAGCAAGGTGTGCTCTCAGGAGCGTGCACCCCCAAGGAGCATGTGTCTCCCAGTAAGGCGTCCTTTTTCAGGAGGGTATGCCCCAGGAGGGTGTGTCTCTCCAACAAGTTGCGCTTTCAGGAGGGTGTATCCCAGGGGGTGTGTGCCCCCCCAGCTAGGTGCGCCTTCAGGAGGGCGTACCCAGGAGGGTGTGTCTTCCAGGAAGAGGTGCTTTTCAGGAGGCTGTGCTTTCCGGAGGCTGTGTTCTCAGGAAGCCATGCTTCCCAGGAGTGTGTGTCCCAGGAAGGTGTGCCTCTCAGGAGTGTGTGACCCAGGAAGGCGTGCTCGCAGGATGTTGTGATCCCCAGGAGTGCGTGTCTTCTGGGGGGCGGTGTGCTCCCAGGCGGGTGTGCTCCCAGGCATGGCACTTAGTTACTTTTGCTGGCAAAGTCCTTTAGTCATGGCTTTTTCTATTCCTGCTGTCACCATTGCCTGTATCCTTGGAAGCATAAAAAAGACAAACACACAGGCACACACAGACACACACAACCCAGACACATTGACAATACGCTAGACACACGATACCTACTAAATAGTCGCTTGTAAGCCCAACAGAGCCTCAAATTCTCATTTTTGATCCTTTCTGTCCTGAATTCTTATCAGCTGGGATAATAAGCAACAACGTGGTTTTATGGCAAGTGAAGAGAGATTCAAGAAAAAATAAGGGCGTGAAGACAAGCTTGGTCCCCAAGTTGCTGCGGGGCTGTAAAGCTAAGTGCAGCTCAGTGCTGGATGCAGTGCGGGGAATGGAACCCCTGGAATGTGCTGTCAGGTGCTGCTGAGGCTGCCGGGGCAGGGGCCGGGAAGGAGCCGGGACAGCAGCTGACTGAGGCTGTGCTCCTCACCCAGGTCTTGGCTCTCAGCTCGAGTCCGGCCGGAGGCTCTTTGTGCGCAGGGTGCCACATGTTAGACACGACTGCAGATGACCCAAGGCACCGAGGCTTCAGCTGCAATGAGCTGCAGCTAACTCAGTTCTGTTTCTGCGCGGTGGCAGGTGTTTACTAACAGGCACCGGGTACTTTCACGTGGGTCTCTGGATGCTGATTTTCGAGTTTCTGTCAGAGGGAGAAGAAGACATTCAGGGCTTCCCTGATGGCTCAGGAGTTAAGTCTCAGCACTATGAAGCTGTTGGCAGCCACTGCAGCAGGAGTTCCATCCCCAGCCAGGGAGCTACGCACATGGTGCAGCAGACCTCTCCTTCCTCGCCCGCTGCTCCCCTCTCAGTGTATTTCAGTCAGCCTGCCTGTTTTGCTCCCCACTCTGTCTCTGGGAAGTCCTCTCACCCCCCATACCTCTGGCCTGTACCCCGGCTCTTGTACGCATGAATCTTAAATCATAAGAAAAGAAGACATTCAAGGGCATGTCAGTCCTCTGGAAGGAGCTCACAGGGGCATCGGGAATTGTCCTGAGTCAGATCTCACTGCCTCAGAGGCACAGTGGCTTGAGGAACTGACATCGGGCGCATGGCAGGACCTCGGGCCCGGGAGCGACACTTCCCCAGGAGGCACCTCCAGCTCGGCAGCGTTTAAATGCCCTGGTCTGTTTGGTATCCAGCGGCTTGGCCTATGGTGTTCTCCAAACCAGCCGTTGCCCTGTTCGCCATTCTGATGACTCCTGCTTTCTCTGTGCGTACCTCGCCCACAATTTTCAACCCCCTGACCTCCCTGAGTATGGCTGGTGCCCTGCAGTGCTTGTGCTTGGCTGTAGTGTTGCAGGTTTGCCGACTCCGTCTGTGTCTCCACACGACCCCACTGACTCTTCCGGCCTCCAGCTGAGCCCCACTGTCTCTGCCTGGGCTCCGCAGGGTGGGGGGCACAGCCCAGCTGCCTCACAAAGAAGAAGTGGAGGGAAGTGGGTTGTGCTCTGGGTTCTACACAGGAGTCGCCCTGGAACCCTTGTCCCGAGCCTGTAACAAGGGACGGGCCCCGGGCACTCCTCTGGCACTGCCACGGCCCGGGAGGGTTGGCACATTTGTCATGCCTGGGGTCCTGTCCCAGGAGGGGCCCCACCCAGGGTGCTGGGCGAGACTCCCCGACTGGCTGGGGCAGGTCTTCTGTGCACTCACTAGCGAACTGGTTACACCTCCGACTGCACCGCTGGCTCATGAGGGCCCCCCGATGACTCAGAGGGGTCGCCCCAGCTGTAAACGCTCTTCCCTCGAGTGATAGGCTCAGCAGAGGCTGCTCTGTGCCCTTTTGCTGGGAGGAGGCCGGGAGGTCACTGTCACGGGGGCCTGGCTGTGAGCTTTCTGGTCGTTGGCCCCAGTTTTCCCTGTGGCCCCGGGGACCCACGGGCCCGGTCATGCATGTATGTGCGCGTAGGTTGTACCGACGCATTGATCTGTGGCCCCTCTTAGTTCGCCCTGCTGTGCACACATTTCCCAAAGCAAGCCACATGGGAGACGCTGCTCTTGCCCGGAAAGGCAGTCTGTGTGTGCTCGGGGGGTGTGTTCCGCGTGTCCCCCCCACGGCCTGTCGGAGGACTCGCGCGTGGTCCGCTGTTGTGCGGTGCGGGTCTGGAGGCAGCGCCTGGTGGCAGTGGGGCGGGAGTGGGGAACACGCGTGGATCGGCGACGGTTTTGGAGCTCAGGGTGCGGGTGTCGCTGTGGCACACGAGTGTCCCCCGAGTCCTCGCTCATCTGTGCACCTTCTTCCTCTAGACCCGCAGACGCGCGCCGTGGAGACGCTCCAGGAGCACGGGGCGCCCCGTGGCCCTCATGCCAGGCCTCTGAAGCGGCCCGCGCCCCGGAAGCCGCAGCGGGAGCCCGGGACGGTGGTGGCAGAGCAGGCGGCCTACCTCACAGCAGCAGACACGCCGAGGAGCTCAAGCCCGCAGACCCGCTGCCCCTGGCGCTGCCGCTTGCCAAGAGGCCGGCCCCACAGAGGCCCCCGCCCCCGCGACGCGAGCCCAGGCCATCGAGGGGCGTGGCTGGCGCACCCGCGTCAGCCCACCTGGCCGCGCCGGGCAGGCCCCTGCCCACGCCATCCCCCGCGGCCCTGGACGTGTGCCTGGACCGCCTGTCTCTGTCACACAGCCCCGGCGCCTCGGCGGACAGGCCGCACAGAAGCGCGCCCACAGAAGAACCGGGGGCAGCTGGCGAGCATGTAGACTCCCGTGCCGCCTGCCAGGAAGCCCCGCGCCCGCCCGCGCACACGGCCACCATGGAGACCTCCCGCTCCCCCTCTCCGCAGTTTGCCCCCCAGAAGCTGACGGACAAGCCGCCCCTGCTCATCCAGGATGAGAATTCTACCAGGTACTGTCCCTGCTGGTGGCGGCTGCATCTCTTCCATCATGTGCCTCTCTGGGGGTGGGGCACGGTGGGGTCGCGCCTGAAAGACGCCTGGTTCGGCCTCCAGACTTAGGATCTTTAAGCAGGTCCTGGGGCGAACCTGCAGCCTCCTGGGTCAGGAAACCTCTAGTGAGCTCAAGACTAGCCTTTCCCACGGGGTAATGGGTACCCACGGTGCCAGGGAGTGCCCCTTTCTGGCCCACACTCCCACAGCGGGGCCAGGCAGGCGTTTCCCCCAAGCACTGGCTCTTTGTCCTCGGAATCACCTTTAGCCACAGCGTGAGGCCGCTGCGAGGGCCTCGGCTGACTGAAGGCTCCTTTTTCCAGGATCGAGCGGGTGATGGACAACAACACCACGGTGAAGATGGTGCCCATCAAGATCGTGCACGCAGAGAGCCAGCCGGAGAAGGAGAGCCGCCAGGGCCTGGCGCGCGCCGCCGAGCCACCCGCGCTGCCCAGCGGGCTGGAGAAGGACCAGCTCAGGACGCTGCGCACGTCGGAGCAGTCCTACTCCAGCTTCTGTGTGTACAGCCGCCAGGGCGCCGAGCCCGCACCCCCCGGCCAGGACAGCCGCGCCTCCCCCGCCGCGCTCAGCTACGTGAAGGCCAAGGAGCGCACGGCCGAGGACCTGAAGTCGGAGGAGCTGGCCCGGGAGATCGTGGGCAAGGACAAGTCCCTGGCCGACATCCTGGACCCCCGCGTGAAGATGAGGACCGCCATGGACCTGATGGAGGGCATCTTCCCCAAAGACGAGCACCTCTTGGAGGAAGCTCAGCAGCGGAGGAAGCTGCTCCCCAAAGTCCCCTCTCCTCGGGCCCCGGAGGACAAGTGAGTGCGCCCCATGCCCCCGAAGCCCCTGGTAGGGCCAGGGCTGGGGCCGAGGGAGGGGGAGGAGCATGCGGTCCTAAGCGCTCCCCACCCTTTGCTTACCTCTGCTGCTGCTGGAGCCTCCTGAAAGGGAAACTGAGGCAGACAGGCCTCATTCCTGGGGGTGTCGACGTCAGGGACTGACAGTCTTGACAGCGTTACCTGCTCTTTCTCGGCGGGAGGCCAAGGTGGTTGAGGGAGACACCCACGCCTGCTTCTCTACCAAGCGGCAGTTGTCAACCGGGGGCCTGTCTCCCCCAGGCACCGGGGGCCAGATCCGCCAGCTTGGTTGTCACACCCGACATCCAGAGGGCGGGGGCCAGGGTGCTGCGCCACACCCCAAAACCCAGGACAGCCAGGCCACCACAACAGAGAGTGAAAATCTCAGGTGCCTGAAATGCCAGGTGCCCGCAAGCAGAAATAGGCACTGAAGTCCGGGTCCCTGCAAGCATCTGCGTGCACAGTAGAGGGCGCCCTGTGGGGCAGCGGAGAGGGAGCAGGAGGGCCAGATGGACCAGACCGCAGAGCTAGCCCTGGTGGTAGCTAGTGGGATGGTGGGGGACACATGGGCGTCTGGGGTCCCTGCGCCCCACTGATACCGGTCGCTGTCCCACTCTCAGGTGGAGGATTTTAGCCATGCCTCTTCACTGCCCCCTTCCCCGCTGTAAAGACAACGCCCGTTGTCTTCGGCAAGCTGTTGGCAGTTCTAACTCTGCCACCTGCTCTTGGCTGCCACTTTTGCTGTCTCACGCGCCTCCGCTAGGCCACCTTTGCCCGGCCCAGCCCCAGGCGACATCCCTGCTGACCTGCTCCTGTCGTTCCTAGGAAGGAGGAGCCGAGCACGCCTGCGGCCATGCCGCTGGCCACCAGCTCCGCCTACTACAGCACGTCAGCCCCCAAGGCTGAGCTGCTGATCAAGATGAAGGACCTGCAGGAGCAGCAGGAGCCTGAGGAGGACTCAGGAAGTGACTTGGACCACGACTTGTCAGTGAAGAAGGTAGGACAGCAGAGATGCCAATGAGCATGTGGCACTGCCCTTCCGGGGATGGGGGGCTCTACCATGCCCGGGGCTTGGCGCTCTGCTCTCGCCCCAGACACTGTCTCCACAGTGGACGAAGCAGGACAGAGCCCTTCTGTCTCGTGGCATCCTCACGAGACAGAAATGTACACACACCAGTCAGCAAGCTGCAGCCCGGGAGCCAGATCTGGTCATCTGTCTTTGCAAATCAAGTGTCATTCAGACACCTCGGTTCATGGGCAGACAGTGTCTCAAGGCTTTGGCCACAGCAGCACAGCAGAGTCACTGCAACGGTGACCGTGAAGCCTTTCAAGTCGAGACTATTTCCTACTTGGCCCTTTGCAGCATAAGTTTGCCAACCCCAATGTAACCTGTTGGCGGTACAAAAATGAAAACCAGGTGAAGGGATAGAGAGAGCAGGAGGGTGATGATGGAGGAGGCACAGATGAAGGGATGATTGGACAGGGAGCTGGAGTGCCCGGAGGGCAGCCCTGTGAGTGTCCCGGCTGGCCAGGTGCGGGCCCGGCGGATGCAGAGGGTCTGGGGTAGGATGTCGGAGAAGCTGCAGAGACCCATGGCTGGAAGCGTGTGTGGCCAAGCAAGGGAAGCTCAGAGAAGAGGTCAGGGACTAAAGAGTGGGTGGCCATGAGCTCACGGTAGGGACAGAATCACTGCCACGAGTGCCAGTGTCAGGGCTGCTGTCCGAGCTTTAACATCGATGCATACGTGCCGGCTGGAGATGGTCTGTGAGAGCAGGACCCGAGACAAAGGTCAGAGGCGTCGGCTCTCTCCCCCAGCTCCCTGCTTCTCCTGCCTGACTGGTCATGGCGGCCCTACCTAGCTCCCCAACCCGTCCCTATACTGCCAGTGTGGCCCGCAGAGCTGAACAGTGTGCTGGTGTTCCACGCATTGCTGCGGCCGCCCCAGAGGCAGGCGCTGGTGTCCCTTCTGGAGCTGGTACCCCCTCTGGAGCTGGCGTCCCCTCTGGAGCTGGCACCCTCACAATCCCTGCCCTGTGCCCACAGCAGGAGCTCATCGAGAGCCTCAGCCGCAAGCTGCAGGTGCTCCGGGAGGCCCGCGAGAGCCTGCTGGAGGACATTCGGGCCAACGGAGCGCTGGGGGACGAGGTGGAGGCCATCGCCAAGGACGTCTGCAAGCCCAATGAGTTTGACAAGTTCCGCATGTTCATCGGGGACCTGGACAAGGTGGTGAACCTGCTGCTGTCCCTTTCAGGCCGCCTGGCCCGCGTGGAGAACGCCCTCAACAACCTGGATGGTAGCGCTTCTCCTGGCGACCGGGTAGGTGCAGGCGCAGCCGACCTGCAGCAGGGGGTCCCCGGGGGGCTTTCCTGGGGGTGTGGGGAGGAAGTCCAGCTGGCCGACCTGCAGCAGTGGGTCCAGGGGGGCTTTCCCGGGGATGTGGGGAAGTCCAGCTGGCCGGCTTGCAGCGGGGTGTCCCCAGGGGCCTTTCCTGGGGGTGTGGGGAGGAAGTCCAGCAGCCTGGAGCAGCCGCTGACCCCTGGTGGGGTAGGCGCCAGGGCGGCTGCAGGGCCACCTCTATCTTGAGCCCAGGGACCAAGGGGCTAAGGGTTCGCGCACATACGTGTGGTCTGCAGGCCGCTGCCTCCCTTCCAGAAAACCTCTGGGCTCTTTTCCACGCGTTGCTGCTGGTCGTTTGCCCATCGATGCCCCCCACATAGGAAATGAGCTTCACCTTGTGTGTCAGCGGCGCCCACCAGGCCCTGGCAGACCGCCGTCTCGGTGTTAGACTCCACTAGCGTGCGCTGCGTCTTCCAGGCCGCAGAGCAGCCTTGAGGAGTTTCGGGGCCTGTTCACTGGCTCCCTTTCCTGATGCGAGCAGCTTGGGGCGTTGCCCCTCCTCCGCTCTGCCAGCTCCAAGGCCTCAGAAGCTTGCGTTCGCTAGTGTCCACCGGTTTCCTCAGCGCCTTGCCCCCTTGAGTCATGCCTGATTCAAGTCCACATTTGCCTTTGGCCTTCTGACCTGGGCAGTGCAGGTGACTCCCTGGGGCCTGGCTTTTGGCCTGTGCCAGCAACGTTGCGTCTTGCCCTCCGGGTGACTAGCACCCCACGTGTGGAGAGATGGACCTCCTGAGCCGCACGTCTGTCAGAGGGCCTGGTAGACCACCGCAGGCCACTTGCTAGATCAGAGACCAGCAAACATCTGCTTATGGGGGTCTTTGTACCTAACAACCTTCCTAACGATGGTCTTTGCTGTTAATAAGAGGCCTAGCTTCTCTGGAAGCGGAGTGAAAACATTCCCTGTGCAGATGAGGGTGGCTTCAGGCTGCGCAGGAGATCTTGGCGTGATTTCGGGCGGTCCTGCAGCTATCCGTGAGCACGCTGTATAGGGACTTAAAAAGTAACAGGCTTTGGCTCCTGAGCCTCGTGGGTTATGTGCATGTTGCACTTTGCTTTGTGAGCTTGGCCCAATTTCTTGGGAGACAGGAAAATAGCAGCAAGAAGAAAGAGGCTTCTTTATAATCCTTGAAAATCTCCCAAGTGTAGATTTAAACGAGACGACACAGTCGCAGGTCGTGGGATGGCACAGCACGCGTGTGACCGAGGCCCAGGAGCTGTGTCACGCACTCTGGGGGTGTGGCAGCCACCCTGTCGGGATTTGACGTGGGCACAGCCTCATCTGTGAGCGCGTTTCTCAGAACCCGCCCGGTGGCAGGCGACCTGTGGCTGCGGTACGGTCTCTGCCACTCAGCTCTCCTTTGGTCCATCCCGCACGCACCGTCACAGAACTGGCAGACCTATTCAGGGTTTGGGGGAGCAGAGGAGCACAGCAGCAGGGATTGGCCCATGTTCCCCTGGGCTCAGGCTCCAGGACCCTCGCCGCCTCCCTGGGCGCCCGTTTGGAGGTGAGACAGGCTCACATCCCGGCTGCATGGCCGATGTTGCCTCGCCTTGCTGAGCTGCAGGCCTGCGCCAGGCCAGGGGTGGGGTAGCCCAAGTGTCCAGGGCAGCCAGGGCGGGTGCGAATCACTGTGCCCGGCGGCACAGGCTTGGGGAACCGAAGGTTTCCAGAGACAATCTAGCGAGGTGACAGAAGCGGAGTCAGGGTCTAGAGGCTGCCTTTGTCCCTCCAGACAGGAAGCGGACACGGGCAGCCGCGTGCCCGAAGCCCTCCCCGGCCCTGCAGCTTCCTGTCGCCAGCGAGCCCGGCTGATTCTCACAGCCGGAGCCACAAGCCAGGCTCAGTGAGCGTCTGTCTGCCGTCTGGCAGGAGTTGCGTGGCTGTGCCTTCCTGTGCTTGGAGACTGAGGCATCCGATGTGGGTCGGGCCCCTTCCCCGCAGACCCCCGAGACACTTAGTCCATCTCTTCCTTCGTCTCAGGGAGCCTGGAGGCTGTAGGGAAACCTGTTGTTCTGCAGGTGGACAGTGACCGTGGCTCGGATTGGGGCGTGGGGCCCTCTGTGTCCCCCAGAGCTGGACCTTTGCGGGGAGTACGGGCACCCGCCCCCCTCCTCTGTGTCTTCCCACCTCCATCCTGCCTTTCTACAGTGTGCTCAGTGGCTCCTCCTGCAGCCAGAGGGCGTGGAGACCCCCCTACTGCGGAGGGAGGTGCCCGCGTCAGTTCTCCCAGGGACCGGGGCCTTTGTCACCAGAAGTGCCCTCAGTGCCCTCACCTTGGCACCCCTCAGAGTTCCGTGGGTTCTAGCCCCCATGGCTCTGGCGCACAAGGCCGTGGGGAGGGGCGGGGGCTCAGGCTGGAGGGGCAGCCCCCAGGGACCTGCGGCCAGGATGCCCAGTGCCCCTACCCCAGGGTCTCCCCGTGGCCCCGCCTGCCCCTCACGCTGCTCCTGGCCTCAGCGGCTGCTCTTTGTCCACAGCAATCGCTGCTGGAGAAGCAGAGGGTCCTGGTCCAGCAGCACGAAGACGCCAAGGAGCTCAAGGAGAACCTGGACCGCCGCGAGCGCATCGTCTTCGACATCCTGGCCAGCTACCTCAGTGAGGACAGCCTGGCCGACTACGAGCACTTCGTCAAGATGAAGTCAGCCCTGATCATCGAGCAGCGTGAGCTGGAGGACAAGATCCACCTGGGCGAGGAGCAGCTCAAGTGCTTGTTCGACAGCCTTCAGCCCGAGAGAGGCAAATAGGCGCCTCCCGGCCGAGGCGGGGCCCTGTGGGGCGCCTCCCCGGCCGCCGGTGACACCCACCTGCATTCCTGTGGGCACAGACCTCTCCGGTGCCCACGTGCTCTGAGAAAAGCAATAAGCCCCCTGGGAAGATGTTGTGTCACGTTTTCGTTCCCCCCAGTGCCGGGCAGGCCACGCCCGTCCTGTGTCCTTCTGTGCGTCCACGTGGCGTCAGGCCGTGGCTCTGCCCCTCCTCAGCGTGCCCCCCTCCCCCTGCCTGGGCAGCAGCCGGAGGCCCCGAGGGCCACCCTGGCCCCTGTCTTGGCACCATCCCGGGCGCAGGCTGCCCCTGTGTCCCTGCTTGTCACCCAGCGGAAGGAGAAATTCAGGGCAGTGGCCTCTGACGGGCCTCCTGGAAGCTGAAGCCTTTGCAGGTGGTCACCGGGCAAGCGAGACATGGGTGACCTCCGAGTCGCCTCCCGAGGTGGCCGGAGTAAAACAACCTGGTTCCAAGCGTCTGCTGATAAAGCGCTGGCTGCGTATTTGTTTCCGCGCCCCAGGCGCTGTTTCTGAGCGGACCTTCCCACCAGGACCTCGTTCTGCGTGGGTGCGGCCCTCGAGGCACATGGGTCTTCGCTCTGGGCTCTCGCTCTGGGCTTTTCTGCCGTTCCGCCTGCCGGCAGGGCAGGGGCCTCCCTCGGGGCGCTCAGGGACGCCTGGGCCCTGCAGCCGCTGAGCTTACAGACGCGCTGGGCGTGCGGCCCTCACGTTGATTCCCTGAACACCAGGGCCCGGCCAGTAGGAGAGGGGCAGGCTCGCGGGGAGCACCCGCAGTAGTGTCCGAGGCCGCGACTTCCATCGGGAGCCCTAGAGACCTGCCCCGCGTGGCCGTGGGAGCCGAGGGCGCGGGCCTGGCTGCTGGCCTGGTTTGACCCCCCGCCGAGGCGCTGGCAAGCAAGTCCCTCCTCTGATGAATGCTCAGTGGTCAGCAATGAGGACCCCAGGGACTTCATTTTAAGGCGCACTAGTCAGACATTGGTCCTAGTGGGGGTCACTTAAACCCTCATTCCCCTGTAGCCTGTGACAGAGGCTCCCCGGCTGGTGGGGGTGCCGCTCTCAGCAGTGACTGCTGCCTTCCCAGCACAGGACTGTGGCCTGCACCGCCCGGGACACAAGCCGGACCCAGGCCGCCGCAGAGGGGTCGGATCGCAGGCCTCTGACGCAGGCGCCTCACCTCCAGCAGAGAAACACCCTGTCAGACGTTTTTATTCCCCTTAAATTAAGCTATTTCTGACCTGGAAAAAACGCTCATTCTGCCAATGACGTGACACCTCTCTCCCACCCGATGTGGCCACCAGCTCGGAGCACGGCCACCCCCAGACCTCCGTCTCTCCCCCATGGAGACGACCCCAGGAATGTCGATGAATTTTGTTTTTAATTTAGACCAGGCTTTCATCTGTGATTCCTCCCCTCCGATGCAGTGTTGTGGTCACTTTGGTGATGTGTATGTGAAATGTGAATAATGGGATCTGTGCTGTCTGTGTGTAGCCCCCTGATGTCCTTTGAGAACTTTCTCCTCCGTGTAGCGATAGGCCGTGCTCTGTGACCCTGTTCGCCAAGCACACTCCCCCATCCTGTCCAATCCCGTTTGCCCCCACGCGTCTGCTTGTCGGGAGCCCAAAGCTTCCGGGGAGGCAATGTACATAACGTTGTATATACTGCGCTACTGCACACAAGAACAACCTGGTGCTAACGTTGGCCCTTGGCATTCTTAGGCGGTGGCTGATGGCTCACCCTCTGTGATAGCCAGTTCTGGAATGCTCTGGGTAGCGAGAGTCAGGCAGCTCACATGGCTCTCATCCTGCAGTCACCGTGGAGAATGTGTTCCAGTCTCATGCTCGACACTTACCACTTACCTCTCAACAGTCCATCCTGCTTGACGTTCACACAATAAAGTGTCTCTGAATGAAGCACGTCTGACTTACCTAATTTATGTCATTTTTTAAAAAGAATCAATTATCCTCCCCATCGTCAGATTCTCGTCTCAGTCACTGGTCAGTTGGGGGTGCAGGTGGCTCTGTGACTCTGCCCCGGGGGGGCCGCACGATGCCTGGGACACGCCGCCCTGCGCAGTGGGAAGCGTGGACTTAGCTCACTGCCGGAGACACGCTCTCCTCCACGCTCGGCCAGCGGCAGATGCACCAAGGGGCCTGCCGGTCACTAGGCACATCTCCCCTCTGGGGTCCTGGCTCACCCACCTCCCTTCCATTTCGAGGCCGGTCACGTGTCCGGACCCAGAGGCAGAGGCTGTGGCACGTGCTGCACCCCTTAGTGGAAGGAGTCCGGGTCCCGGGCGGAGTGGACACGGGAGGTGTGAAGACGGCGTCACCCCCGGCTCCCGCTCCCACACCCAGGCCTGCTGATGCCCGGGGGCATGATGGCTCCCAGCTGCCAGGGCCGGGGGTGCTGTGGGTTGGGGACGGGGCAGGGGAGGGAAGGAAGTAAACTATTGGCCGAGGGAGCAAGGAGAGCGCCCATCGCTGTACCTTGGGCCCCGCCGAGCCGGCTCCCCACGGTCTCCCGGATGAGCATGACCCCGAGGCCGTGTGCCCGCAGCGCCAGTCTGCACCGGTCGGCTCGCTAGGCCTGTGGCTCTTCTTCCGGGCCTACGGCCCCCTTCTCCCCAGAGCAGCCGCTCGGTCCTCCGGGAGGAGAGCTCCGGAGCGGGAAACAGGCCAACCAGCCAAGGAGGTGATGGCAGCAGATGTCCTGGCCTCAGTCGCCAGGTTAACCAGCCTGCGGGGACAGCAAGGTTTTGTCCTTGAGTCCTGTCCTCGTGCCAGGACCCTTCGTGTCTCAGCGCCAATCTCGTAATGTTGAGATCTGCAGCATCGGAACTGTCCCCTTATGATTCATCTCCACGTTCATTTCTGTGCGCGGTTCCGCCGTGAGGACACAAAATGATTCACTGAGCATCTTCTCTGAGAGGGGCTTCAAGATCTATCCTGTGCCCCAGGTCTGCTCCGCCAGGAAGTCCGCGGGGCGTGTGAGCCGCTCGCACCTTGGTGCACATCTGGGAGGAAGTTCCTTGTCCTAGAGACCCCGGAAGCCGAGGGTGGCGGTGGGCTTGGGCGTCTGTACAAAGTTGACTCCTAGGTGTTGGGGAGCTGACGTGACGTGCCTTGCTGACAGCCCTGTTTCTCCCAGAAGCCCTATTCGAGGCTACCGCCAGTCTGCACGTTGCTCCTCACGTAACAAGCACCTCCCCTGGCCCTAGCTTAGTGCCACATCCCAGCAGGCGTGGGATCCCAGACGCAACTAGGGCTCGTCTCCCACACTTCGGGGTGTCTTCCTAAGGCACGAGCTGAGCTACCAGTGTCTTTCACCACTAAGCCACCCATGTGGGGGGCACCTCCACTGACTCCTGTGTGTGCCCAGCGCCATGGCTTTAAAGAGGCGCTGGCCATTCTGCCTGTGGGTTCGACCCCATTTCTAGGGATGAGAGGGGAAGTGTTTCAGGAAGTGATTTCGGAGACGTTTGGGTCACGGACATAGACCTTGGAATGGCGGCTGATGGGGCAATGGTGCGCACATACTCCCCCAAAGGCTGAGCAGCAAAGAGGACACACGGTGAAGACACCAAGGACAGCGCCAAGGTCAAGAAGGCCCCCTCCCCCCCCCCCCGGGTCCTCCCCTGGTGGCGCAGACGGTTGAGCGCTGCACTGTGAAGTTGTCTGCAGTCTGCAGCGCCGGTTCAATCCCAGCCGGTCGGCGAGGGGCCCGCATGGCGCAGCAGACCTCTCCTGTCTCGCCCCCTGCTCCCCTCAGCAGTGTATTTCGTCAGTCTGCCTGGTCTGCTCCCCGCTCTGTCTCTGGGGAGTCCTCTCATCCTCCCGCGCATCTGGCCTGTACCCCGGTTCTTGTATAAATAAATAAATCTTTAAAGAAGAAGAAGAAGAAGGCCCCCCGGGCTGCCGGGGCGCCTAGCGCCTGGCACCTGAGAATGTTGGTGACGAGGACAATGGTCCTGGAATGTGACGCGGCAGGAGGCAGGGAGAGAGCCTTGGGCCCAGGCCTGGCCTCAGTGTGGCTGAGGACTCAGATCCTCCGAGAGCGAGAGCAAGGAGCTGCTAAAGGACCGAGGGTCTGGCCCGCTGAAGGGCTGCCCCCTTCCGCCCCGGCCATCATTTCCTTGGAGACTGCGTCCTGGTCAGTGACATAGACTTTTCCATAACGTCAAACCGATCATTTCCCATTTGTGAAGTGGCCGGCCGAACAGCACGAAGTGTGTTTACAGTGTGTGGCCAACACCCCCGCCCTCCTCTAGACCTTCTCATCTCCTCACACCGAAACTCCCTGCCCAACAAACTCCCGCAGGTCCCCGCCCCCCCGCCCCCCAGTGGGTCCCTGTGAATGTGACTCACGTGAGTGGAGTCACACCAGGCCTGTCCCTGCCCGATGGCCTGCTTCACTTAGCGTAAAGTCCTCATTGCCCGTCCTGTGGTAGCAGGTGTCAGCCTTTCCCCCCCTTTAGGACTGGTCAGCTTCCTGTGGGGGGCTGACCACCTTTGTCCACCCGCTTCCCCATTGGTGGACGCCTGGCTTGTCCCCTCTCCCGGCTATTGTGAATAATGCTGCTGTGAACACGGGCGTGCAGGCACCTGTTGGAGTAAGTGTGTGGCTCCTCTCCCTGGGAACACACCCGGATGTGGGGGATCCCATGTTTAACTTTGGGAGACTTTGTGGTGTTTCTCAGTCCCCCTTCCTATGGTTGCCCCGCGGGCCACATGGTGTTACTTCTGCACTCAGGGGTGAGGGCCAGGCTCGCGTCGCTGCCCATTCCAGGCTCTCCTGCTGTGGGTTCTGGTAGAGCCACGTCTTGGCGCTCGCCCGTGGTCCGGAGCCGTCCGGAGTATGTGCCGTGTTGCGTTTGTGTGCCATGAGTTCGCTTTACCGTTTCGCCTTCGGAGAACCACAGGTTTTTCCTGTAAAGCACATGAGACTGGGAGGTCCGGGGGGAGGAGCTACGAGGGTATAAGAGGAGAACGCAGGAGAGAGAGGGAGAAAAAAAGAGAGGAGAACCACGAGAGAGGAGAGCGCTGCGAGAGGAGCAGAGAGAAGGCCAGGGAAGTAAGAAAGACAGGGAAAAGTGAAAGGAAAGGAAAAGGAAAAATAAAGAAGCAACCGCTAGCGTCAGGTTGTCAAGCCCCTCATTTCAATCCTCAGCCCTTCTCTTTCCGTGCCTCCGAATCCCGCGGGTCGGGACAGCCCGTGAAGACCAGGGGAGGTGGAAGGAGCCAACCTCTCGCTGGCCTGGCCATTCCCAGCAGGCCCTCCTGCTCCGCGCAGAACCTGGTACATGTGTCATCCATGGTCTCTGGGCCTTGGCACCACTGGGCTGTCCTTGGGTGTCTTTTTTTAGGTTCTCGGTCCTTCATTGCTCTGTTCCAAGTCCGTTGGCAAGCCCCCCTCTCCCAAGACCGCCTGTCTGCACGCGTCCTCGACATCCTACCCTTTTTTTTTAGTCTCCCCCTTTCTCACACCACAATTATCCAGCACAGGTGGCCTCACATTTAGCCTCCTTGGCTAATGAGAAAAAGCCACATGGCATCTCAGCCAGAGACTTGAATACGAGCCAAGGACCGCACAGGACGCATGCGTCGGGTAGGTAGCACGCATTCATGGGGTCTCACGCCTCCTGGAACACTCACCGCAAAGGCACCCTCCTGGGGAAGCGTGTAGAACTCACAGCGCGGCCCTGGCTCGGCGGGTGGTGATCCACGGGTCATCAGCCAAGTCTGGTTAGAATATTTGTGCTTTGAACGTCACAAGACCAGAAATAATCAGAAAACGCGATTCGGCTCAATCTTATTCCTAAGATTCTTTGACACTGAAGTAAGTGCATCACATCCCCAACCCGAGCCATCTCAGCCCACGTGGGTGAGAAATAACGAGTGTGCAAGGAGCGGGAGAAGTTGGACCTTTATATGTTGCTGCGGGGATTTTCAAAGGTGCAACCACTTTGGAAAACACTTTGGTGGTTGCTCAAAATGTTAAATGGAGGGTTCCTTTGGGACCCAGCAGTCCACTCCTGGGTACACAGCCAAGAGACGTGGCATGTGCACAAGTGTCTATGCTCCCAGCTGAAGTCACCCCTTGAAAGACAGCTCCCCACATCAACATGTTTAAGTGCAGCGGAGTGGGTGGGGGGCTGTCCTGCCTGAGCCAGCCTCCAGCCCCTCACCCCGCCTCCTAGGACCCAGTTCTGGGCAGGAAGGGGGATGGTCTGCCCCTGCTTCCTACCCCAGATGACCTCCCCAGAGGGAACAGCTTTTAGCCATTTCCTGCACCCCGAACTTTGCTTTCATAAACGTGTCTCCTGTCTCTACACGTGACACAGGAGCCCCTAGTGCACTCTCCCTATATGGAAAAGCAGGCAAGGTGGAACCAAGATGTTCAGAGTGCAACTGGGGTGAAACGTTATAAAAGCAAGCATGGACATGATCTTGTGTTAAACTAGGAGGGGGCTCCGGGGCACTTGCCTGGGTGACGCAGCGGTCTGCATGCTTAGGCCATGTGCACTTTGCTTTATGTACGGGATTCTTCGAAATACAAACAGCTTCCAACAAAACCTCATAATCCCAGTGGGAGTGAGGGGGGCTCGAATTTCATCTGCAGGCATCTTGGAACTCCCGGAGTGGACATGAGCAATGCTCACCCTCCTGAGTTGACAAAAGCCTGGGCAAAAAGTTGATCATTGGAATTCAGTGGTGGCAGACATGCCCATGGCAGCCTGGGGATCTGACCCCTTTGTGAGTCTTGGGGTGGGTGAATGTGCAGAGCTGGCACCCGAGGGCAACAGGCCAACCCTAGAATGGAGGAAACAGCCTCATCACGTTAGACGCCTCGGGATCAGTGTAAACAGTGGCTGCGTTCAGAGGAACGAGGTGCGTCCACAAACCTCTCTTCATGGCATCTTTTTTCTATGATAGAAAAAATGGGTCATATGCGTTTTCTTATTGAAATTCTTTATTAAATAAACTTTTGTAATAGTAAAAAAACCAAAAAACAAAACAAAACAAAACAAAAAACCCTCTTGGGCCTCCCTGGTGGCGTAGGGGTTAAGTCTCAGCACTATCACCGCAACAGCCTGAGTTTGATCCCCAGTCAGGGAGGTGACCCACATGGCACAGCAGACCTCTCCTGCCTCTTCGCTGCTCCCCTCAGCAGTGGATTTCTGTGGATCTGCCTGTTCTGCTCCCCACTCTGTCTCTGGTGAAGCCTCTTACCTCCCCCGCCTCAGTTCTTTCATACATAAATATTTAAATAACTTTAAAAAAATTAAAACCCTCTTAATCCCTCTGATCCACTTAAAAATGCTTTACTCCACCTAGACCCCCCCCCCCAAGTTCTACTCATCGCCTGGATTCTGTCACGCTGGCGGGTGGCCGCTGTGTGTGCTTGACGCGCTGTGATATGATAGACATTTTCCTTTGGGGCAACTCGAATGGCTGCGCTCGAAGAGTAAAAATAACAATAGAGAGGACTGGGAGAAACGACCCTTCAAGCGCGGTTGGTGGAAAGGTAAGATCGAGTAGCCCCTTGGGGAAGCGGCTTAGCACTTTCTAGAAAGTTCAACATCCTTTCGCCGTAGGGCCCACCGGCCTCACCCCTAGTTCTCTGTACCGAGAAGTGAGCACGTCTGCCCACCTGGACAGAGCTTTCGATACGAACGTTTATAGCAGCATTATTCATAATAGCCAAACACGTGGGGCCAACCCAAGTGGCCAGACACAGATGGATGTGGAAATGGTGGCACGTCCCTGCCATTGAATCCTGTTCTGCCAGAAAAAGGAACAAACTACTCATGTAGGTGACAACATCCTTGAAAACATTGTGCAAAGCGAAAAAGCAGACACCCGACCCCGGCCCGCATGGCCGCAGCTGTTTTGCTCATGAGCCTGGGCGCTGCTGCCTGGCTGTGGCGCTCGTTATTGACCAGGCCCTGTCGTCGGGCCTGACCTCAGTGCCCACTTTTCCATGTTACAGACCGCCGGGATGGCCATCTCTGTGACTAAATATGTGTGGTCCACCTTAATTACGTCTTTGGAGTAATGCCCAGAAGTATAACTGCCTCTTTGGAGGTTTGCACAGTGCAAGGTTTTTGGTAAATATTGCAAATACAGCCAAGTTTGCTCATTCTGCTCTGCCACCGGCAGGAGCAGGAGTCGAATGTCTCTCTCAAATCGAGCACTTCCTGCTGGTGCTGCTCTGCCCCGGGGCTGGCGGGGAGGCTGCTCCAGGCCCAAAGGCCCCGCCCTCATGATGCCCTGTATTTGTTTGCAGTTCCCCTGGCCAGCATGGTCTTGTTCATCAATAACGCCAATTGCCAAATAGCAGGCTTCGCTCTGCTCACCATCGGATGGATCCTCTGCACCACTTCCATGGGCCTTGACGAGTGGCGTGTGTGGTACATGGAAAAGCCCCTGGTCGCCCCCTCTGGCGTGGCCTGTGTGGGCCTGTGGAAAGTCTGTATTCAGCACCATAACAGAAAGTTCAACAGACCCACACATTGCTACTATTACTCCCACCGCGACGCCTTCCTCCCGCTGTCCATTCGTGTCACCCAGAGCCTCATGCTGGCCGCCTGCATCATGGGGCTCATGGGAAAAGCCTTGATCATATTTGCGCTCAGGAACGTGTACATGGGGCCTCCTCATAAGAATGCCGCCTGCCACCAGTTCATGGCTTCGGGAATTCTGAGCATGGTGGCCAGCGTGTGTACCTCGATCACTGTGCTCTGGAATTACTACTCCATCATGAAGGAAGAAGGGGTGGCCTTCCCGCCCCTGCTCCATTTGCCCTTCAAGCCAGACATTCAGGATATTGGCAGTGCCATCTTCGTGGCAGCTCTGGCTGCCTTCCTCCTGCTGCTGAGCAGCCTGTCTTTCCTCTCCTACAAATCCCCCTTGGTCAGCCAAGTGCACCCTCAGGGTTCAGACATATAAGAACTCTATTTACTTTGGCCTTCCAAGTCCAACTTTCCCAGAAGCTAGAAAGTATTACCAGTATGTTCTATCAAATACTTCCAAGAACTCAAGACCATGGCAAATGTTGTTTTGGACAGTAGTCAACTGCTTCCTTCTGCCATCTTATCTCTCTGAAATTGACTTCTTTGTGGGCTGGTTGGACTAAGGAACTTTCAATGACTTGCCCATCTGCCAGTCGGTCTGGATTTTAATTACCATTGAATAAATAATATGATAAACCTAGTGTGTGCAAAAGAGTTTCTGAGGTGCCCACGCCTTCCCCTTACACATCTGCTGAAACACCTGGCCACGGGCACAGCAGCTGTTGCACAGACCTGTTCCATGCTGTTCTACAAGGTTGAGAAAACAAAGTAAGAACCCCATGTCTGTGACCAGACTCATCAGTGATCAGAGTCCACCATGTTAGCTTGACCTCGCCTTCCTTCCCCTCTCCATCTTTTTCTTTTTCTGAAGGATTCGAAAGCAACCCCCAGATTCCATGTCTCTTCACCCCTATCTACTGCAATATTACTCTGTGAACATGGATGTTTTCTCGCCTCATCATACTGTACCTAAAAATATTAATCACTGGGTCTCTCCGGTGGCGCAGGTGGTTGAGCACAGCGCTGTGAAGTTGTCCACAGCCTCTGCAGGGCCAGTTCGATCCCCACCGGCCGCGGAGCAACCCACATGGCGCGGCAGACCTCTCCTGTCTCGCCCGCTGCTCCCCTCAGCAGTGTATTTCGTCAGTCTGCCTGTTCTGTTCCCCGCTGCGTCTCTGGTGAATCCTCTCACCCTCCCGCACATCTGGCCTGTACCCCGGCTCTTGTGTAAATAAAAAATAAATCTTTACAAAAAATTAATCATTACCCCTATCACATACTTAGGATTTTTAAAAACCTTGAACATCACTGTACAGTTAGTTGTATTTTCCCCCACACAAGGCGCTTGCTCTGCCTCCTAGGTCTTAAGTTAAAGGACTCCTATTACGCCCCCTGGAGCCCCTTGGCCCTTGTTCCAAAATAAATGGCCTTGATTTGCTGAAGAAAGTGAGTCCATTGTCTTGTCATTAAATTCGTTGCCTCTTGAATCCTGACCAGAGTCCAGGTCAGCTCTTGGGGGAAGAAGCTGGCAGGCGCAGCGCCCCGTACTTCGCTGATCGACTCCCCGCAGCACGGACGAGCTCTCCTCTGTCGTGCCGCGAAGGCTGCCAGCGAGCAAAGCCACCAAACTTCCAGCAACAGGCTCACCTGCCGCCGACCCTTGCTTCAGTCAGTTGTTGCCTGAGGACCGCCCCTCGTGGCTTCCTATGTGGCGATCTTTCCATGCTGCTGGGATGCTTGTGCAAGAACTTTCCCTCTTCCAGCGTGGCTGTTCCTCCAAAATGTCACACATGCAAAGGCCAGGGGCGCGCCCGCCTTTCCCTCTCACTGTTCACTTTTCTGGAGGGAGGCGGGGGAGGGCCCTCTTCAGCCTGCCTGTTGCCCAGAGTATAGACACGCTTGTTTCGATTTTGGTTTTCTTTTTTGTCTTTTTTGAGTATCAAATCAACTCTTGAGTACGCGCTCAGAAGACTGTTTCCGTGTTTTTATTACAGAACTTTTCAGAGACATTAATCGGTAGACAGCTGTTATCTCAGCTTCAAGACCACCAGCTAGTGGCCTCATGGGTTTCACTCTTTTTTCGTGAAATCACCCACCCCCAGCCTCGGGTCATTTGGCAATAAATCCCTGGCAATGTATTATTTTATCCATAAATAGTTACAATGTGTTTCTGAAAGAGAGGACTCTTTAAAAAAAAAAACACATAATCACATTGTTATCATGACATCAAAGTTAACAATAACTTTCTACTCTAATCAGGTAGCTGTCAATGAGGGAATTTCTCTAACCGTGAACGCTTAGAGCAGGCCCTCACGGGTTCCAACATGCTCACCCCATTGCACTCACCCTTTTTTGATCAAATTGTCCCATTGTCAACAACGAAGCCACCTATGTCTAGTGGTTTTCTGTAAGATCACAAAATCACATCTATTCAAGAAAATCGCAGCATGCTACTTACCTCGAACATCACTTCACCAGTAAAAGTGATTCTACGAAAATGGTTTTCCTAAAGAGGTTTTCCTAAGAGAGGGCAGAACAATGTAATTTATACCTACGTTCATCAAGTGTTAGAGAAATGTTGAAATGAAAGCATATTTATCTACTTTATTATATCTCAATTGCCTTTTTTTTTATTTTTTTTTAATTTATTTGTTTGTTTGTTTGTTCTGTTTATACATGCACTGGGTACAGTCAGAAGCGCGGGAGGGTGAGAGAATTCACCAGAGCCAGAGAGGGGAGCAGAACAGGCAGAAGGACCGAAGTACACTGCTGAGGGGAGCAGCGGGCGGCAGGAGAGGTCTGCGCGCCATGTGGGACCCTCCTCCGGTGGCCGGGGAGCAGCCGGGGATCGAACCGGTGCCGCAGAGGCCGCGGGCAGCTTCGCAACCCAGCGCTCAACCGCAGCGCCACCGGGGAGGCCCTCAATTGCCTTTTTATACCAGTGATTCTAAGTGTCCCGGAAATTCTCCCCAGAACAATTCACATACACAAAATTTTGCTTGGTTTGCAAGTCTTTTGAAAGCTATTCAGTGGTCTCGCTTTCCAAAAAGAGGGGACAGCTTCCCAAAATGAATGTATTGTTTCCTGGCTAGGCTAGAAATTCCCCTTTCTCATAACATTCAACTTATTTTTAAGCAAATTAGTTTTACCAGTTAAAGATCTACCTAGAATATTAGTAAATACACTGAAATCATTTTATTAAGCAGCTTAGAATGACGGTTCCTATGTCTAAAATTGAAGAAAGAGAGTATTTCTAATCAAATCAAATTGCTCCTGAAGTCATTTTCCTTTCATTCAGGAAGCGTGACTAGAAAGCATGTCAGTATTTGAAAGGGGAAGGTTTCGCTGCAGAAACACCATCTTAGGGGCAAAGCGAGTTCTAAACGCAGCCGGGTCCCAGCACTGCGGTCTGATGGTCTCAGAAGGGCGAGCACTCGCCGGTCAGGGGCCTGTCCTCATCCTCGCGTTGGTTCCTTGAGCTTTTTCCATCATATTGCTGGAGTTCGTGGATGGTGCCAAGAAAAATGTGATGTTTTCTCTTCAATTCTAGCTCATCTTTGGTGTTTTCTTCAGCAGGATTGAATAAAAAAATCTCTTTCCCCAGTACCTGTAGTTCCTTCACGGCTCGTGCCTGTAAGAGATGCTGAAAATCTTTTTCAAAAAGCATTGGATTCTTGCCTCTTTTTTCCATACTCATTTTGCTTGAAGTCTGCTTTTTGCATTCTGCATTCTCCCCATGTCCTCCAGCGATGCTATATTCTGTATCTCTGTACATTTTTTCACAGTTTTCTAATTCCCTGAGTGTGTACCCTGGGCCTGCAAGGTTTAACGCCCTGAACAACCACATCGGGACCATGTGCTCAGCTCTCATTGGTGCTACAGTACCTCCACCCCGCCCGGAATCCACAGTTGCACCGTTTAGTGAAAGTCTTCACCTAGCAAATTAATTCTCTGACCATCCCCGTGTTAAGTGATTTTTCTCAAAACTCCCAGTGAGTCATAGATCCTGTGGCTGTGTGGCAGTGGTGAGGGGGTTGCCATGGTGCGTTGTTAAAAATACAGTATTTAAGGACCTCCCCTGGTGGCGCAGCAGTTGAGCGCTGGGTTGCGAGGTTGCCCGCAGCCTCTGCAGCGCCAGTTCGATCCCCAGCCACCGGCGAGGGCCCCACAAAAAAAAAAAAAAATACAGTATTTAAGTAATATTTCAATAGCAGGTTTATTGAAATATAACTCCCATATAATAAAAGTTACCCTTTCCCATGCATAATCTACGCTTTTTAGTATATTTACATAGTTGCACAACCATTACCACTAATTCCAGAACATTTTCATCACCCTCGAAGGAAACCCCAAGCCCATTCACTTCCCGCACTAGTCTGTGGCATCCCTTGGTCTCTCCGAGAGATAGTCCAGGTGCATCTAGTACATTCCAGCCCAAGGCCACAGTCGAGCCCAGTGTGCCAGCAGCCAGCCCTTGTGTGGAGACAGCAGGTAGTGACCCCAGCCTGGGCCCTGCCAGTGTTCACTCTTTTGGCTTGTCAGTCTATTTTGGTGTTTTATTGAACAGGAATAAGATATATGAACTTTTAAGAAAAAAATCATTATGATTATTTTAATTGATAAAATTACTTTATGTCTATTTTTTCTTTTTAATCTTAAATTACAGAATTGTTCATTTAGCTGCAATTTTACCCTTCATTTTTTTCTCCCGGGTTGAAAATTCAACAATATTAATATCCTTATTTCCCTTCTTCTATGATATGTAAAATTTAAAAAACGATATTACTAATATCATTAGACATAAACTATGGGATAAAGGTTAAGCCCTGTCTGTCTCTAAGATTTGTTTGATATGAACAGTCAAATATTTGTATTCTAAAGTTTTTTACTGTGATGATTTTGTTTATATGGTTATAGCACCAACTTGGTAAGCAACTAAATTTATTCATTTCATCTTACTCCAAACTGGAAAAAAATCCATTTATATTTGCATTAGGATTGTACTAACTGCATAAATTAACTTAGGGATAATTTACATATCTATAATACCAAGTCTCCTTATTTAAGAACATTGTACACCTTTCCCTTTCTCCAAGTCTGCCTTTTTTTTAAGATTTATTTATTTTATTTATACAAGAACCGGGGTACAGATGTGCAGGAGGGTGAGAGGATTCCCCAGAGACAGAATGGGGAGCAGAACAGGCAGAATGAGGAAATACACTGCTGAGGGGAGCAGTGGGCGCTGCAGGAGAGGTCTGCCGCGCCATGTGGGACCTTCGCCAGCCTGCTGGGATCGAACCAGCGCTGCAGAGGCTGTGGACAGCTTCACAGCGCGTCGCTCAACCACCTGCGCCACCAGGGGAGGCCCTACCTTTGTTTTTTGAGCAATGTTTAAGGTCCTTTTGTTTGCACTGGCTTGTTTCCAGAAAGGGGCGATTATGAAGAGGGCATCAACGAACATTTACATGGGGACTGACACACGAGCACAAGTCTCATTTCTCGTGGGTAAATAGCTCAGGGTAAGACTGCTGGGGTGGGCGGCGGATCAAGCTCATTCTTAGCCCTTCAAGCCATATTTGCTTTATCATTCAGCATTCACAGTTGTGTGTGGGGTGGCGATGGTAAATATTTCTTCTCTTTTGGTGATTATTAAAACAACAATTCAGATCTTTTTTAAAAATTGGTATTGGAGATAGCAAATCTTGTTCTTGCAGATTTAGGTAACTGCCCCCAGAACCCCACCCCACGGGGATGGCATGCCCTGCACGAACCGTGGCATGCCTTCCCCCCAAACTTCATGGGTGGTCCAAGTAGCTCCCAGGTAACTTTTTAATTTTTTTTTTTTGCATACAATTACCGGGGTACAGGCCAGAGGTATGGGGGGATGAGAGCATTCACCAGAGACAGAGTGGGGAGCAGAACAGCTGGATCCACTGAAATCCACTGCTGAGGGGAGCAGCAGGAAGACAGGAGAGGTCTGCTGCTCTGAGTGATAGCGCTGAAACTCAAGCCCTAGGCCACCAGGGAGCTCCACCCAGGGTAACTTCTAAGCCACCCTAACACCCTTTTTTGATTACATTCCAAAGCCATGCTAAGGCCACTCATGAGAGAGACACCCACTTTAGAGCCCTTACTCTCCGAGCAAGCGTCGATGGCGTCCCCATGAGAGGTGCCACCCAGCACTCAGTCCCGAGCTTTGGGGACACGGCATCCACAAGACACCCTACTTGTGCTGCTTCACTGCTTACAGCCCAGCAGGTGTTTAAAAGGACTCAATCAAAACTAAATAAATGACTGAAAAAGATAAGGTATTAATAGCTTAAAAATTAATAGACGCACTTTAATTTCCGAGCTACACACTGAGGGCCCTATTATGTCTGCGGGACAGAAGCCAGAGGGCTAACGTGAAAGGTCTTCTTCTGAAGAACATTTATGTGAGTTTTTGAGCGCAGAGAGTTGAACATTTCTCCCCACTGTGACGTTAGCCCACCAGTTGTTAGAACATGTGTTCCAGAAACATCGCCCCCGCCTGACTCTTAAACACACCCTTTTTTTTTAAGATTTATTTATTTTTATACAAGAATTGGGGTACAGGCCAGAGATGCGGGGGGTGGGGGTAAGAAGACTCACCAGAGACAGAGCAGGGAACAGAATAGGCAGACGGACCAAAGTACACTGCTGAGGGGAGCAGCGGGCGAGACAGGAGAGGTCTGTCCCACCATGTGGGTTTCTCCCTGGCCGGCCGGGAATCGAACTCGTGCTGCAGAGGATGCAGACCGCCTCATAGGTTGCGTCTCAACCCCTGCGCCACCAGGGAGGCCCTCTTAAACACACCCTTTACCACTGGCCTTTGCCTTCTGATTTGTGGGTAACAGATTCGTCTTCTCTGAGGGAGATTTTATAATAGTTTTATGTTACCTTATCCTCACCATGGACTTTCACCAATAGTATTTACATGGTTATCACATACTTTTATATTTATGTAGAAAGGATCAATTAAAAGATGTTTATCATTTATATCTCTTTCTATACACTTCTCTATTCACGTATTCCTTTTTCCTCAGTCATCTCTCTATCCCTAGCACTTGTCTGGGCCGGCAGCTCCGCTTCCTGCGGTACAAGGAGGACAAGGTGGTACCATCTCCCACTGAGGGATCAAAATCTAAAGATTCGCGGTGGCGCTGGCATAAGGCCCCGGGTCCTCCACGCCGTGCCATGCATTCTCTGCCACAAGAATCAGGTTCCTGGGCCAGTGGTGATCGGGAGAGATTTCTTCTTCTGCTCCCAAAGCTCTTTGTACCCACGGCCAAGGTGTCCTGGTGGCGTTTCTCACCCTCTACGTGTTCTCCCTCGGACAGGCTGGAGAGGCCCCGCCGTGTTCCATCCCCACAGCAGTGCACGCAGTGCCAGTGTCTCCACGCCCTTGCTGACACTTGGCCATTTTCAAAAATAAAAGTAATGGCTTCTAAAGGGTTGTTTGAGCCATGCGGAGCTAGACAGGGAAGCAAGTATTTCCAGTTTCCCACATGCCGCTATTCCTCAGGGAGGCCACAGATGGCCTTAGGATAATTGACGGGAGGTTTGTCTCTTTGTTGACGCTCCTTGGATGTGATGAAAGGCCGTGCAGCCCCGGAGAGCCGGAGCGCTGTGTCTGACAGCGAGGGCTCTGGAGCCTGACTTTGCCATCCCTTGTGACCTCGAGTGAGTCACCAAACCCCTGCGCTCAGTTCCCTCAGCTACCAAACGGCATCTGATTGGGCATCTGCCACAGGCCATCACGAGGACTGAGGTGGTGGTGACAGCAGTGTCAGGGGGCCCGGCCCATGCAAAGTGCAGACACATGTGTAATAAATATGTGGTAAGCTGCTGGCATGTGTTGGGCTTCCTTCAGAGCCCCAAACTCTACCTAAGCACCCCTTTTTTAAGATAAGCACTTTATCTCTCTGGTGGTTCTTTTAATGTTGCTGGAACTTTCTCTTTCCTACATTTCCTGCTGCTCTGAGGTACCATTGCCCCCCTCCAATCTTCTGCACTCATGTCCCACCACCAGCCCCAGAGCACAAAATCTCAGTGACATATATGGAGGCTTCCAAATTTGGCCTTCAGGAAAAACATGTCCCTGCCCTATAGAAAGTCCCCGACTTGCCCAAGTTCGCACACTTGCTGCAGTTGTTACCGTACTCCCTCCTCACCCCCCTTCTCCATCACCACACACTGGTCCTATGACCCGGGCCTCAGACCTCCACAGGCAAAGAAGTAGCATTCCCGCAGTGGGGCAACCCCTAGCTCATCCTGCTCAGGGAACTGCCTGAGAATAGTTACGTGCTGCAGAACCTTCCAGTCTACCAGGAGTGCACGCATAGTCTCTGTGCCCAGCAGGCAGTAACATCGAGATATGGGGAAGTACCCTATGATAGTCACCGGACGGCAAGCTCACCCACGGACGCGTCTCCCAGAACGTAGGGCTGTGGTTAAGTAAATGACATTAAGTAAAACTTCATGTAATTAGAAAAAATTCTCCAGAAGATTGTGGAGCTGTGGATACAGTGGTGCAAAAATCAGTCTTCACAGCCTACTTTGGAGGTCCTTAAAATAGCCCACAGGTAGGGTTGCGTAAGTTCCCCTCAGTGTGCACTGCGCCCACTCTGAGCAGACCCGCCCCATTCCCTACCTGGGAGAAGGCCTGGGGGTGTCGTCCACCCACATTCTCACCTCTTTTTCCCAAGGCTTCTTTGGAAAAGGGAGACAAGTAACTTGGCCCACAATCTAAATGTTGCTTCATTGATGAGATTTGCTTTGTGCAAAATACATCAGGATATGCCCAAGCTGCACCGGAAGCCAGCATCTCAAGGTGGCATTTTGTGCAAGTGGCAGGTAAAGAAAGTGTCTAGGCAGGATGTGTGTGCAACATGTCCCAGGTGGCCAAGCCCCTGCTCAATCTTTGGCATTACAAAAGTCTGTTTTTCATATAAAATAGAAATTACAGGAAAATAGCTAAGTTAGAATGAAAGTCTTGCCTCTTCTCCCTAGAATGGCTCCTTGTATGTGCCTCTTTCCAAACTGCAAAAACAGGGTACATATCTACCTGTATATTTGTAAAGAAAATGATGTTTTTCTTTTGATGCGAATGGTCATGCTGTCTGCTCAATTATTCCGGTTGCCTTGGGGGTGAGGGGGGCCACGAAGTCTCTTCAGACGGTTCACATGCATTCTTGGTAATGGCCCTGAGGCGTCCTGGATGCGCAGGTGTTACTGAGGCATCTCTCTACTCATAGACCCCAAGGTTAGTCCTGATTTCTCCATGGCTCACTGTGCTTGTTTTTTCTCTTTGACGCTGCTGCCTGGACCCCCTCCCGCCCGTCCTGGTCTCCAGTCCACCCGGCTGAAATGAAGCCCTTTATCTGCAAAATAATAGGCATCTTTTTTAGTTACGTGACCTGGATTCTCGGCATCATCCTGGCCCGCAGCCATTTCTGGCGCATGTGGGAACTGAACAGCAGCTCTGTTCATATGGTGTTCATCGGACTTTGGGAAGCGTTTTATTACCAAACAGTTAATATCTCTGGCTTCATGATCGACTCGCCGGTTCACGCCAATATCAACAAGAGCTGGGTCATTCCGGAGGAGATCCGGTGTGGACAGGACTTGATCCTGCTGGCCAACACCGTGAAGTCAGTCGTCCTGGTTTTTGGCTCCGTGGCGCTGTTGGTCAACTGGATCAGTCACGACCACTACACGAATTTCCTCTGCTTGTATTACAACTTAGCTGCCCTCTTCCTCTTCCTCAGCTGCCTTAGCACCGTGGGCGCAGTGACCTGGAATTTCACCGTGGACTTCTATGGCCAAACCACCCTGCAGTTCCCGCACTACTTTCCCATCAGAAGGGAAATGGTCGTCAGGAAACACTTGCCCTATGCGTTGCCCCTGGGCCTAGCGGCCGGCCTCTCGTCTCTGCTGAGCACCATCATGCTCTTCGAAACACGTTTCGTCAAGCCCACTGTTAAAGTGATCCCTGCGAGGGAAGAAAGGTCGCCGCTTCAGATGAGGGGCTTGTCTTCGGGGTCGGCTGCCCCTAGTTTTCTTGAGCGAAACCCCCACGTCCACACAATAGTGTTGTCTCACCCGCATTTAAAATAAAACATACTGTGCGCTGCAGGGTGTGTCTGAGGCTTCTCTTCCCCTCTCCTGCTCTCCTTCGCTTCCCGAAGCCTGCAGGCCGACGGCTTTCGCACATGCACCGGCCCAGCCCACAGGCAGGATGCAGACTATCGGCGAGCGCCACCAACTCCAAGCTGAGCCGGAGGCCATGGGTAAGTTCGCGTGTGCGCGACGGAAAATAATCATGTTCCGAGCTTAGAGATCTTTTAAGACATGGGAGTCAGCTGGGTTAGCGCAGACCCCCACCGCAGCGATATGCATGTCTGGGGATGGAGTCTTTGCTGGGCGGGGGGCGGGGGGGATGCTGGGTGGCTCCCCTGCCCTATAGGATGTTTAGTAGCACCTGGGGCCTTTACCCACTAGAAGCCGGTAGCACTTCTCTCTCCCTCCAGTTGAGACCCGAGTGCGTCTCCAGACATTTCCAAATGTCCTTTGGGGATGCAAAATTACTCCCCTTTGAGAGTCACTGCGTTACAACTAGTTAATAACCCTAGCTAGTGGACACCAGACGTATTGAGAGGATTTTGAGGAAAACTCGCTATCAAATGGAACTCCGTAGGCTCTATACACCATAGCACCCGCTTGACTGGCTCTTTGATGGCCACTTTTAACTCAGGATCCACCAGGGATGCTCCTGCAGGGATCTTGTCCCTCCTCGGGGGACATCTGGCAGAATCAATGAAAAATAGAATTTCGCGGGGCCTCCCTGGTGATGTAAGGGTTAAATCTCAGCGCTACCACTGCCATGGCCTGAGTTGAGAGAGCTGACCCACATGGCGCAGCAGACCTCTCCTGTCTCACCCGCTGCTCCCCTCAGTAGATCTACGTGTTCTGTTTCCCACTCTGTCTCTGCTGAATCCACTCAACCCCCGTACCTCTGGCCTACACCCTAGATCTTCTATGCATAAATAAATCTGTAAAAAATAATAGAATTTCCGAAGTATGAAGCTCTGTAGTAGGATTAAATAACTGGGTAGATAGAACTGATGAGAGAAGAGGGCTATTTGAAGGATAAATCGGAAGACATTGCCTGAAACACAGCATGGAAGGTAAAGACGTAGAGCAGGCAGAGCACCAGAGAGACATGGAGGACAGTGAGAGGCGGCCAGTCTCAGCCTCCAGGCATTTCAGCGGAATAAAGATCAATTGTGGGAAAAGCAGTACTTTGGAAGTGAGTCTGAAATGTTCCAGATGTAGTAAAAAATAAGAATCCTCGGGTTGAGAGAGTACCTTGAGCCTTGACTAGGATAATTAAAAATAGATTCACCCCTGGACATACAGTGGAAAAGCAGAAACTTCTAATACAAAGAAAAGTCTTAAACCAGAGAGAAGACAGGATCTAATGATAAAGGATCTACCTTAGACCAAATAAACCCCAGATTCTAAATAAAGATTGAAAAACAATAAAATAATATCTTCAAAGTGCTGAAAAAAGTACTGGTCAACTGATAATTCTTTATCTACTAACCCATCACTCAAGAATGAGGACAAAATGCAGATGTTTTCAGATAAAGAATTTATGAAAGGAGACATTTTGGAAAGGAAGTAACTGGACCCAGAATGAAGGGGTTGGTTTCCAGAAGCAATGACAAAAGAATTGGTAAGCACTTGGGTAAATCTAAAGCAACACCGGTTATCATTTTTAGATGTCTATATTCTGGAGTTCACATGTAACATGTAAGCTGGGAGAAGACTAATTAGGGCTAAAGCTGTAATGTCCTTGCTGGTGGAGTTGTTGATAAACTTTAAACCTTCCCTGAGTTTGTATGCTAAACAAATAGAGGGTGAAATAATGTAAAGATAGAAGAATTAGAAAGAAACAAAACTATAAATTTTTCAGAGGCAACATGATTATATAGAAAATCCTAGAAAAGACTACACAGTCATGACTCCCTTTATAGAAATTTTCTAGAAAAGGCAGCACTATACATGCAAAAAACAGCAGTGGCTGATTGGTGCTGGGGGGAGAGTGACACCTTCATGGCAGATGGCACGTGACTTTTTCAGGCACCCACCTTCCCTGGGTTGTGAGGGGGAAAGTGCACCCTGCCGGGAGGTGCATTCAGCTGATATTTACGGCGAGCAACAGAGGACAAGCAAGCCAATCCCAGCAGAGAAAGAGCGAAGGAGAGAAGGGTCATTTCTGGAACACAAGGAAAAGCAGTCCTGTGTTGGAAACATTAGTAACAAGGCTTGATCCAGGTACGGTTTTTAGACAAAGTCTACTTTACGAAAAGACACTGCTCTCGAAAAGTCCAGTTTGGGAGGGAAAGAAGTTGGGCTTTCGGCCAACCTGTGGGTGTAAAGCTGGGCCACGATCAAGAGGAGGCCTCCGGTCAGAAGGAAGAAGCCACCAATCCAGCCGCTAAACATGGCGTTGCCGAACTCCCAGCGGGGCGTGTTGGTGGGGGACTCCGGGCCCCAGAACCTCTGCAGGGTGATGTGGGCGATGTAGGACACGGGCACTAAGGTGGCAAGTCCAGCCAGGCAGAGAAGAGCGCCCCCGGCAGCGTCGGCGCCTCTCTCCAGCCAGCTTCCCAGGCGGGCCCTGTCCCTGGGCCAGGTCACTCCCAGGAGGACGGCCACCAGCCCCAAAGAGCCAGAGACGCAGGCCACGCACATGAGGATGCGAGCGACCCGCAGGTCGGCGGCCAGGTCCCCCTGGCCGGAGGAGGCCTGGCACACGCTGCCACCCGTGTCCTGAGTCACGCAGGTCTGCCACAGGCCCAGAAGATACCTCTCGCTCTCCAGGAGCCCGGAGGACAGAGTCAGCCACTGAGGAAGGCAAAGGGCCGCCAGGGAGCAGAGCTGGCCTGCCGCCGAGCCCCACAGCCCCGCGCCCCTGACCAGGCGGAGCGCCCCGCTTCTCATCTCGATGGCAAGCCCAAGTGCGCCGCTGAGACGGGGTCTGGCGGTGAGAACAAGGCGAGGGGGTCGGTGGAAATCTGGAAGAGTCGGCAGCCGTCTGGGCCGGCTCACGCCTGTGTTGACCGGTGGGCGGGCAGCCGCTTATTAAATCAGGTTGCTGGGCGGCTGCGGCTGTTGGTCACCCTTAATTAGTGCGCGGCCTCCCTTGGCCCGGGCCTGATGGCGAGCCCGCCCCGCCCGCAGAGTGGGAGGACAGGCGGGCCAGGGCCGGCGGCAGGCTGGGGAGAAGGCTCCGCCGGAAGAGGCCACTTTCTTCTCAGAAGGCAGGCCGTTCCGGCGCAGTTATTAGACCTCAGGGTCATGGTTCAAGTTTTTCCCAGGGAGCATTTCTTCATTCTCAAATTTCCTGCCGTGGTATCTCCTCCAAGATTTGGTATCTGGCGCTATCATTCCCAAGCCTGTCTTCACAGGAACCCTCTAATTACCCACCCCAAAAAGGAAAACACGAGATTGGCATCTTCCCGAATGAAAAGGTCCAGCAACCTTGCTCCTTGGCACCTGCCCCAAGGAGCTGAGGACTCACGTCCACACGCACACCTGCACGCGGAGTTCACAGCCGCTCCCTTCACAACCAAAGCGTGAAAGCCACCGGGTGTCCTTCGGCGGCAGTGGAGGTGTCAATCGTGGTCGGTCGGGCCCGTGAGGTGATCATCAGAGCTGCAGAGATATGAGCCAGCCAGCGAGGAAGGACGTGGAGGAACCGGGGTGCGCGTTGCTAAGTGAGAGGCCAGTCTGGAAAGACACGCAGGGGGCTTCCAGCTCCATGACATTCTGGAAAAGACAAAAACTACAGAGACAGTGACGAGATCGGTGGTGGCCGGGGCCAGAGGAGGGGGGAGGAGGGATGAATAGGGGGAGCACAGAGGATTTTCAGGGCGGTGACAATACTCCAGATGACACCTCGAGGGTGGATACGCGTCATGAAACGTGTGTCCACACTGTCCACACCCATAGAGCGGACGCCACCAAGAGGGAACCCTAATGTCCCATGATCTCTGGGCGACAGTGCTGTGTCAATGTAGCTTCAACATGCCCCACTCTACTGCCAGGTAAAGCCAGTGGGGGGGTGGGGCAGGGGTCCATGAAAAATGTCTCTTCTGCTGCCTTTTGCTGTGAACCTAAAAGTGCTCTAAGAAATAAAGTCTATGTTAAAAGAGAGACAGATGCCATTATCTGTCACTCCAGCTCCCAGCCAGGCTCATCGTGATCCGTGGCAAAAGAGAATTCTCCAGGGTCTCTCTGATGAGTCCAAAATGACATTCAGGCCTCTCAGCCTGTCGTGGGGAATCTTCGCGGAGCCTGTCCCCAGTGCACACTTCTGGACTGAATTCTCCACACTCTCTTCTCCGTGCACCCTCCACACCAGCCAAACCCAACCTTTCAGCTTTCAAACTCTCCTCCTTTGGGGTGTAGGCACACGCCATTCTTTCCGGGGATGCTTCACCCCCAGCTCTGCCCATGGAAAACTTGCCCATTCTGGAAGCACCTCTCAAATGACACCTCCTCCAAGAAGGCCTCCTGATCTGCCACCCTCCACATTGCCCTTCACTAGGAGGAATCCCGCAGATGCCGCATTTTATTTTGCAGAATAGTAATTAGTGTCCATATGCCCTGGGCTGTGAGTTCTTCAAAAGCAGAGACCATTGCATAGTCAGCTCAGGCTTCGTGCCATCTTCTAGAAGCCTCTGTGCCATGAGAGCCAAGTGGAGGTACAGTAAAGATGCTGGCTGAAGTGCAAAGGAAGAAAGTTGAGGCAGAGGGCCAAGGAAACCTCTGGAAGCCACAGGCACAGGACTATGGAAAGCGGAGGGCCAGGGAGGCCAGGGAGGCCGCAGCAGTTGCGGCACTGCACGCTCCCGTCTAGAACGGCCATCGCCGCCCTATCCCAGTGACTGCCTTCGGGAGACTCCCCTTTCTTGGACCAAAACAGTTCCTTGCAGTCCTTGGCCCAGACCTGCGCACTCTGTTCCCAGCTGTGGCTGAGCGGGACGTGGGGATGACGCAGCACCCCTTCTGCTTTCTTCGCTGAAGGGAAAAAGTGTGTAGCGACGATGCTGCGAGTAGCTCAACGTTGTCCACGCCCCGTGTCCCGTTTCCTCGGGCTTCCTTATGCCCGCATCGCGAGGGCGCCCTGTGGGGCTTCGGGAACCCTCACAGCTCACTCACTGCTCGGACAAGCACACGGGGAGGAGACAGAGGGTCCTGGCCCCGAAGGGACGAAGGGGCGGTGCCCAGTGCCTGAGTGGCAGCCTGCTTTGCAGGCGGTAGGGAGTCTCCCCATGCCCGGGCATCCCAGCGCGCTCCCTCCCCAGACCCCGATTCCAGCCGGTGGCCACAAACATTTGTTCACTGGAAGATAAATCCACCCAAGAAATCCTCCTGTCCCTATCCCAGTGTGAGGCTCGTGCTGTGAGAATCTGAGAAAACACAGAGGCAGTTGGCTCTTCCACGACTCGGGTATTAACCGGCATCAAGGAGATTTCTGTTTTCTCCCTTTTTAGCGAGCCTTTTGGAGGAGTCGCACACATGCGCGCACATGCGCGCGCGCACACACACACACACACACACACACTCTCTCTCTCTCTCTCTCTCTCTAGCTTTCTCTGAGAGATGGAAGGAAGAAGCAATCTTGCCCTGCTGGGAGGAGGCAGTGTCACCACAAGGAGGGTGTAATTACCCCGCACCCAACCTCCATTCCCAGCTCCCCGATACCATCTGAGGGATGGACACCCACAGCCAGAAGCGCACGCCAGGTAGGATCGTATCTGGGGCTTGTCAGGTGGCCCTGGGCCTCCGGAGCCCAGGAGCCCAGAGACACTCCTCCCCACGAGTCCCAAACAGGAATCCGGCCCAAGCATAGTCGGCTTTAGTCAGAGTCCACGACATTGGGGTGAATTCCTGGATTTCAACCCCCCACTTGGACATTCGTGGTAACGTTTTCATGGAGCTGTGCATCTCACACAGCTTTCTCACACTTAGGAGGCCAGTGAAACGAACCCTGACTTTTGGGAACCAGTGCCTGGCCTCTGAACACGCCCATGCTGCTCTTGTGCAGGGAACTAATTTAGTTTCCAGTAAGAGAAGATGGCGTCCTCGCAGGCCTGACCGAGAGGGCGACAGTGTTCTTGACACATCAGCCCTCGTGCCGGTGTGGATCAAGGATCAACACCGCCTCCCACCCAGGCTGTGCGCCGCTTGGAACAGACCACAAAATCCCTCCACACCCCCGGCAGGTGCCCTCCTCTCCTGCCCCGGGATTCTTCATACACGTATGTCAGGACCAGGATGTTTCTGGTCAGAAACGCCCCTCCACAGACATGGAGACTGTGGACAGGAGATCATCGTTCTGTTTCTGCCCCAATATTAAGCGACGAGTCCAGCCACAGACGAAAGCAAAGTTCAGCTCAGGCACCAAAGGCCTTGGCAGTTATTCTTGGCCAGTGGCTTTGATGTCAACCAAGAATGTAACCTTCAAACATCCAGGATCCTCTCTGGGTGCCCCGTGCACAGTGCACGATTCCTCTCTGAGTCCTCATGGCAAGACAAAGTCAAGGCCGATTCCATCCTTGGCGGCAGGTACCTGGGGTGGCTCAGATTTTAGAGGTGGAGGCTGTGTGTGCACATCGTGGGCTGTTAGGACATGGATTCGGCCAATGACCGGTTTTATGTGCAGAGATTATGAAACAGCTCGTCAGGCTCGAGCACACCACGGGCTTGCCTGCCGGCCCTTCCCTGCCTCCCCGCTGGGCAGGACAAAATGGAAGACTTGAGGAGAGGTTTACCTGGTGCTCTGCCTCATCTTTCTTCTTTTACACTTTAGCCCACACCTTCTCTTCTTCCTCTTCCACCTGGCTCTTCAGGTGGAGGCTCTAGAAGATGGCAGCTTCTAAGAAGACGACGCTAAGGCTGAGAGACCACCTGCCTCTCTTGTGTGTTTCCTCTCCAGCTCCCTCCCCCACAACCCACACCCTGCCTCCCGCTCCAACATGATTGACCCACAGCCTTCACCCCTCCCTTGTCGTTGCTCAAGTGGTAACCTCATCTGAGGCAGGCCCGGACCTCAAATCTTGATGGTTTTCATCTTCCCAGCACCTAGAACAGTACCTGGCACCTGCGAGGTAGCCAACAAGTGCTCATTGTTGGATGAGGAGTGGGCGCTTGGAAGCATGAAATCGTGAACACAGCCCATCGATGCGACTACAGCACAGTTCACACCACCTCTTTCCATCTGATTAACAGCTTTTGTAGAGAAACAGCTTAAGATTCTGTTCTCATTACTGGTATGGCCTCCCTCCACCCTCCTCAAAACAACTAGTATCATAACCTCAGACAGGGGCAGTTGCTTTGGAATGTGATCAAAAAAGAGTGTTAGGGTGGCTTAGAAGTTACCCTGCATGGGCCTCCCTGGTGGCCTAGGGGTTGAGTCTCAGCGCTATCATTGCTCTGGCCTGAGTTCTGTCCCCGGCCAGGGAGCTACCCACATGGCGCAGCAGACCTCTCCTGTCTCCCCGCTGCTCCCTCAGCAGTGGATTTCAGTCGATCTGCCTGTTCTGCTCCCCACTCTGTCTCTGGTGAACACTCTCACCACCCCCCACACCTCTGGCCTGCACCCCAGTTCTTGTATGCATAAATAAAAATAAATCTATAAAAAGAAATATTTTTGTAATTTCACCCAGATTTTATGTAACTGACACGCACATATATAATGTTCATTGTGACCTTTTTATAGCAAAAAATTAAAACAAAACAAAAAAACCTGAACAGGATCAAATTACTAGAGATATGTACAAACAAGTTTGCTGGTGGGTAAACAAAGCAAGAACCAAGTATCAAAACCAAGGGCAGAGTTAGCCCCCAAATAGCAAAAAAACGGACTTTTTAGAAATTGAAGTAACCTTGGTTTATAACACTACATATGTTTCGGGTGTGCGGTCTTGATCCAAGGGCAAGGTTAACACCCGAATAGCAGAAAAGTTCCCTTTCTCTGGGAACCACCGCGACTTGACTGCATCCCCCTTCCGCCCAGGGACTCAGAACCTTGAGTCAGAGGTAGAGTGAGACTATGGGTGATTTTGTTCTTTCTTTGTACTTTTCTGGGTGCTTTGAATTTTATATCGTGGAGGCATATTCATGTAAAAACCTACACACAGTGTCTTTATCAGTAAGTCAAGAACACGGCTAGACTCTACACCCCCGTCCACAGCGCATCCTTCGATCTTTCCACAAGGTGGCAGCATCCGCACAGCAAATGAAAAGAGTTTCAAAATGTTTGGTCGGCAGCAAAGCCAGTCAGGACGATAAAAACAAATATTGGGGGCCTCCCCGGGGGCGCAGCGGTTGACCACTGGGTTGCAAAGCTGCCCGCAGCCTCTGCAGCCCCGGTTCGATCCCCGGCCACCGGAGGAGGGTCCCACATGGCGCGCAGACCTCTCCTGCCGCCTGCTGCTCCCCTGAGCAGTGTCCTTCGGTCCTTCTGCCTGCTCTGCTCCCCGCTCTGGCTCTGCTGGATTCTCTCACCCTCCCGCGCTTCTGACTGGACCCAGTGCTTGTATAAATAAATAAAAATAAATCTTTAAAAAAAATACTGGACATTCACATAGCAGACAACTGGACAACGCAAAACACTTTCAGAAACTGCTGGTCATCGACAAACATCCTGAGGGCACCGAGGGTTGGAGGGATGGAAGGACAATGGGGCACAGGGGGTGGTGGGGGGCGGGGGCAGGTGTTGGAAATACATAAATTTTAAAACTCTCAAACCTGAATGATTGAGTTCTCTCTTAAGAAACATTTGTTCCGGGCCTCCCTGGTGGCGCACGGGTTGAGTCTCAGCACCGGGAAGCCGTCCGCAGCCACTGCAGCGCGAGTTCCATCCCCGGCCGGCCAGGGAGGTGACCCGCAGGGCGCAGCAGACCCCTCCTGTCTTGCCTCTTGCTCCCCTCAGTGGTGGATTTCAGTGGATCACCTGTTCGGCTCCCCACTCTGTCTCTGGTGAGTCCTCTCACCCCCACCACACACCTCTGGCCTGCACCCCAATTCTTGTATGCATCAGTAAATAAAATAAATCTTAAAAAAAGAGAAACACTTGACAGGGAACGCCACTGTTGCTTGCCCAGTTGTCTGCTTGTGTGTGTTACTTGCCCAAGCAGATGAGTTGGCTTTTCTGATGAAATGACTATCTAGTCCTCGGGAACACTGATTATATGGGAGAGCACAGACGCCACCGCGTAGTCACACGGCGGGATAATCTGGCGCTTGCCTTCATGTGTGTAGATGTGAGATGGAAAGAGGACGCTGCACATTTTTAAATAAAATGGCCCCCGCGCACTCTGTCGCTGCTCTCATCTACCCTCTCCCGTCACATCAAAGGTCTCGTCAGCATTTCCTCGTTTCCCAAAATTTTTTGAAATGTTTCCAAAGCCGCCTGGTGCCCAGCCTGCGCCTGGCCACGCTGTGCCTTGCTGGGGACTGAAGTGGGTGCCGGGGCTGTTTTACTGTCATTCGGTCACAGAAGATTTCCCCCACACGAGACAGAGCAGTCACCCAGCTAAATCACGACGCAAATTGGATACATTAAAGAAAAACTTTCTTTGCTTCTGATATTTTGAAGAAAGACAAGTTTACAAGTGCAATGGAAGGTTCCTCTGTCCAATCAGTTCCTCCCATCCCAAAGTCACCTCTAATCTGAGGTTGCTGTTGCTGTTGATTTTTCCTACCCTTGAGCTCAGGCTTTAATTACAAAAGTATGTCCCAGAAACACCCTAGTATTGTTCTCAGTTTGAAAATTCTACGCATAATCACAATCACAGGTGCATAGCCTTTATTCACTTCACCTCATTTCGAGGTTTACCTGTTTTGAGCTGGACCTAGCTAATTTCAACTGTCCTGAGATATCACTTGCAAATAGGACGGTGCACGCACTCCCGACGAGCATTTCCAATGTTGGTGGTCACGGGGCACCGGCGCACTTGTGACCAGCCGCCGGCGCGCGCTCGTGAGTTCCCGGCCAGGCAGTGTCTGGAGAGGAACTGGCCGCAGGGTTGAGGTGTCTTGAAGAGGAATGGCTGATTCAAGGGCTGCTCTGTCTTCTCTCCTGCTGACTTGCACTCCCAATTTACTTGACTAGCAATTCACTAGCGTGGGGGGTGCCGGGCCGCCCTCTGAGGCGTGACTGAGCGTGACAGCTGAACCTCTTTCCACGCTCACTGGCCACCGAGGCTCTGCCTTTGGCGATTCCCCCTGCACAGCCTTCGCCCAGGGTCCACTTGGCGGTTTGTCTTTTCCTTATTGAGTCGCTGGTATTTTATATATGTATATAGAAATGTCTGGCCCAGGCAGGCTCTCGGGAGGCCCGTGTATGTGCAAACCCGGCCATTTAAGCCGAGCGTAGAGAGGGGAAGATTGGCAAAAGCCAGGACAAGGTGTGGACAACCCGCCTGGGCATGCGGCTCCCGAGGCAGGCAGCAGAGGGCAGTGCTCACTGCCTTGAGCCCAGGCGGCGAGGTTGAGCCGCTGTTCTTCCTGGATTTCTGGGCCTTTCCATACCCTCTGGGTCTCTGGCACTGATTAGCTTCGTCCCAGGCCAACTGAGCACAGCTGCCCATGAGAGCCAGAGGCAGTGGACAGAATAAACAGAGAACCTCGATGTCCCCAGAGACCTCAGGAGCCGAAGCCTCTGCTTCCTGTCCTGGGGGCTTGGCTTACCTCCAGCTGCACAAACGGAGAGCCGGCCTCTCATCCCGGAGGCCTGTGGCTTGCTAGCTCCCTAGAAGGAGGGTGGGCAGGCCACCGGCAGTCTTGGGAATAGTTCAGGCTCCGGACTCCGGCTCCCTCTCCTGGGTGCCTCCCAGCAGGGCCCACCAGGCCCTCAGCACATGCCCCTGTGGGAAACGGTATCAGGCACAGACCCGAGGTACTGCTCAGGCTGCCACTTCTTGCCGTGAGCCGCAGTCTGGGCCTCTGCCGGGGTGCACGTGCCTGGGGTGCACCGGAGCCAGGGCTAGGCACGTGAGATCTCTTTCGTGTAACATAGATGTGTTCCGATCTCCCAAAGGCCGTTCACATCAACTCCATAACAAATATGCACATCATGTAATAAGATCTAGAGACAACTTACAGAACGCATTGAATGGGAACATGTGAGCTTTTCATTTGAAACAAAGAAATGCTATGTAGTCTGTCAGCCCCGAAATCAAGCCTCATGGCCCGCTACACACTCGTGTTACCCGGACTCTTGCTGAGCCCACGCCTTCTGGAACTCGGCCTGGCCAGGGGATCGCTGGAGGATCTCTTGAGGATCTCATTAGAATAAGCAGATTCCGACTCTGTAGATCTAGGGGAGGCTCTGTGGGCCACACGGGTGTGCCCCTGACTAGGGCCGAGCACAGTCGCACCCCCTGGAAGCCCACCGTCAGACCCCAGTTATGCCGGAGCACATCCCGGCTGCAGGTCTCGGCCGCCCCCAGTTAAGGTGGCCTCCAGTGAAGCCTGGCCTTTGTGAGGAATCAGTTGACTTGGGGTGAAGTACTTGGTTCGGTTGACAACCGGTCTCTCTCCCCCTCTTTCTCTCTCTCTCTCTCTGTCACTCACATTCACACACACACACACACACACACACACACACACACACACACATACACACACACACAGATGAGAACGTGACAAGGGCAGAGAAGCTCAGATTCCGATGATGCAAGAGCACAGATCTCGGCCCCCTGAGGAGAATCACGTCTTGAAGCAGGTCAGACCCCGGCAGCTCCAGGCTTGGAGGGTTGAGCAAGGCTTGGGAGTTTGGATGAAATGTCTTTGGAATGATGCTGGTATCAGTCACGTTATGGAGTGAAGGTGCAAAGAGGGATGCGTGTGTGTGTGTTTGATATAACCCCAGTAGTTTAGACCTTCTACAGCCCCTTGGAAGAGGTAATTTAGCCCTCAAAACTGGGGGTTTGAGTCCCCAAGAAGATTTATTCTTTGCTAGTAAATTTATTGGATAGCCAATTTATTTAAGTTACAAGTTTAAATGCCTAGTTTCCCCTTAACCTTTTAAGTACAGTCTAGAAACTTTATTATTCTTTTTAAAGTTATTATTCTGAGTCTGGAAAATAATAGCAACCGCTTTTAAGGGGCCTTTGGAAAATACTTGATCCCACTTGCAAACTTAGTTCACTAAACACTTTCATAATTCAAGTATATTTGAAATGCTGAGTAAATTGCACTCGACTCCCTTTGTAATCACTTCAACGGTCTCAATTAACAAATATATTCCTTAAGTGTGCAGAGAACTTTATCTTGTTTTATTTTTGTACTTGTTGGCAATTAACTTTTAAGCTAAATAAATGAAACTTATGAATATAGTGAAACTTAAGTTCTCCTAAAATGTTCCAATACTGTGCATAAAATCCATTTTCAGCTAAAGTTGGTCACCAGTTTATTTTAATTACCCATTTTACAGTGGATAACCCTTTCCAAGCTTGGAGTCTTTAAAACTGCAAATGCCTAAAATATCAAACAGGCACAGATTCTGTCTTGAACCCAAATATGAATCCTATACTTTTTAAAGAAAGATTTATTTTATTTATTTATACATACAAGAGCTGGGGTATAGGCCAGAGGTGTAGGCAGGTGAGAGGATTCACCAGAGACAGAGTGGGGAGCAGAACAGGCAGATCTACTGAAATAAACTGCTGAGGGGAGCAGCGGGGAGACAGGAGAGGTCTGTTGTGCCATGTGGGTAGCTCTCTGCCCGGGGATTAAACTCAGGCCACAGGGGCTGCTGAGAGCCTCACAGTATAGAGACTTAACCCCTGTGCCACCAGGGAGGCCCTGAATCCTACGCTTTTAATTCTGTTAAAAAGTTTGTCTCCTAAATCCTCCTGGGACTAAGCGATGCACCCCCTCTTAGGGATGGCAGTTACCATCCCCCAACCCAGCGCATGTACACCCCCAAGATATGGTTCTGCCCTGGCTAGATTCTTGTCAGTGACCCTCCTGGGGCCCTTAAACCCTATTAATAATTGTTATACTTCCCGGGAGGTGCTTTCAAGACCCCACCCGGGTCATGACTCTCCAAGCTCCCAGGACACCTGAGGGTACCAGCAGACCACGGGTTGCCCGGTGCCTCTATGTGGTTCTCCAAATATGTACTTTTCTCTCTAGCTCTAGAGACCTTTGGCCTTGAGGAATCCTCAGATCTGTAAATACCCTTTTATCTGCTAATAATAAGACCTTTGGAATCCGTGGAATCTTTCTGGAAGCCTTGATCAGATTGGGTTTGGGTTGGAGGGCAGGATTGCCTCAGAGCTGGTGGTGTTTTCGCCCCAAGAGGCACGTCATGTCCGGGTAGATCTTCTGTTGGAATTTGCGTGGGAAAACATTTTTTTTTTCAGTATTCCAAATGATACTCAAATTGTGGGTACCTTACATGGCAAATGCTACACCACAACCACACACTGGGGTGGTTGAAAACGACAGAAATGGATTTCCTCACCGTCCTGGGGGCCAGAAGTGTGACCCGAAGGTGTGAGCAGGGCCACCCTGCCCCCTGGAAGCCTGGGGGTGAAGCTTCTGTTCCCTGCCACCACCACCCCCCAGCCTCTGGGCCAACCAGCGGCCCTGGGCTCGCCCTTGCTGCCTGCTTGAGCGCGAGACCTCCCCACGTGTCTGGTCTTTTCTCACGAGAACCCCAGATGTGTTGGCTGAGGGCACGCCCTGCGCCAGGGAAAGCCCACCTTAAGGGAGCAGAGGACTTCCGCAGCAGCCCTGCGTCCCCCAGGTCACACTTGCAGGTTCTGGGCTAGGCCTTCCACACATCTTCAGGGGACAGAGCCCAGCCCCCAGCACCAGCGCACCTGTGATGCAGGAGTGGGACGTTCTGTACCCCCATAGTCGTGGCTGAGCTTGGCGAGGGAGCAGGCAGCAGGGAGTCTGGGGGGACAAGTGGTCTGAAATGTGGGGCCAGCACCTGGGCTGTAGCTGAGAACGGCTGTCCTTCGGCCTGTTCAGAGGACACCAGGACTACAGGTCAAAGGTGTGGCTGGGGCTGCGCTGCTGATCTTCTTGCTCTGCTGCCCCGCAGTCATTGCGGCCCCTTAGTATTTCTGTCAACAAGGGCTCTGCTGCGGTTGCAGTGCTTGTGCCCCCTCATGTTGGGATGCGGAAATCCCAACCCCCAGTGGATGGTATTAGGAGGTGGGGCCTTTGGAAGGAGCTCGGTTCACAAGGATGAAGCCCCCACGAATGCGGTCAAGGTTCTTTTCAAAGACACCCCAGAAAACATCGTCCCCTTCACCAGAGGCCACAAGGGGACATCTGTGACCAGAAAGGGCCCTCCCCCTACCTCCCCAATAGGCACCCTGATCTGGGGCTCCCAGTCCCCAGCAGGGTGAGAAATCAATGTCTATGCTGGGGCAGTTTCTGAAAACAGCCTGCAGGGCTAAGATGGGGCCCCACATTTTCATTTGCCCTGCAAATGGACCCTGCAAATTCTGGGGCCGCCCTGGGCCAGGACGCCCAGCCCGGAGTCACAGAGGACGCAGGGCACAGAGCACACGTGGCTGATGGCATGGTGGGCTCGGGGCTGGCTTGCGGCCCCTTTCTACTTCTGTGCCAGCTGAGCCTGGCAGAGCTTCGGGTCACAAGGCCTGACGCTGGGCGGGAGCATGCCCAGGTGCCAGGGCACTTGCCAGGCACAGAACATGAACGTGGTTTGGGATCGCACTTTGCTGGAGCGCTGGAGGAGAGCTTGGCGCCTCTTAATGACAGATAAGCTGCTACTCAGGGTGAGGGTAAGCCGGGAAAACACTGCCCAGAGGGCTCTTTGAAAAACACATTGTAAAATCACTTTTTCCACATGCCCACACCCACGCCATCCCGGGCCGGGGCTGCAGCGCTGAGTGTGTGGCGAGCGGGTGGGCCTGGGCTGCCCTGAGATCCTGGGACCACCGGTGAGCAGGAGTCTCAGGAACAAGCAACTCCTTATAGAACCGGGAGGGGCGATGGGCAGTCTCTGCGTCAGCAAGACTGGGCACCCCGACATTCGGTCAAACCGGATTCAGGGTGTGCCTGTGAGGGGCTTTTGCAGGAGACGGACATTTGATTCACAGACTGAAGAGAGCAGATGTGCCTGGGCCTCAGCCAATCCACCCAAGGCTGGAATAGAACAGCCCGGGGCGGGGGGGTGGGGGTGGGGTGGGGAAGGTGTGTTGTTTTTTTTTCCTGCCTCCAGACTTGAACTGAAACGTCAGCTCTTGCTGGGTCTTGAGCCTGCTGGCCTTGGTCATGGCCGGGGAGGCACCATGAACCCTCCTGCGTTTCCAGTTTCCTGATATAAATATGGAGAGCGAGGGGGGGGCCTGCTTTGCATTATCAGGCACTGGCTCGTGGAATCACATGTATCACAGATAGTACAGAATACGTAACGTAGCCTAATTTTACATACTATGTGACGTCTACTATGTCTTATATAATACATAGTGTGTAACGTTACACACACATACACACGCCTATGGCTTCTGCTTCTCGGAGAAGCCTGGCTGGTCCAGAAAGTCGGGCGGGAAGGCTGAGCTTCCACCTCATGGCTGACGCGTCCTCGCAAAGGCCAGGGCCACTGGGCTAGTCAGCGGCTCCTTCCTTGGTTCCCCACTGCTGTCAGCATCTTCAGAACGGCCCCCTGTGGAAGGTTCCTCCTCCTTGGCACTCGCGCCAGGCTAGCGGGGGCCATTGCATTCCTCGTGGGGAGTGTCCCGTGCACTGGAGGGAGCTGAGCCTCGTCCTTGGTCTCTACTCACTGCACCCCAGTAGCACCCCCCTCCAGTCGTGACAATCAGAAAAGTCTCCAGAAATTGCCAGATGTCACAGAGGGCACAGTCTTCCCCCAGGGAGCAGCACGGGTTTCTATCAGCCACCGCAGGGTTGCTGCTTCAGGACCCAGCCAGGCCACCTGTGTTTTCGTGCTACAAAAAGAGACTCACTTGTAACACTAATGTCACCAAATGAAAAAAAAAATGTTAACTACTCAGAGACCCTTCATTTCTGGGTCGGACAAATCCTCCTTGTTTGTGTCAGCCTGAGACTTCCAAGCTGCTCGACTTGGCCCATAAAGCAGAGGTCTGCAGCTGAAGAGTGTTTTCCCAAATGCTCCAAGGAGCAGAGTCATCCTTCCAAGCCGGGGAGGACGCCGCCGGCAGCCTGGCGGACACGGGCGCTCCCCCCCCCCGCCCCCCCACCCCACGCCGTCTCCTTGTCCTCCTAAAATGCTGCTTTGCCCGGAACACATTTTCGAGGGGCTCCTTAGCCTTTTGTTAAACTGGACCCACGGGCTGGGAAGGAACAAAAGTGATGACTGCAGGCTTGGAGGCAAGACCCGGACAGGAAGGAAGTGGGTGAGCCCGAGCGTCGGAAGTTTGGGAGAGAGGTTGGTCTAACCCTCGCGAAGTCTGCATTCGAATAACCCAGGCTCCCCCGAGTCCCGCCCGCCCCAAGGTCATGGCCTCGTGCGGAGAAGCCCACACTGAGCAGCGAAAGCCGAGAAGGGGCCGAACCCAGCCTGCCCGGTTCGCCCCACGGCCGCTTCCCCGACGCTCTGCACCTCTTTGTGGGGAAGATTCCAAAATGGAAAAAAAAAAACCAACAAAAAAACCTCAAAACTGGATGTAGCTACACAAACCAAGGAAGTCCCCGTGGAGAAAAATGCTCCCAGGCTCTTATACAAAATCTGCACGCTGGCTTTTTGGGGGGCAAATGCGACAGGTGTCCGCGGTGCGAAAACCCCGGCCCTGCCCGAACACATCCAGGATAGCCCCGCCCCGTCCCGCTGGGCTGGGGAGTTTGGCATTTTCTCTGCCTTTGCAGTCCCTAAACCAGCAAGACAGGAATTAGCAAGAATGTCTAATCTCCTCCTGGGCTTGTGGATTTGCATTATTTAAATATAGGGGAGGCACCCACATTGAGTAATTCATCCAGCGCTTGAAGAATGCCCAATAATGAAGCTTTTCTTCTTCAGACCCAATCGGGTCCATTTCCATTTCCCCCTTAGCACAAAGCCTGGAATCAGCCAACGTGTCACTTCCTAGAACACTCTATTGCTGGTGCAAGGGAGCAAGACTTCTTGGGCAGTATTTTGTTTTCTCACTTTAGACATGATGATTGCACCCTTCACGGTGCTTCCTTTTCTAGAAGCTTCTCCAGTATTTAATGTGTGGAGACACAACTTTGCACCTTCTTTTTAAAAATAAAGGTTGTTCTTGGGGAAGAGGGGTGAACCTAACAGCAAACTCCTCCCTTGGGGCTGGCTGGTCTGGTGCGCCCTGAGTGTTGGGTTGACTCCCTAGGAAGCATTTTTTTTAAAGATTTATTTATTTATGCCTACAAGAACTGGGGTGTAGACCAGAGGGGGGGAGGGTGAGAGGATTCACCAGAGACAGCGGGGAGCAGAACAGGCAGATCTACTGAAATACACGGCTGAGGGGAGCAGTGGGTGAGACAGGAGAGGTCTGCTGCGCCATGTGGGTAGCTCTCTGGCTTGCTGGGAATCGAACTCACGCTGCAGTCGCAGATGATAGTTTGATAGCGCTGTCTTTAATCCCTGCGCCACCAGGGAGGCCCCCTAGGAAGCATTTTTAAGAAAATACTCCGCCAGCCACACTTCAGTGCATGTCGCCGCCAGCTTCAGAAAGGAGGTTTCCTGGGGGCCACAGAAGAGAAAAATTATTCCATCTCCGTGACCCCAAGCGCACGTGGAGCTTTCCCGAGCTGCTTTTCCGTCAGAAACATCGGAGGGAGGCCAGGTCCCTGTGATGTCTGTGCTTTGTTTGTTGGCAAGGCTGTGGATTTATCTGGAGCAATGAAGAATGCACAAGTGTGCAGTCGCTAAGCCCAAGCCTCCTGCCCCCGCAGTGTGTTGTGTGTGCAACATGGACAGTCCCGCCTGACTGCCTGACCCGAAAGGGTCGCTTTCCTCTCCCTGACGATGGGCACAGGGTAGGAGACTTCCCAAGTTCGGGCCAAGCCGGGGAGTCCAGAGTCGCTTCAGCCCCACACTTAGTAGTTCTCGTCCATCCTGGCTCCCCAGCCAGGTCGGTCTTCGGCTCTCAGCGGGGGCCGGGACAAACTCGAGTCAGCAAGGGCCAATGGTGCAGTAATGGGCTCGCCCCCCCAGCTCTGGCCTTTCCTCTCCCGCCTGCTCCACTTGGGTATACAAGTGCACACATGCAAGGGGCGACTGCACCTTAGCTGAGTCGGGAGCTCCAGGCGTCTGGGGATATAAAGTTTTTTCAGCGAAGGTCGTCAGCCTGCCTCCGCGGCTCCTGTCCCCCACACAAAATTAGTGAACACCCCGAGGGGCTGGTGGTAGGATACTGAAGTGATTTCCCTTTGCTAAGTGCTGCCAAGGGCAAGCGCCTCGAGGACCCAATAGGGCTCCCTAGAGGTAGTGCTTGAGCTGTGAAGCCTCAGCTGAGTGATTGGGAGTCGTTGAGGGCCCAGGAGAAGTCTAACCTCAGCCCCAGCCCCTGGGGAGCGGGGACTGGTGGATGCCCTAAGGCCAGGGGGCTGCAATAGGTGCCCAGGATAGTTGTCCCAGGGGAGGGGCCTAGGAGATGTGGGGGGGCGTCTATGCAAATCACGTGGCCTTGGAAGACAGCAGCTCACAGCCCTGGGAAAAAAGCCCAGACTTGGGGAGTGGGGACTCTGAAGCTGAAGTCTAGGTTTTATCCCCCAGAACGTCTTCCTGAGTTCCCACTTTGAGGTTGTCACCCCAGTTTCAGTTGCAGACAAGTCGAAGTTAGAAGTGCCTATGTCTTTGTTTAGTCCCCAACTTGGGGGTGGTGCGCGAACACCATCCTATTCTTTGCAGTTTCCCTGGCACCCCCAAGCTGGAGGTAACTTCCCCCATCCACCCCTTACTCTGTATCTGATATTTTTTCATTTTGCCTTTCCTTCTCTGCCTCGTCCCTGGGGGTGGGGGTGCGTTCCCTCCCCAACACTGGTCCACCCCCTCTCCCAGGTCGGCCTTACTCTATGGTGCTCCAAACCCATTCAGGGTGATTTAGAGTGACAAGGCCCCGATTTATGAAGTTCTAAAATGACCTGGGAATGCAGCCTCAGTCCAGCCATGTTGGTGGTAAGGTGGGTGGGAGGAGAGGGGAAAGGAAGGCAGTGGCAGCCTCCCAGGACATAAATCATCCTTCAGAAGGGAAGACGTCGGAGTGGGGAGACCCTGTATTGGGCACTGCCTGGAACCCCTGCAAGATCACAAAGTACTTGTTTTTTTTTTTTTTTTTAAGATTTATTTATTTACGCACACAAGATCTGGGGTACAGGCCAGAGGTGTGGGGGGTGAGAGGATCCACCAGAGACAGAGTGGGAAATAGAACAGGCAGACTGACTGAAATCCACTGCTGAGGGGAGCAGCGGGGAGACAGGAGAGGTCTGCTGCGCCCTGTGGGCAGCTCCCTGGCCGGGGATGGAACTCTTGCTGTGCTGCAGTGGCTGTGGACAGCCTCATAGGTTGTGTCTTAACCCCCTGCGCCAGCAGGGAGGTCCACTTGTTTTTTTGTTTTTGTTTTTTAAAGATTTATTTATTCATTTGTTTGTTTGTTTATTTATTTATTTATTTATTTATACAAGCACTGGGTACAGTCAGAAGCGCGGGAGGGTGAGAGAATTCACCAGAGCCAGAGCGGGGAGCAGAGCAGGCAGAAGGACCGAAGGACACTGCTGAGGGGAGCAGCGGGCGGCAGGAGAGGTCTGCGTGCCATGTGGGACCCTCCTCCAGTGGCCGGGGAGCAGCCAGGGATCGAACCGGTGCTGCAGAGGCTGTGGGCAGCTTTGCAACCCAGCGCTCAACCGCTGCGCCTCCGGGGAGGCCCCACTTGTTTTTTTTGATACCCACTTTCCCTTGGACATTTAACCATCCTCCATGTTTAACTGGAAGGACTCCAGAGCTGGAATTTCTGGCATCAAACATTCAGGTTGTCTGGGGCAGATATTGGGGAGCAAGGAAGTTTTGACTTTCCTTAGGTATGACCCAATTAACAGTTTCCATGCTTCCCCCTCCCGTCCCTGTTTCCCAAGAACTTTATCTGGGCAGGCCCGGAGGTCCTGGAGGGCCCAGCATCTAAAAGGTGGGGAGGAGGGAACTTGATCTTGGAATCCTGGGACTACGTGATCGCTGGCTAGGGGCCACCATCACCTGCGTAATCTGGATGGAGCGCAGCCGGGCGCCCTCAGCATGGTAGCACAGGGGACTGCGCCAGAGGCGGCCAGGTCCCAGTCCTCCGGGCATGGCTGTGGGAGTCATAGTACAGCCAGTTCTTTGCCTGCAAGGGAAACTTCTCGAACATCTGCCCACAGGAGACTATTTTCCCAAATTCCTTAGCTGAGACACAAAGTACCAGAAAAGAGACTTGGTGATGATCTGATCAGGGTCAAAGATTCCTCCCGCAGCAGAGGGGGAGTCATGTGGCCTTAAGGAGGCGGGTGGGTAGCACCTCATGACCTTGTGCTGTGACGTGGGACCTGAGGCCTTCATCGTGCTCTCTCTCAGCTCACCCCCCACACCAAAGGAAGTCTCTGGGCTTTCGAATTCTTCTTTTGTAAAAGAACTTTTCCCCTTATCAAAGTAATATATTTGACCAAGAAGAAACTGGAAGGTAAATTATTAAAAAAAAAGTCATCCTACCAAAGGGATGCAAACTCCCGAAGGGTGCACATTCAGGGGTGTTTCCGTCTGTTTTTTGTCCCTATATATCCAGCTTTGGGTCAAGTTAGTTTTCGCCAGGTGTTTTGGTATCACTGTGTTTCAAAACCTCTTGCACTTTCCTGCATTTCTTGGCATTAAGTCTGTGGCCAGGGAGCTGAAGCACTAAGTAGCTGGGGGCGATGGAGCAAGACAGAGCCCCACCTTTGGGGTTCAGGTTTCCTAGCAAGGCAATGAGAGCACTGACCATCGAGGTTTCACGCTTGAGGTGTTGGCCTGGCTCCCTCCCTAGCTGGGTGCTCTGGGGGTCCTCTTGTCAAAAGAGGCCAGGCCAGGTCAGGGGGGTTGCCCAGAGTGGGGACTCCAGAGGAACCCTTCTGGGGCTGTCCTGGGAGGAACCCCGCTTCCAGGAGCATCCTCTTTGCTCCACCCAAGGGGACCAGCTGCAGGTTGCTCCTCCAGTTTCCGAACGACCATGATCTGCCCTCAGTGAGGGCCTTTACCCACCTTCACCTGCCCCACTAGGTATTTGGGAGACCCCAGGTGCAGCTTCCTCCCCATCGGCCAAGGGCCCAGAGGCAGACCCCAGGCATCCTAGGCCTGAAGGCAGGTGAAGGGAGTGAAAGCGGGTGAAATCTCCTCCGGGAATTGTGTGGGCCCCAGGAGTCCACCTCAGGCCGGCCGCGTCTGTAGTCGGTGGGGTGCCGTCCTCCCGGCCCTCCTTCCTCTCCGCGGTGGCCCAGAGGCGGACGGACGCGGCGGCGCCCACCAGGCCCCCGCGCGGTTTCCCGGGGCGGACGAAGGAGGCGGCGGGGCAGAGGGAGGAGGGCGCGGGAGGAAGAGGGGGAGAAGCAGGCGGGGTGGGCTAGGGGAGTGGGGCGCGGAGGAGCCCCCGGCCGGAGATCCGGATCGGGGGCGCCGGGCTGGGGGGCCGAGACCGCGAGGTGGGGCGCCGCCGCGGGAGCAGGGTGGGGAGCGGGGGCGGGGGAGGGAGGGGGGAGGGAGCGGGGGGAGGGCGGGGGCGTGGCCGGGGGCGTGGCCGACTCGCCCCGCCCCTCCGCCGGCCGCGCGGCGGAACGAAGATGGCCGGGCGCGCCGCGGGAACTCAGTGGCTGCCCGTAGCGGCGGCGGCTCCGGAGCTGTGACTCTGCGCGCGGCGGCGACCCGAGCGACCCGGGCGGCGCGGGCGGCCGGAGCGGTTGACGGCGCCCCGGGCCGGGCGACCGGCGATCGGCGAGCGGGCGCCGGTGCGCGGGCGCCCGGCGGAGGATGCACCGGGCGCGGCGGGCGGCTCCCCGCGGCCGCCCCCGCGCCCCGGCCGCCGGGCCTTAGTGCTGGCTGAGGAGGCGGCGCGCTCGGGGCGGCCGGGCGGCGGCGGGGCCCGAGCCGTCATGCCGTGGCTGAGCGGCGGCCGGCGACGGCGGCGGGGACAGCCGCGCGAGGCCCCCCGGGAGCCCCCGTCGCCCGCGCCCGCCCCGCGGGAGCCCCCGCCGCCCGCGCCCCCCGCCGCTGCCTCCGCGCCCTCCGCGCCCTCCGCGCCGCCGCCGCCGCGGGCCCGGGAGAGCTCCGAGCTGCCGCTGCCCGCCGGCTGGGAGGAGGCGCGCGACTACGACGGCCGCGTCTTCTACATCGACCACAACACGCGCCAGACGTCGTGGATCGACCCCCGCGACCGGTAAGGGCGCCGGCGGGGTCGGGGCCGGCTCGCGGCGCCCCGGTGCTTGGGCCCCGGGAGGGCGGCCGAGGACCCCGGGAGGCCTCGGAGTCTGGGCGAAGCGCGGGCGTCCTCGGGGCCCGGGCGAGGAGCGAGGCGTCCGGGCTGCCGGCCTCGCGCCCCCGGAGTGCGGAGCCCCGGCCTGCCCCTGGGCCCGCGCCGCGGGGCGGACCCTCTGACTCTGTTCCCTCACGTCACCCGCTGTCCGGCGCCCGGAGTTTCCTCTCCCGGGCTCACGGATGGCCCGCTTTTCCTTTTTCCGCCGCGGCCTCGCCCATCCCTGCCGGGGCCTCTGCGGCCCAACGCCCCCGGCCCGCGGTGGCCGGATGAGCTGTCACCTTGGAGCACAAAACCGCCCCAGCCTTGCGGTGCCGGGTCCGGAGGGCTGAGCCTGGCGTCCGTCCGAAGAGTGCGCGCCGGGACGCTGCGAGGGTTCCCACTGCTCTCGGCGCTTGGGAGAGCCGGGTCCTAAACGGGGACGCCTGGAAAACTGGGTTACAATTCGGATGGAAATCGCCTGGCTTACTGCTGCCAGGGGGAATATTAGGCCCATATGCTTTTGCAAGAAAGGCAAACCAAGAGTGGAGTTTTAGGTTTCCATTTTGTGCCGGGTCAGAATCGGGCACTCGGTTGCCTTACTCATGTAAATAAACCCGAAGGAGTACAAAGGAATGCTGCTAGAAGTGCCACCCAATGGCATTTTGTTAATTTCACATCGTGGTGCGTTTCCTTGACTTTCTGCTCACTTGTCTGCTGGTTTCAATGGTCCAGCTGTTTTCTAGCGAGATGAATTTTGGGGGGCGTTGGGTTCTCGGCAAACGGCCTTTGCAGTGGCTGTCTGCTCTTGTCCTATCCCCAGCAACTTCCCCAGAGAGGCTGGGCCCCGAGTGCCAACCGGGAAACACTGCAGGCTTCCCAGCGGTTTCCAGACTTGAAAAGGCTCGGTGACACTGCTTCCTTCTACCTGCTGCGAAGGGAAGGCAGCGCTGCGAGGCCCTGGCCTTTGAAAGGAAACCTGGGAGGAGGGAGCGGGCTCAGTTGACTTCTGAGGATTTCTCTGGGTTCGGAGAGGGAGAAACAAAGCAAAAGGTTGGTGCTTTCCTAGCAATCTCTTGGAAAGCTGCAAACCTCTGGACTCAGAAACTTAGATAAATCCCAGCACGGTGTCGTGGCTGAAGGAGATGCTTGCTCGTTCTGAAAATCAGGTGAGAGCATATAATACGCTTCACCGAAGGCTGGAGCCACAGCCGTGTGACCCAGCCTCGAGTGGTTCTGGGATGGGTAGACTGCCAGGCATGTGGTGCCCTGTGAGGCTGCGTGTCTGTTGAAATCCCAGACCACTGGAAAGGGGACCAGTGAAAAATGCTGCTTTGCTTGGAAAGGACCAAGAACGGCTGCGCTTATTTCGGAGTGGGGGTTCCTGATGAAAACTAGCCCCGCACGTAGGTGAGCAGACCCCACGGAAGTCAGCTCGGGCGGCGCTTCCTCTCTGGGTATTCCCTGTGCTCTTTTCCCGGGGATCTGCGTTACTGAATGACATTTCCCCCTCTTTTCAGACATCACTTACGTTACGAATTTTGAAAAAGTCCCATTTCTAAAGTCGACCGAGCGAACAAAAGTGGATATCTGACATTTTTTGTAAAGTGAAAACATATGTATACTTTCGTGGGCCGTTGTTTTTATAGTGAGTGAAAATTCAGCAGGGGACAGCTTGCACTTCTCAGCTCCCATAATACCTTGCCCGAAATATGTATGGAATGTTCAGCCAGCCACAGACATCTCAGCAGAGTCTAGCGAGGGTGCAAATGGTGCGACAGGCATTCGTCTGCTCCTTTCAGAACAGAACCCTGGCGATTTTTATAGGTGACTGCGTAGCCCTTCCAGTTGCAATTGTGTGTTACTGTGCAGAAGGACGGCGCACACCGGTTTCTCCATGTGCATCTGACAGTTCAGACTCTTTTTGAGTTGCGTTTCGTTCACACGAGCCAGCGGAAAAAGGCTCTCAAGAAACAAGGGTGTCCCCCGAGCAGCTTCCAGCTAGAGACCCGGCCAGAGAGAGGCAGAGAAAGAAAAAGGAGGTTCTTAAAGAAAGTGAGATTAGGAGGGAATAAATGAATAGAGTAGGTGAGGTGAAAATTGTTGCTGACTTAAAAAACATTATTTCATAGGTAATGTAGTAAAAACTGTGACAGCGTAAAGTATGCTGCTGTAAGCAAAGTGACCCAGGGCTTGGGGTTTGTAAACAGTCTCTTCTAGAGTTTTATCTGAATTCCATTCAGTGCTGGGCTTACCAGCATTCGATGTAGCCAGCTCAGGGCCTGTTGGTGAATTACTGTGGCTGTACTTTATTTTTCAAGTCATAACAATAGAGGTTGCAAGTCTGAGGAAACATCTTTACAGATGTGGCCACAGATGTGTCCCAAAATGGCTGTATTCCCAGAGCATTTCTCTCCTTTGATGGTGAGCTCACCTGAGCTTCCGGTGGCTATTTCTGCCCATCGGGGCCATGCGCATCATTTTCATAGTTGTTTTCTGGGAAGCCTGACCCCAGATTTCGTCAAGAGAGCCTGGCAGTCTCCCTGGGTGAGTCTTAGGTGGTTATGTTCCTGGCGCATATGTCTTCTACCCCTGTTAACAGGGGGTTCAGGGATCACTTCCTCAGAAGGTATTTACCATTTTGGTAGAAAACTGGAGGAACATCTTACCTCCTTTGGGAAAATTTCGCGCTGGTGATGAGTCTATACACATGTGCTTCCTGGGGCTGTTTTGCTGCCCTGCAGAAGGCCTGAGGGGGTCGAAACTGCTTGTTCTGTTCCTCCAGCCTAGTTGGGATCCTACTGTACCCTAGGACAGCTTAAGGGGGGGGGGGCACCTTCGAGAGCAGAGCCCCGCGCAGCCCGTCGCAGTGGTGGAGACCCAGAGCGCATGGTGATGGAAGCTTTGCGGACCCGTGGTCCATGAAACACGCGGGCGGAGGAGTTCTGCGCTACACCCGATTGAACAGGCTGCTGCTTTAAGGAGAAAACAAGCTGTGGTTCTGGAATGTGCCAGAAGCCAACATCGCTACTTTCTTGGAACCTTTGTTTAGTGTTGATTAATGGGTTTGCTGTATCTGTCCCGCAGTCTTATTTGGGGATTATGTAAAGTTTCCAATAAACAAGCAAAGGTTTTCTATTTTTCATTCTTTAAGCTCATAGTTAGTGTTTATACGAACACGGGGTTGTGTCCTGCTTCTAAGGCCATAATGGATGGGCTCCTGGAAGAATTTTCTCCCTCCTAGTTTATCAGCAGCCGCTCTGTTGTCTGCTCTTGGTCTAATATCTTTCTATTCTTTGTTTCCTTCTTTTTAAAGAAAAGTGAATGGAAAAGTCATTCATTTCTAAAAATAGTTCTCGGATGTTTGGAAATCTCTTCAGTTTCCTTTTCTTCCCTTTCACTCTGACTTTGGCCGCGGGAATGACGAGGTTTTTCACCTTCTGGTAGGTTCTCTTCCAGGAGCCCTCGGGTCAGGCGCCATGTTAGCGGTGCCCGGCCAGCCTGGCCCAGGTGCTTTGGCTCATGCTGACTTCCTTTCCAATAAATTCAAGCAAGTGGCCAGGAGACAGTCTCGAGACAGTGATGGTCGCGTGAACGTGGTCAGGAGGGGATGGCTTCTGAGGAAGGCAGGGAGGGCTCACGCGAGCCTGGGGTGCTTTATCCTCATCCATCCACCTCCTGGGTTGAGGGGTTCTCATGCTTTCTCAGCACTGGGGCGGAAAGGGGGACTGTGAGAGCAGTCCTGGAGGCCAGGAGGTCTGGGTGTTCGGAATCAAGGAAGGAGTGGGTCAATTTGACTGGCCTAGAACCTTCTTGCAAGGCAGGTCAGCTCGGGCAAAAATAGGCCTGGCTTAGATGCCTAAGCTTTGGGGTCCAAAGAGCCAGGACCATCTTGTTCAAACTCTTCATTTTGCACTTGAGGGCCACAGGCAATGCCAGCAGCCAGAGGGCAGGGGCCTGAGTTGGGGTCTCCGGCCTGAACCCGTGCTCTTCCCTTTTGCCACCCATCCCATCTCCCTCCCTGCCCGCTGGCGCTGTTGCTGTTCCAGCGCTCATTGTGCATTCCCTCAGTCTCTGTGCAGGCACCACCTCTCAGCCTCGGGCCCACTTCCAGGGCTCAGGGCCCCAGAGGGGAGACCCGCAGACAGGGCCCTGCCTCCTGGGGTCTTGTTTCTCCTGGAGAGGGCTTCTGCCCGCAGGAAACCTTCTGGCCTGTGATTCGTGGGGCACGGGTGGCTGGTTTGCTCGGGGCCACATGCTTGAGGCCTTTGCAAGGCTTCCATTGAAGCCCATGGTGGGTGCAGGAGCTGTCGGTGGACAAGCGATGAAACTGAGGCCACAGGAGGTTGACTTAGTCCTCTCGCTTCCCTCCAGCATCTTCCACCTGGAGGGTCCTCTTCAGTTCCTTAAAGCTCTGGGGGCTAAGGGAGAGAGAGGAAGGAGGAAGGGTGCTGGCTGGGCAACGCTGCAGTTGCGTGTGTGGGTCAGGGAGCTCCGCTGGAGATGGGGACCTGTCTCCTGTGTGGGGAGACCTCTGAGTGCATGGGGCGACTGGAGCTGCCTTGAGATGATCCCCGTTAAAAAAAAATGGGGTGGAATTCACACACCATCGGCTGTACCATCTTACAGTGCACAGGAAGTGGGAGTTTGATTTACATTTCTTTTATTAAGAATACCCCATCATCCGTTGGCCCCACTCCATTCTGTTCCCAGCCTCCACCCTCTTCCCCACTGGTCCACTTGGTAGTAGTAGTTTATTTCCAAGGTGCAGCCATTGCTCCCGTCTACTTCCAGGACATTTCCATCCCCCGAAAGGATCCCATACCCTCTGGCTCCGTGGTCGCCTCTTCTGCAGTTTCATGGAGGTGAGGTCCCCCGCACGTGCCCCCGTGGCCAGCGCCTCCAGCATCAGGCCCTCTGGTCTGCCGGGCTGCGCGGATCAGCGCTCCGTGCCTTTCTCATGCCAAAATTCCATTCCTCTATGTGGACAGGCCACATTTTGGCAGCCCACCGAGGTGCCCTCCCTGTCGAGAGTTCCCTGCAGAATACTGGAGATTGCTGTCTTTAGCCGCCACCAGCCCCACTGTTCTACCTGCAGACAAGCCACTGGCGTCTGTTTACCAGGCGGAGTGTAGACATGGCCTCTTGTGCTCCGTGCTGCCCCCACTGCTGCTCCTGGCTTTGCCCCTTCGCTGCTGGCCCTGGCGCTTTGGGAACCAGGAGTGGGCTTCTCCCCTGGAGTGGTGCCCAGCTCACCGGGCCTGCCCCGGAGCTTCAGGAATGCTGGCGCCAGGTAGCCCCGAGTTTTAAGCTCCCCCGAGATCTCAGTGTGTAGCCAAGAGTCACAGGCATTTTGGGCCAGGGCTGGCGGAAAGGCGATGGAGGGGCGGGTGTAACTAATTTGGAGCCGGAAATTGGAAAATGGAGACTCTCTGCGTTGAATAATTTTTCCTCTGCCTATTGGATGCCCTTTCAAGTGTGCAGGCCGGCGGGTACCTGGGCCATCTGTCCATGACCAGGGGGCCGTGGAAGATCTTGCTGCTGCATAAATGCACGGAGCCCAGGGACCCCTGCTGGCAGCTTGCGGTGGGTCTCCTCTCGCTAGACCTTCTTTACACCCCTGCCTCCACAGGTGTGCATACACCCCGGCCTTTGTTTTGGATTTTCCTAGGAAGGGCTCACTTTCCCCCGTGTCGTGCCCCTTCATTTAACGGCATATGCACGTGTTCTTTCCACCACCAGAACACACTGTCGTCGCCCAGTGACTTAACAGCACTGTGTGGTATGTCTGAAAGATGCTGAGAAAGTCGACTTAAAATTTCGCATCACAAGACAAACAGCTGTGTGGTGACGGAGGTTTAACTAGATTCTTGTGCTGATCGAGCATTTCACAGTATCTGCCCGCATCGATTCATTGTGTTGTACACCCAGAACAGCTCGTGTTCCATGTCGATTAAAGCTCAGTTTTTAAAAGGAAGAAAAACAGAAGGGACAGGTCTTCCACCAGTCTTTATTTTTTATTTTTATTTTTTTAAAGATTGATTTATTTATGCATATAAGAACTGAGGTGTAGGCCAGAGGTGCAGGGGTGTGAGAGGACTCCCCAGAGACAGAGTGGGGAACAGAACAGGCAGACTGACTGAAATACACTGCTGAGGGGAGCAGCGGGTGAGGCAGGAGAGGTCTGCTGCGCCTTGTGGGTCACCTCCCTGACTGGCCGGGGATCGAACTCGTGCTGCAGAGGCTGAGGACAGCTTCACAGTGCTGTGCTTAACCTCTTGCGCCACCAAGGAGACCCTTCCACCGGTCTTTAAATGTGTGTTTTGAGTGAAGTAAAAGTCCCACTAAGGCTGAAGAAGTTACAGTTAAAAAGCTAAGGTTTAATGACCCAGAAGGTGACAGTTCTCGGGAGAATCTGGGCACGAGGCTCATTCTTCTGTGCTCCCAGGCCAGCGAGCCCTCCACTCCGTGAACTGTGGTGGAGTGAAGAGGCCCACTGAGGGCACACACGTGGGCACACAGAAGGAAAGGAAAAGCCAAGCTGCTCTCTGCTGTCCCCGTGCCCCTCACAGGCCTGGCAGTGCAGAAGAGACCCCTGGGGCCTGCGTGCAGGGAGGAGCCCTTCTGCAGCCTGTTCCTCTCCAGAGGAAACCCAGGCAGGCAGAGCCCAGCCCGTGTGCAGTCTCGGCCAGCACAGGGCACCAAGGGCACCTTGTGTGGTCCTACCCCTATAGCATCCTTAGACTAATTCAGGAGTAGAGAGGGAGAAGCTCAGTGGTGGCCAGGGGCTAGGGGTGGGGCAGCGGCGGGTGTGGCTTTGAAGGAGTGGCATGAGGGGCTGGTTGTGGTAGGGCATCTAGCTGGTTATGGCGGCTAGGCACGTGGTGAAATCACACGGCCACACTTGCGGGCGTGCACACAGGGATGCACGTGAACTCGGAATAAGCTCTGTGGATTGTGCCAACGTCGGCTCCTGGCTTGAGACTCTGCAATAGTTATCCCGCATGTGACATTGGGGTACACTTCTTTGCAATTTTCTGTGAATCTATGTTTATTTCAAAATAAAAAAGTCAAAAAAACAAAAAAAAGGAAATTGGAGAATGAAGGAACCAAAGATCGTTTTATATTTTTTTTAAATGTAAACCATTAGTCCCCATCACATAGTAGGTCTTCAGTAAATGTTTGTTGAATGTGATTGGCATGTAGAAACCGGCTTTATTTACTTAAAATTTTGTAGGTCTGTGTTTCACCTAGTTTTTCTCCTATGATCGAGCATTCTTAAGAGCCGTGCCTCCCTGCCAGCCGTCAGAGCCCCTTGTGTTGACCCGGGTGTGTGATCTCTCTGCAGCTCCCGGTGAAGTCCTGAGTGCTCTGCGCCTGTGCGTTTGACCCTAGGGGGGCATTTGGCAACGTTTAGAGACATTTTTGGTGTCTTCACTGGGGGTGGGGTTGGGGTGCTCTTGCATCTGGTGGGTGGAGTCTAGGGGTGCTGCTAAGTGCCCTGCAGTATGCAGGACAGCCCCCGCCACCATCAGCCCCCAAGTGTCCATAGTGCCTGATTGCTCTAAGCCAATCAGAGCAGCTGGGCCTGTAGTCCGCCAAGGCAGGCACATGGCCCAGAGCTGTCCAGTGCCGCGAGGGGACGTCTGAGGCAGGCCTGGCTGGGGAGAAGGCCCCCATTCCTACTGACCTACAGGAAAGCCACTCCTTCTCCTGCTAAGGGGCGTCCTGTCTCCGCGGGAACCTCGAGCTGGAAAGCCAAGCTGCTGCCCTCCACGCCAGGAGGGGTGGCCAAGAAGCTGAGGGTGGCTGAGGGGAAAGGCCCCGTCCTCCATGAGGACGAGCCACTCCTCCAGCACCGTTTCTCACTCGAAGTGGGAGGGAACGGCCCCCCCTTCCTCTGCAGAGCCAGTTGAAGTGGAGCTTCCGTTATTGGCCACCAGCTCATTATTGGCCACCAGCTACAAAGGGGTGCGGGGCTGCTTGGGGCTGGGGCGAGGAGAGAGGTGGCTGTCAGTGAGCCTGGGGGTCTTATTGGCGGACAGACGTGCCCTAAAACTGGATCGCGTGGTGGACAACTCTCTAAATTTACAAAAAAACATTGAATCGAGCATGTAAAAAAGTTGTGTGAAGTATGTTGAGTGTACCTCAATAAAGGAGTTTCAAAAGATCTTTAAATCAAGGGAGCTGGTCTTGAATTCTGGTGGCTGCCCTGCCCTGGAGGCTGCGCAGACCAGGCCGGGTAGAGGAGCACGATGCCCTTTGCTGCGCAGAGGCTCTGGCTTCTCATGTCCACGGGAGCCCCCATCCCTGCCACCTGCTGTGTGCCCTGCATCAGCTTACTTGGGCTCTCAGAGCCTCCCTTTCCATATAAGGGGGGGCGCTTCGGCCAGGGTCTGGTGCTTCGCAGACACTCATGCTTTCATTGCTCTCGTGATGGCGCTGGTCAGCGAGCGTGTCTTCTCCCTTGTCCCTGGCCTGTTTTCTTCCCCTCATTATACCACCCGGGATTCTGAGCAGCTCTGTTTTCCTCCAAGTTGTACAGCCCTGAAAATCCGCCCCCCCCCCCCCGCCCCAGCATAAAGACAGTGCTCAGAGTTCAGAGCTGTTTTTCCTCCTGCTTGGAACAGCATCTTCTTTGCATTCTCTTGGTATTGTGGCTGGGTAAGTGCAGTTGAGAACAGATGAGAGCAGAGCTGTCAAAGCTTTTTCTGTAAAGGGCCAGACAGTAAATATTTTAGGGTTTGTGCTCCATAGACTTTTTTTTTTAAAGATTTATTTATTTATGCATACAAGAGCTGGGGTGCAGGCCAGAAGTTTGGGGGGTTAGAGGATTCACCAGAGACAGAGTGGGGAACAGAACAGGCGGAATGACTGAAATCCACTGCTGAGGGGAGCAGCGGGTGAGACAGGAGAGGTCTGCTGCGCCATGTGGGTTGCTCCTTGGCCAGGGATGGAACTCATGCTGCAGAGGCTGCGGACAGCTTCATGGGTTGCATCTTAACCCCTTGCGCCACCAGGGAAGCCCCTTCATAATCTTTTGCAACTACTCACCCTTGCTGGTGTAGACCCAAAGCAGTCATAGACAATACCTAAATGTAGATGGGCCTGGCTGTGTTCTAATAAAACTTTATTTACAAAGACTTGGCTCACCGAGGTGGGCAACCCATGATGGATGCTGGCATGTGTATTGTGTTAACACAATGAAAACGTTTGCACATTCATCTTTCATTATTATTGTGCTAGCTTGGACAGAAATCTGCAAATACTCTGAATAGGTACAGTATTGATTTCTAGATCTGGATGTCATCTCGTTCCAGAACTGGGCATTTGTAGTGTTCAGTAATGTTTGAGACTTTTAAAAAATTCATATCATGTGATTAGACCTTGTGCTATAATTAATGGACACTTAATATTGGGTAGATGTTAAGAATAGAAGTTGATTCAAGGTCAGGATCTTCAGCTACATCAGAGCAAGCTTGTGCAACGCCTACGAGGCAGTTTTCATAGACACATCAGGTGCTTTTGGACATCCGTTTAAATGCACAGATGAATGCACTTTGGGGGTGAAACTGTTTACCAAAATTGTTGTGCTCTACAGCCTTGGAAGGAAGCGCTCAGCGCACATGCCCATACTGCTGCCTCCGGAAAGTCCTGGCCCTGTGGGGCTTTCACGCCGGTGGTGGGAGATGGGAGCGTGGGATAAGCGGCTTCGCCAGCCAAGTCAGCTGTTCCCTAGCAGCTGTCCCCAGAGCTGTGAAGGGTCTTCTCCCCCTTTGGCTCACTGATTCCTCTAAAACAGTGGATCTCAGCTAAGGGTTTGTGGGTCCCCAGCTCCCCATTTCTGGTTATTGCAGCTTGTGGGGAAGAGTGCTGCTGGCCCCTGGCGAGGGGAGGCAGGGATGCTACTCAGCATCCTACCAGACGCCCAGTGCGCCCCCGCCCCAGAGAAGGATGCTCCCAGGGGCGACCCTGCGGTGCTGCTGGCCGGGCAGGGACCCACCTGGCTTAACAGTGCTCTCCCGGGGAGAAAGCTCCGGCAGGCCGAGGGGGTGCTCTGTGCTAGGAGTCAGGGGCCTCAGCCCTGCTTTCAGGTGCTGAAGTGTGTGTGATCCACGGTGTTGGGGGAGAAGTGGCTCCTGTGGGGACTCTGCTTGTTACTCTGATAAGGGCGGGGAGCCACTGTATTAGGGACACTTACATTTCCTTGGGGTCTCTGACTGTTCTGGGGACTAGGAGGGCAGGAGTAGATGCAGCAAGACTGGGGAGGAGATGGTGGCTTTCCCCAAGGCCAGGCGCGGTGGCTCAGGCTGAGGGGGGTGCCTCCAGCCCTAGTTGTGTCTCCCCCTAGCCCGTGTGGTCACTGTGTATCTGGCTCAATCCTGCTGGGGGCGGGAGGCCTGGCCCCCAATCCTGGCGGCTGGGGGGATGGAGCTTGTGGCTGTGCGGTTGGGGCTGGCGGGGAGCTGGCCGAGCTGGCCTGCTGCTGTGCGGTCCCAGTTTGCTGCGGGGAATGCCCTGCTTCCCTCTAACTATTTTAGCAGCGGTCTGTGCCCCAGAGGAGCCCTCCTCAGAGGAGATTTACATATGCTAAATGCCCCTTTAAGGCTTCTAGTGCTTGGTTTAGAAATGGATATTTTGTTTTCATGTTATAAAAAAAATGGTGGGTAGTTGCTTTCCAAGGGTCTGGTGGTTTGAGTGGAAAATGAAGAGGCTCAGCCCGCCCCTGTGCCACAGCGCTCCCCTCAGGACTTCGGCAGCACCCCGGTGCCATTTTGTTCGCCATAAATATCCTGTGTCCCAAAGCATCCCCGAGCCTCACTCTGTGGCCGATCTGGCCCAGGTTAACCCCAGATTGTCATCTCGTTAATCTCAGCATCAGAGGCCAAGACACTGAAACCAAACCCTCCCCCTCCAATATCAGAAACCTCCAAAATGTCACCATGTCGATGGCATATTGACAAAAATGTCAAGGACTGCCAAGAATAGCTCCTTGCACCCATGTACTTAGGGGACAAGGACAGAGTAGCGTTTGCATTTTAAGTGCCTCCGAGGTGGCCAGAACCAATAATTCTTGTTGGAACAGCTCCTAAGACGAGCTATCTTGGGGCTCTAGCATTGACTTCCAAGTCTTAAGAACTCGTGTGCTTTTTATGCTTTCAAAATCTTCAGAGAGGATTCTCTTTCTGATGGTATTTATTGCCCCACGGATCACTATCAAGCTGTATACAAACTGATAAAATACTTGTTTTTCCTGAGTCACTGTCAGCGCCTTAGTTCTAAATCCAGCACCAGCTCAGTAAATATTTGGAAGCCAAAGTCTGCATTTCCTTCAAAGGGGCTCATTTTTATCTCATCCTGTCAAGTCGAGAATTAGACTCTTGCCCCGTCTGGCGGGGGGTTGGTCGCCTCTCCCTGGTGGGGCTGGGTGTCCTCCCTTATTTGGCACCAGTGGAAATAACACCCTCACCTGTCACTCTGGGGGACAAATGCCCCCTTTTTCGTTTTTTGGAGTCATAAAGTCACATGCTATGGTCCCATCCAGGTTGGGGGAGGAAGAAGACCAAGCTGGTTCTTCGCTCCTCATGACCTGCTGGGTTAGCTTGTGGCACATCCCGGAAACTCACGGGAAGTTCAAGGCCACCGTGGATGCCACGAGCTGTTCAGCGTCCACTGGGGGGGGGGGTGCCACTCCTCAGCCTCTTTGTGTTTCACCGGGCACTCGCTGCACCTCTCCGCCCGGAGCCAGAGGAAAGCGCCTTGGCATATTTCAAGCAACTAAAATAAGCGAAAGTTGGGAAATTTTCCATGAAGCAAACCCGTGACACAGTGCCACCGCAAGCGTGGTTACTGGAACTGGTTCATGAAGCCGTAGATGGGTGACGTCTGCAGAGCTGGGCGTGTGAGAGTGCTTGGGCTTTCTCACGGAAAAGGCAGCCCTAATTAAAGTTAGAGTTCTTGTATTAACTAATAAGTCTTGAAGAAACCGGAGTTAAATTCTTTTTTCCTCTCTTGAAAGCAAAGGTGAGAAGCTGAAGCATGACCTTTAGACCAACATTCTTTTGGTCATTAGGCCTTACAATTATTGGAATGGTAGGACCAAAGAACTCTCCAGAAGCAAGAAAAAGCAAGTGCTGGAAAAAGTGTCAGTTGTAGTACTTTTGTTTGTAAAGGAGCAAGTGAATGCTAAGTCCAGCGGTCCCATCGGGTCAATACCTCAGGGAAGCTGTCGCAGAACCATGCCTCCCCTCTTGGCCACTCCTAATAAAAGTGGATTTCTGAAACACCTACGGGAAGTGTCCGCAGTGATCAGGGCTTCGGAGGCCTGATGTTCCCGCCGGACGCACAGACTGAGCCTTGGCCACCAGCGGTCACGTGGGCCTGCCCTTTATGCCCACCGGCTTCTATGTCCAGGTGGCTGGCCAGGTTGGGGTGGGTCCCTCTTTTGTTGAGCTGGCCTGGGCCTCCGAGGAGCCCACTGGTCAGTCTCCCCACTTCGTCTTTGGGGCAGACAGGGGGCCCACCAGCATCCAGCGCCCTCTGCACTTGGCTTTGTGTCACCCCTGGGAGCTAAACCCCGGGCCCTTTGGCACCCGGGGCTTGCTTTTCACTCCACGCGCTGCCCTGTTGCTCTTGGTGCCTCCAAGCTGCGGTTTGTCATGACCTTTGTTTTACAATGCCTGGGCTTCCTCAGGAGAGGGCGGGCAGCCGGCTTACTCTTCACTCTTGCATGGGGGATCCCCTGAGGCCTCGGCCGCCGGGTGCTCTTGTCCCTGCGTTCATTCCACGTTGCCCGCGCGCCTGCAGCACCCTCGCCTGGCACAGCGCCGGCCTCCGGGCTCATAGGGGTGACTGGGGGCTCCGTGCTTGTCTGTTTGCACTTGCACGTGTGCACACGCTCCACCCTACCCTAGGAGATTCTCCCTGGGAATCCCCCTGATACCTGCTTCCCCCTCACTTTTCCAGATGGGGGTAACATTCACATGGCGTAGAGTCACCACTGGCCATGGACACAGTTGTCTCAGTGGCATTTGGTACGTCCACAGCCTTGTGCAGCTGCCATCCGCGTGAGTTCCCGGACGCTGTCATGCCTGAAAAGTAGAGCGTGCACCCCCGAGGAGCCACTCCTCACTCTCCTCCGGCCCAGGCCACCGCCCACCCACTTTCTGTCCGGGTCTGGATGTGGCGCGCAGAGGGAATCGGAGACGCCGCCGTTTCGCGCCGGCGTGTTCCCGAGGCTCGCGGCGTCCCCGCGAGTGCTGCGACCCGGTTCCTTGTCGCGCCGAGGCCCGCTGCATTGTGTGGCTGGACCGCGGCTTCCCTCTCCACCCGCAGGACGCGTGGGGTTTCCACCTCCACCTCGGCTAGGTGGCGCTCTGTGGCCCCCGCGCCCCACCTCCTGGGCTCCAGCCCTCGGCGTGGGACTGCCGGCTCCCGTGGTCCGTCCGTGTGTAACTTTGAGGGGCCGCCAGACTGTTCTCCAGACCACCTGTCTCGTTGTACCTTCCTACCTGCGTGGCATGAAGGTTCCAGTCTCCCGCGTTCTTGCCAACACTCTTTATTTCCCTTTTTGGTTTGCTCAAAAAGAAAAGGCCATCTCGGCGGGTGCCAAGTGGTATCTCAAGGTCGAGACGTCTGTTTCCCCAATGGCTGGTGAGAGGGGCAAGATATTGTTGACGCTCTTTGCCCATTTTTATATTGTGGTGCCTGTCTTTTTGTGGTTGAGCTTCGGAGTTATTTATACATTCTGGACACTGGCCCCTTATCAGATACATGATGGGCAGTTGGTGTCCTTTTCTGGAATGTTCTCCTGATGAGTGTGGTTAGCGACCAGGCGCAGGAACCACTGGTTGAGACCAGCAGTTCTCAGAGTTTCCTAGAAAACACCTGCGACACTTTCTAAACAAAACACCGAGAGACACAGCAGCCCCTTATCCTGAAGCTATCTGGGGCTTTTGATAAGTGCACCCTCCCAAAAACAACCCCCAAACAGATAACTGCATGGTGATTGGCAACCCAACCAAATGGCCAGGTGTCACCCCAACCAACTGCAGTTGCATCGAGAATCAGCTCCCTCCACTCGCTTCCCTGGGGCATGCTGCGCAGAGCCTTTGTTACACGGGCAGTTCCTGCCCTTCCTCCTGACCCCTTGCTTTACAAGTTGCCCCCTCCCTCCCCAAGGCACCCCTCCTTCCACTCAGTATTACTAAGACTTGTCATGTCACCAGGCCTCTCAGGAGGTGGTCTTCTGCCCCGCCCCCTGCGGAAGGCACCCCAGCATTTGTGGGGGAGACGTCGAGCTGTGCGCTTTTGTTGTTTCAGTTCCTTTGATGCTGTCCTTGCGGTTCCTTTGGTCGCGTTAATGCAGCGGGCCGAGGCTTTCCACTCGGAAGCACCGAGTCGCCAGCCGATTCCCTGCCTCTCGCGTGGCCTTAGTTCCAAAGGGTGGCTGAGAGCGTGGCTCAAGCACGAGAAGGTGGGAGCACCGTTCTGGGGGCTGTGGGCGCAACTTTCTCATGAAAGAAGTTCTCACCTGCCAGGAAGCTGGGCTTGGGGGCTAGAAAGGGTGGTGCTCCCAGCGTCCTCAGCTTCGGCTTCCTAGGGATCACTGAGAGGAAGGCTGTGCTGCTGATGGGGAAGTTTCTTGCGGGGCCCTTTCTCCCCTGGGGGGTGTCTGGCTCCCTGCTTCCCAGGGCTGAGGCCTCCATCTTCCCTGCGCGTGGTTCTTCCTCCCGCCTCCTTCCACCCCAGCTCGCCATTTGGGCCCCCCTTCCACGTCTCCTGCTGGTCCACAATCACTTCCTTTCCCGCTGCCGCTGGCAACACACACAGGGACTCCTGTGAACACATTTTGAGGGGCCGGAAGGGAGAAGAAAAAGAGTCCCTCCAAGGGACTCACTTTCATAGGTGTGCACGTGTCTCATTAAGTTCCAAGTTCAGGTGACAGGTGGTTTTTTGTGAGGTCCAACCTCGCAGCGAGAAAAGCCAATGAAAATCTGTTTCGAAGACCCTGGCCAGCTGGCTCACGCGTGCCATGCGCTCTCCGGCCCCGCTGGCAAAATCGAGGACTGTTTCAGAGCCACGTTTCCCTCGGATAGGGAGGCGCTGGCCTGGGGAGGGTGTTGGCGTCACTGCCCACTCGGGGCACAGGTGTGGAGGGGACACGCTGGGCTCGCGCATCTGCTCGGCACTGTCCCCCCTCGCCAGGCCCAGCAGTGGGGCTCATCCTCGCCTGACTTCTCTCCCGTTGCTGCGCCCGCACCTGGCACGTGGCAGTGCCCGGCCACTCCCCACAGTGGATGAATCATTATTGGATCACAGTTCTAAAGGTCTTAAAACATTCAAAGTGGAACTGTCAGTTTGAAAGCTGAGGCTGCCTACAGGAAGCGAGCTCGGGCTCCCCAGAGGCCGGTCCTGGGGTCCTGGCACCACCTGGCACCCCCCCCTGCACCCCCCAACCCCCCAAGCACCAGGAGCTGGAGGCAGAGGATGCTGTTGACCTTCAAGCATCTCACACAAGCGCTTCTCATCCTGGACTTCGACTTTCAAATGATCTAAAGGGCATTTAGAAACAGGCTCGTGCGCCACGACGTATGGGTGACGTCCAACTTCCTGGGTGCAGCCAGACGGCCCCGGGGACTGCAGTGTAGTTGGGGTGACAATCTGGTCGCGGGATTCCATTGGGCTCCCAGGAATGAGCGAGTGTTTACTTATGGGTGATTTCCACCCCTTCAGCGACTGGGCCGCATATGCCTTGACCTTGGAACCTTAGGTTGGGAGAGGGGAGAGGGGAGAGGCAGGGGAGAGGCTGTGAGAGCCTGTGTGGCATTGCTGGGGCAGTGCTGGAGAGTGGGTAGGGCTTGACATTCCGCTGACCTTGAAGGGAATTTGTATTTGTGTTGAATGGCTTCCTCCTCTGAGCTCCCACAGTCCTCTGCTTGTGCCCCTGCCTTTGAGGGAATTTGGCTGAGGCAATTTGGCGGGTTGTGGCGATTTGTTACTTATTTGCTCCCAGCCACTGAATTCCCTGAGGTTAACTGCTGGCTCCTAGCATCTCAGGAGCCTACCCGCGGTGAATATTTAAACAAGTGAAGGGCACTTCACAGTGTTCTCAGACCTTCTCCTCGGGTGGGGTCCCCAAACTCTCTCATCCTCAGCCAAGATTACATGCCTGAGGGGGCCTTCCTGGGGGCGCAAGGGGTTAAGACACAGCACTATGAAGCCACTGCAGCACGAGTTCGATCCCCGGCCAGGGAGCTACCCACATGGCGCAGCAGACCTCTCCTGTCTCCCCGCTGCTCCCCTCAGCAGTGTACTTCGGTCAATCTGCCTGTTCTGTTCCCCACTCTGTCTCTGGTGAATCCTCTCACCACCCCCACGTCTCTGGCCTGTACCCCAGCTCATGTATGCATAAATAAATAAATCTTTAAAAAAAAAAAAAGATGACATGCCCGAGACTGAGCATCATGTATACCCAGCTGCGTGCCTGCCTCTGCTTGGCAGGGCCCACTGTACATACAGACTGTCTTCTGGGCCGTTCCCCGGGAAGGGTTTTCCTACCCCTGTGCCTCACTTTGGCATGGCGGGAACAGACTCTCAGATGCACACCCGGACGGACGGGGCCCCCAACCAAATGGCCAGAGGTCAGAGGTAACAGGGAGTGCTGGGGTCTGTGGCAGGCCAGCAAGGGGCGCCTTCAAAAGGGGATGGCCCTGACTGGCTGTGGCCAGTTTCTGTCTCTGTGGACTGTAATCCCTGTGTGTCGGAGTTTCTGATCTTCTAGAGAGTTTGGAATTCAGGAGTTTAAAATGAAGTCTCTGTATTTAAATCCCTGAGGGCCAGCCCCGCACACTCCAGAACAGGTGAGCAGGCTGAGTGGGCCCTGGGCGAGCTTGGAGTCGCACACCCGCAGCTCCGCTTCTTGGCTTGACTTTCTCCGAGACAGGGAAGCAGGACAAAGTCAGTGGTGGCCACTGACTTGGGGGCGTGGGAAGGAGAGAGGCGAGGACGCCATGCTGGGTCCTGGGTAAACTCCCCCTTTCAAAAACTGATAGTTTATTTTTCTAGCACGCCCGTCGCATGCACCTCCCTCCCTGCTACTCCTGCGTTGGGGCGCCTTCTCCAGTCATTTCCTCCTTTGGCGGACAAAGGAGCCCGAACGAGGTGATACAGCAAGTAACTGCCTCGTTACTCTTCCCCCCGACCAGTTACCAGAGCCGTCCACGTTCTTACCACGCCATGTGAGACGGACTTTAGCGGCCTCGCGAGGACAGGTCTGTTTTGGTTTCACCCCGTCCGCAGCGCCTAGGCCGCCCGGGGGTGGGAGATGCTCAGCGAGTCGCTCTGAGTGATGGGTGGCGCGCGCCCATTATTGGCTCCCAGTGGGGCCTGTCTCTTCGTGACTGTACCCAGCGCGTGAGGCGCCGCTGTGTGCCTCGAGCTCTACACAGCTTAGCTGGTGTTGTTGGTCATGCAACCGTTGACATTGGCCTGGATCGTTCTGGGGGCTGTCCTGCGTACTGCACCTTGGCTCCTACCCGCCCCTGCGCAGCTGGGACAACCAAAGATGTCCCTGGACAGTGTCAGGTGTCGCTGGGAAGCAAAATGGCCCCTTGTTGAGAGCCACTGAGCTAATGGGCTTAGCGAACAGAGAGGTGATGACGCATTTTAGGATTTTCAACCCTCAGATACAGGCTGCTTGGAGGAAATATCTTACTGAACTGTTGTTTGTGCTTGTGCCCCTCCCTCCCTGATTCACCCCCTCTTCTTCACGGGAGACCAGGGTCCTCCCTCTGCCATTGACTCTGGAGCAGCGCTGTCATAGACCATTCTGTGTTGGAAGTAGTGCCTGCCTTGTCCAATATGGCGGCCACATATGTTTCTTGAGAACTTGAACTGGGACTCTAGTGACCGTAGAGTGAACTTTTCATTGTATTTGATTTGGATAAATTTGACTTGAAATAGCCACATGCGGCTGATGGCCCCCACAGTGGGCAGGGTAGGAAAGGCAGTCTCTGGGACACCCCCAAATGGCCCACCCTTTCTCAGTGTGGCCCTGCTGAAAATCAGATCAACAGCTGTCTGAGGACACTGCTCTGGTTGTTGTGGGGCTCCTCCTGAGCTTGGCTCCTTCTGTTGCCTCCCAGCTTCCCAGCTGGGAAAGTCATCTAGGGAGCTGAGACCTGACGGAGGCCTGGAGGAATTGGACTGCCCTTCGGCTGAGGCCTCCTGAATGTGTTTGCCTGTAACTCCTGTGGGGTCTGATTTGGGGATTCTGGCTTGCAGGGGAGGCCTGATAAGAGGAGGGGGTTTTCCTTTAGTTTCTTTTCAAGAGGCACATCCCTCCTGTGACACAGGCTGTCCTGACCTGGTCCTGCCCCTTTGGAGAGTGTTGGGGGCCTGGTGGCGGAGAGCCGTGTACACCACAACCCTCACTTTATCTGACGCCCATGTCTTCTTGGGGAGGCTGCTTTTTGCCCCACCTGTACTCGCCTGCATGGCTATGCCCTCCTCTGCCTCCCCGGGCAGCTTAGAGATGGCCCCGGTGCGCCTCTTCTGGGCCTTGAACCCTTGTTGGTGGAAGCCTCCCAAGCGCCCCGAGTAGCCCTGTCCCCGGCGTCTTCCCCGGGGTGGGAGCTTTGGGAGGAGGGTTCGGGGAACCGGGCCGCGGTACTTTTGATTCTGTGAGGGCAGCATTTGGGGTGTATGTGTCGATCCATGGCTTATTTCAGATCCCAACCCGCAAAAGAAGGGCTTCCCCAGAGTGTCCTGCTCCTGCCTCCTTTCCCGGCCGTTACTTCATCCGAGCGGAGGGATGACAGAATGTCTGAATGTTTGAGGACTTTCCGCAGTGCCTTTGTTCGAGGGCTGGGTGACACAGGCGAAGCACCATCTATAGAGTGGGATTCTCTTGCCAAAAAACAAAAAAAACAAAAAACCGATCAGACTGCAGAGTTCTCGCTGGGCGGTAATTAATGCAAAACGAGAGCGGGCAGTCAAGCCCCTTGGCTGGGACTGAGAGGCCTGGCGTGGGACCCCGCGCAGAGGGCACGGAGCTAAGGGGAGGCCGCAGTGGCGGTGCAGCTCGTGGTCGGAGCGGCAGGCCGGTCCAGGCTCGCCCCTCACCCCCACCCCGTGATGCCATTTCTAAAGAATGTCATTGTTCGGCCTCTTCGCTCCTCTTGGCCAGTGTGGATTTCCCTCTCCCATTTCAGTTGAATTTACTTCTTCCGCCCATTGTTATAATTTGTTTCTTTCCCCCCCAAATCCTTCCTCAAAACCTCCCCTTTTAATTTTTAAATATCCCTTCCTGTCCGTCGTATTCGGTAGTAAGCCAAGAACGAAACTTTTGTGATACTGTATTTGATTTTTTACAGGACTATTTTCAGTCCCTCCTCTAGTTGTCCGGGCACCTTATACAGGGTGAGGCGGCGAGCGCCCGCGACGCCCCTGTGACACCCCCGCGGAGCCCCTGCGGAGCCCCCGCGGAGCGGGCCTCATGGAGGCTCAGGCCATGTTACCTCGCAGCAGAAAATGGCTCATGCGTGCTTAGCCTGGAGCCACGGCGGCCCTGTTTCGAGAGTGTTCGCCCAGGGGTGGTTGCTTCTGCCCGTGGCTCTGGGGACCCTCTAACTTTTGCTTGGGGCCCCTTCCCCCAGTTCCACGGCTTCTCCACGTCTCCGATACCCCCTTCCGCGTGTGGGTCTCACCCCTTGGCGGTGTGCCCCTGAACCCAGCTTCCTCTTGGTAACATGGCGGCAGTGGTCTCAGGCCCGCCTCCTGCGCGGGTGCGCCTCGAAGGGGCGTGTGCCGCTCCCTCTGGCTGTTCGCTGGAGCTGCTGGGTGGCAGGTGGCAGGCCTGGTGCCCACCCCCCCCCCCAGCTCCGCTGGCAGCTGCCAACCATTGGAGGCCAGAGCGGACTCGGGGTCTCCTCGCGAGGGCCCTGCAGAGCTCTATGTCCAGGATGCCATTCCCAACTCAACAAGCCTGAGTTTCCGATGGCGCCCAGCACCTTTTCCTCCCAACCCGGATGGGGAAGCCGCGTGTCAGGCGCCGCCAGGTGCTCCCTTGGTCCAGTCTGTTCAGCCTCAGCCCCTCACATCTGCTCCAGCGTGTCCCGTCGAGACAGCGCCGCCTGCAGACAGCTGTAGGATGCGGTGCCATCTGTCCACTGGCAGACTCCGTTGGCCTTGTCAAGCAAGTCTTGCCTCTGTGCCCTGGAACCCCCTTCCTGGTGGCCAGGCCCCCAGTATGCGGTAGCTCAGAGGTCGGCTTGGTCAGAACAGAAGGGTCAGAACAGAGGGGTATGGGAGGTCTTTGGAGCCGTTTCCTTAAGCTTCGGCGCCTGCTGAACTGCCGTCCTTCCTTCTAAGGCAGGTGTGACTCGGCTGGCCACGGCGTGCTTGCTGCAGTGCGCTGGCCCCTTCGGGACTTGAATCTCATACCCCCTGCTCATCCCTGCGTGACTTGGGGCCTGTCACACCTGTGCTCCCCGGCCTGGTTCTTGCAGGCCCCACTTCTCGTAGCTGTGGCCTTTGGCTGCATCTTATTTGGGAGGCTCTCGCGGCGGCCTGCTTGACCCTCTCCCTTTTCCTGTTTTGACCCTCACTCTGGCTTCTTACAACCATAAGCTTCGAGTGCAGAAGCCTCGCTGTCGTGCTGGTTCTGACGGGGTCCCCAGCTCTGACTGCTGCCAGGAGAGGCAGAGCCGTGTCGCCCAGCCGTGTCGTCCAGCTGGAACACTTCACGTGTTCGCAGTTCACACTGGTCCCCCGGGTCTGCCCCTGGCTGTGGTGTCTCAGTTGCCCGCGGCCTGGGCCTGGCCCCGAAGGTGTGGGAGGATTGAGCTGGTGACATTCGGGTTATCGGGTCCCATGGGTGCCGGTCAGTAGGCATTTATAGAGCACCATGGGCATCGCCTGCAGACTGTTCTGGGTGTGGCCGCCCGACCCCAGCGGTCTTGTCAGTCATGTCCTCCTGGGGCGCGGGGGGGGGGGGTGTGTGTGTGTGTGGGGGGGCTCTACTTAAAGGACCCTGTCTGGAAACCTTTCACCTTATCTAGCTCTGCATCAAGCCAAGGTCCCCGTTGTCAGATTTGCCCCTAACAGAGAGGGCTGCAGAGAAAGTGCTTTTGTTGCTTTTCCCCAGAAAACAAGAAGGAGGCTTTGCCACTTGGGGTTCCGCTGGGTCAGGACGGCGGGCTGCTTCTCCCGGGCATCTCCTCCATTGTTACTGGGCGGGGCTTTTCTGGGAAGGTTACTGCTTCGCTGCCTCTGGCACTGATAGTTGACAGTCTTACAGATACATTTGAGAGGTTTAAGCTGGAATGTTCGGAAACTGAAAATTGAAGGTGCGGGGGGGGGGGGGGTCGCGGAAACCAGAAGAAAACAGAGGCGCGCTCCCAGCTTTGCGGAAGACCCACAGCCCCTGTCACCACCTCATTAAACTCCAAGAAGGTGCTTGTTTGACCTGTTTTGTAACCGTCTGTGTCTATTCTCGTTGGTATTTAAAGTTGCCCTTTGAGGCAGTGATGCTTTTAATTGTGAGTTTACCGATACTGTTACTACTGGTTATTATTTAGGCAAAGGTGGTGAAGCAGAAGCAGTTCCTTAACCAAGATAATGTGTGACTTCACATTACAACCAATTCTGGAGTCGGTTCAGCAAACATATGAAATGAACCTAGTCCTCAAATTTGTTTTCTCATTTTTATTTTGCAGGATAACAAAACCATTGACCTTTGCTGATTGTGTTGGGGACGAACTTCCTTTAGGATGGGAAACTGTCTATGATAAACAAATTGGAATTTATTACATGGACCACATAAATAGTAAGTAGTGTCACATTTGAGTTATTACATGTGATTGAATTTTCATGTTGATCTCAATGAAGTTGAAAACTGTAGAGCTAAACAATCGGTACTGTTCGATGCGGCAATTAACTGGATTTTACAAATATAATCTGCATTTTTCTTTAGCGGAGTCTTCTGAGAGGACAGTAGGTGCACGTTTACCTCGCTGTGTCTTGCTCAGGACAGCGTGGAGTCTATTGAATAGAGACTGCTGATATCTGATATAAGGACACATTTCCTGGGCAGTCTGCACGTAGAAGAAAATACCTCTCATAACGAGAAGGTTGTTTTTTGCAAAATGGAGCATTTAAGTTCTTGGAATAATAAATGCCCAAGTGGTATCTTAACTTCATTTTATCTTATGCATTGAATCTTCCTTAGCCTTAGCACGCCAGCCATGTTTGATCTTTGTGAAGGGAGAAATGCTGTAAAAACCAGCGGTGTGGCCAGGCTTCTTACTGCTTTGTTTAGAACACTGCTTCTCAGCTTGGATCGGCTTTGCCCCTAGGGACTGGGTGATGCTCGAGGCAGTTTGGATCCTCAGGCCCGGGAGAGGTGCTGCAGGCACCAGAGGGGCGGGGGGAGACCCGCACGCCGCTAGCACCCTACAATGCACAGTGCACAGGGTGCAGCCACCACGGAGAGTGAGCCGACGCCATGTGGCCATCGGGCTGAGGGGCATGCTCCCATTTCTTTCCGGATCTGCCCGCGTGTTTCTCTCTGTTCCCTACCATGGACAAGAAGCGGGGCCTTAGCTCATGTCTGGCCTAAGTGTGGGGAGGCTGGCACGGCCTGAAGAGGCTCGATGACTACCTGTGAGTGGTTTCCAAGCTCCTTCCCCACCCGGTCCCGAGGTGCCTCTTGTCTCCTCAGCGTGAGCAACTCGGGTGTGTGTCTTCTGGACCAGTCCCCTGGTTGTCGCTGGCGAGCGGGTGGGCCTTCAGAAGCCTGGGTGGCAAGACCGTGGGCTTCCTGGCACGTGGCGCCAGTCTTGCTCTCAATTGCAGCTCCTACCATGGAGATCAGGCCTTCCGTGAGACAGCGGGCTGGTACTGCCCGGCCCCGCTCCTCCCAGGCCGCTTTCCAAGTGGTAGGAGGCCTTCGAGGTGGATCTGCCACTCCCTGGACTGGGGACAGTGCTGAGGCCCAGTGACCTGGTGCTGTTTGTGAGTTTATTTGAGGTGTCTGGCATCTGGGCTGGCCTTCCCAGCTGCTGGCAGGCTGTTTCCATAGGCGAGACCCCTCTGGCAGGGGAGGGCTGTGCCCTGCGCCAGGGCACACGTGCATCACCTCTGTGGCCAGGTGCGGCCTTCCCAGGCCCAGCTGTTGTTACTGTGCGCCCTAGGCATCTGCCTTACACAACCCTTCTGGAAGGCCTGCCGCTGAGCCCAGGACCCGTTCTGGCTCGTCTGTCTCGTAAACCCAACCTGCTCATCCTCCGTGCCCCCTTCTTCGCTTCAGGGGATCCTGCTCGCCTGCCGGCTTGCTGAGTCACCACCAGCATTGTGGAGCTGCCTCTCTGTGCTGGCCACTATCTTTAGGCCCTGGGGACACAGGCAAATGAGCCCCAGTCTCCACCCTCCAGGTTTCCACACAAGACTCTAGAAGTGACTGTGAGCCCTAAAACTGAGTAATTGCTGAAGACTTTTTCCTGGCCAATTAAATCATGGGGCCATGGGGAAAAACACCAGCTTTGGGTCAGACTACCTTTCTCCTCTGGGATCTTCAGAGAACCTAACTCTTGGTAGCAGATCTACAGTCTTATCCTTTCCACCACAGATATGGCAGTAGAAGGAGTCCCATGCTCTAGGAGGGCTCTTTCGGTAGACGCGTCCACGGCGTGCAGCCTGGCAGTTAACTCATTTCCTGTCGACTAGTTACATGACCGCAGCCGTCACTTAAGTCGCTCATCTTCTTACCCTTTTCATTTCAGAACTGACCCAGATCGAGGACCCCAGGGAGCAGTGGAGGCGAGAGCAGGAACGGATGCTGAAGGAATATTTAATTGTAGCCCAGGAGGCTCTCAATGCCAAGAAGGAAATCTACCAGATTAAGCAGCAGCGGTTCGAGCTGGCTCAGGAGGAATACCAGCAGCTGCACAAACTCTGTGAGGACGACAGCCGCTCTTACGCCAGCTGTGAGTTCACTGTCTCCTACGGTTGACACGCGGGATGCTAAAAGCATCTCTGCTAGGCTGTGTGCAGACACTGAGTTCTATTCGGGCACGGCAGCTTCCTAAAGCCTCTAATCGCACAGTTAGGTGATCAGCAGTCCTCCCTGGGACCAGATGGTTATACGGTAGCCGCTTCCTTAGCAAGTGTTTATCAAGTGCCGGCCTCATGCCCAGGTTCTGCAGCATGGGGGCGCCTAAGAAGGAAAGGTCCCTGCCCTCACGGAACTTACATGTAGGCCATAAAGGTGGTTGACGAATGAGCACACAAACAGATTTTGAGGAAGTGGTGTGAAACACCCCCGGGTCCCGTGTGCGTCAGTGTGGAAAAGGTTTCACCTGGAGACTTGGGTGAGTGCGGCTTGCTGTGGGGGAGCCTGGGGAGGGCCACACATCGTTTTGCTGCACCCGGATGGAAAGACTGCACAAGTGCATTATAACATTAGCTGGGTCTCAGGTGTTCATCATGGAGAATCAGCATGTGTATAGACGAAATTAAATTCACCACCAAGAGTCCAAATCTGTCCTTTCCATACCACAGTAACCTTTTCCCCAATTTACCCTCCCCTTTCCCTTCCTTGTGGTAAACACCTACTGCTCCCATAGTATTAAATTTGTTTTTTTTTTTATTTCATCTGTTTATTTTCTCTATATGCTACATGTGCATGAAAGCCTATGGTGTTTCTTTTTCATTTCACTAGCATAATACCTTCTAAGTCCACCCATGTTGTTGCGGATGGCAGGATTTCATCTTTTTTATAGCTGTGTAGTATTCCACCGTGGACTAGACCAGTCATCAGTTGACGGGCACTTGTATGGGCATCTTTTTTTATTGCAGCTACTGTTGAAAGTAAGCCATACAGGCTGTGGAGAAGCCAGGTGGGGTTCCTCTCTGTAATAGGAATTTAAGATATTTCTGTTAACTCCAGAGCATGCCTGGACTCGGGTATAATGGTATGTTGTTTGCAGGTTATCTTATCTCTTGTTCTTTAGATATTGGTGCCACTAGTTTTTGTTTTGTTTCAAGTGTCCATCTAAATATGAGGGGTCAGCTCCATGTTAATTTGTGGAAGTTGGTTTCTTATCTCCATGAGTTTGTTTTCCTGTAATATCTTTCTCTAAGTTTGTTATCAGGATAAAACTGGCCTCATAAAATGAATTGGGAAGAGTTTGTGTGGGATTAGTATTAATGTTTTCTTAACCATTTGATAGACTTCACCAGAAAAGCTGTCTGGACCTGGAGCTCTTTGTAGGAATGTTTGTAACTGCAAAGTCAATACTTTGAATAGATATAAGACTATTTGGATTTTCTATTTTTCTTGATATTTGTGTTTTTCAAGGAATTTGCCTGTTTCTTCTAATCTAAAAGTCATTAAACTTTTCTATGAAGGGTCACATAGTAAATATTTTAGGGCCTTTGTCTCAGTCACAGGTACTCGACCTTATTGTTTACAATGCAAAAACAGCCAGAGACAATATGTAAAAGAATGTATGTAGCTTATTCTGATAAAAACTTAAAAACAGGTATAACATGCTGGATTTGACCTGCAGGGATTTTGCCAACTGCTTATCCAAATTGTCAGGTTTGTAAGGTTGGGTATAGAATTGCCTTATTAATTCTATTAATTTCTGGAGGCTCTGAGGTGGTGTCCTCATCCATTCCTAATATTAGAAATATGTGTCTTCTCTTTTCTTTATCGGTGTAGCTGAACTTTTATCAATTGAATTTATCTTTGCAATGAACTGACTTTTGCTTCCTCCCCCCGCCCACCCACCATTTCTTGTCTCTTTCCTATTTTATTGACTTCTCTTTATTTTGTGGTTCTATTTGGTTTGACTTTAGTTTGGTCTTCCTTCTCTAGCTTCCTAAAGTGGAAACTGAGATAATCGATTTTAGACCTTTTTTATTTTCTTACATAGTTGCTAAAGGTATACATTCTCCTCTAAGTACAACTCTCATTGTATCCTACAAATTCTGGTTTTTTCATTTTCATCAAGTTCAGATTACTTTCTCATTTCCGTTGTCATTTCGATTTTGACCCCATGGGTGCTTTAAAAGTAAATTGTTGGGACTTGTTCAAGATGTTATGTTGTCAATTTCTAGTTTGATTCCATTGTGGTCGGGAAACTACACTAGGTGTGATCTCAGTCATTTGTATTCTAGTGAGATGATTTTTCTGGCCTGGTATGTGGTCTCTCTTGGTGATCTCCTGGGATTGAAATCCCGTGGGCCTGGTGCCCCAAGATCATACCTAACTGAAGAAGGACATAGCAGAAAACCTTGGCAAGGAAGTTTCTTGCCAGCGATTTAAATGGACAGTTGAGCCAGGAGAAGTTGTGTCCTATGGACTGGCTACTACTGGCTCAAATATAGGAAAATCTGAGAGCAGGGGCCACGAGGGAGGAGGGCACAGGAGCTGTAGGCGAGGACTCCTCGGCGTCAGTTTCCACGGCCCCAGTTTCCACGGCCCCTCACCGGGGCATTTGGGCAGTGGGAACGCTTGCATTCTTGCTGTGCTCCACGGGGGTTTATTCATGCTCAGTAAAAGAGACGCAGCCTTTGAAGTGCATGGGGCAATGTCAGGAGAGGAAGCAGACGACTGTGGTGTGGACCTGAGATGCAGCGAGCTCATCACATTCCATTCCCAGCCCAGCCGGAGTCTTGAGTAGACACAATCTCGGCATCTGTTGGAGCAGGTAGCCTGGAGGCCAAGCTGGGCCTGCCTGTTTGCAGGAAGGGCTGGAGATGCCAGTGGATCCTGCTGGGGCCTATCAGCTCCTCAGGGAAAAGACTCTGACTGGAGCCTGGGAACAGAGCCAAGGTGTTCATCGGGGTGCTGCTGTCCCGGGGTTTTGATCAGGCGCGTTCATTTTGCCGTTTAGCCTGAACTAGCAGTTCCAGAGAGGAAAGCTTTGTTAGATGGGGCTCGAGTGAATTATTTCTGGCCACAGGATGAAGTTCAGGACAGAGATCCTGTTGGCTCAAATCATGATCTAACAGGTGTCTCCTGCAGAGGGCCGGGCCCGCGGCTCTCACGCCGCCCAGAGCCCTCCCCGCGATCGTCATCCCAGGCAGGAGGCGTTGCCTTGTTCTGCTGCTGGGAACAGAATAACATTTGGATTTATTTCCCATCACTTCCTTCACTGGCAGCGAGTCAAAGTGAAAGGAAGCAAAATGGAATGAGCTGGTGTTTTTATACGCATTGTTGTGATTGCAGCATTGTGAATAGGCCCGTGCTGTTACTATCCTCGGTCATGGGGGAAACCGAGTGTTGAGCAGGCTTAATGGCTTCCTCAAGGTTGTCGCCCAGTAAAGGGTAGAACTTGGATTTGAACCCAGAGCTATTAGTGTCCGAGCTTCAGTGCTCCGTCCTGTTGTGGTTCCTAGCCATGGGAGAGGCAGCACTGAAGAGCCAATGGTGTTTTGGAATACCTTGTCCTCCCGTGCCAAAGTTATCTAGAAAACCCATTATAAGGTGACACGGCCTCTGGCAGTGTGGCGACACTAGGGGGCCGGTGGGAGGGAGACCACGTTCTACTTTGTGACTTTCTCCTGGCCCAGCTGGGATCGTTTAACTCTCATGCTGTTCTCACCAGACTTGTCAGGTGCCTGGTATTTGTGTGCGCTGAGTGTTGGGGACACCGTTTATCCCCAGTGGCTGACTGTAGGGGCAAATGAGGCAACAATGGTGAGGAGAGTAAGGAATAGAACTTCCATTTCTAATAGTGGGGCAGAAGGGGGCGGGGCCGGGGGCGGGGCATGCCTCTTGCCCATGCCGTTCACACATTACCCCCGCCCAGTTGTGGAAATCACCAGAATAAAACTCCTTTCACTGCAGAGGAAAGCTTTTGTGTCAATATTGGGCCATCTGGTAGCCAAGAATATCTAGGCCTGACTGTCTTTGGCCCTGACCAGAGCAAATTCAGATGCTTTGCTGGGTTTGAGCACAAGTGTCCCCACGAAAGTAAGAGACTCCGCTCTGCTTTATTCATGTGAAGCTGTGAGTGAGCGGCCCAGTGCCCGGGCCTCTTTCGCGCTTTCTGATTGCACCTGCTCTGTAGTGAATTAGTTCTGAGATCCACTGGTACCTTTTCTGCGGCTCTATTTTGTGGAGCTTCTCCTGCTTCTCCATCACAGGGTGCGCTCCTGGCCGCCTGCCTCGTCACACTAGGTACACACACTGTTTCAGACACATTTTCTCTGGAGTTAACGCTTTCATGCTTTCTGAGAAACTCAGGTCTTCAGATGTGCTCAGATGAAATGTGTGGCCATTTGCACCCCAGTTTTTGAGAAGAACTCCTGTCTGGGGTAAATGATAGAGCCACAGGTTAGCAAAGTACATAAGGCTGGGGGCTAAGTGCTGTCCGCTGGGGTGTTTGTCAGTAAAGTCTATTGGAACACAGCCACGTTCACCCACTTTTTGTCTTTAGCGGCTACCGTGTCAGAAAGTCCAGACAGAGCTGCATGCCCACAAAGCCAAGAGTATTTGTGATCAGGACCTTTGCAGAAAAAGTCTTCCACCCCCGGCCTTCGGCAGTGCTTTGCAACCCCGGCATCTCCTCACGGGATTCACAGTGCTGCTGCTGCCTCGGCCCTGCCCCCAAGGATTTAAATTTTATTGGCCTTGGGTAGGGCCAGGGGTGTTTTCAGCTCCCCGCGTGATTCCCAGAGCCAGGATCCACTCGTGGAGCTCATCTGCCACCTTGTCTTCCAGCAGCCGGAAGAGAACTTGGTTATCCTGGCCCCCAGGAGCCAGTCACCAACAGTCTCTCTCGGTGGCTGGGAAAGAGCCGGCCTTATCTCCCATGAGAAAGTGCTGACCCGCCCTGGATTCTTGGGGTAGGTGGTGGAAGCCTTGACCTTATCAGTCGGCAGTCCTGCCAGCATTCTTTCTGAGGCCCCAAGCCCATCCCACAGCCGGCCTCCCGTCCTTGTCTGCTGCAGCGCTACTCGCCTCCTATCTAGGTCAGGATAAGGGCCGCAGTCCAGCCACTCCGCCTTTTGTTTTCCTTCGTGCAGACATGTCGGAGCAGGCAGGAGCTGAAAGGATCACGTAGCTTTCCTCACAGGCAGCTCCATCGCAAAGGTCACAGCAAAGCACACACACCTACCGAGAGCTAATCTCCTGGTCCTGGACTGGACTTGGTGGCATCTTGCGTCACCCTTGAGTGGGCCTTTTTGATTTTGGGGGGCCTTTGCTTATGCTTTCAAAGAAAATGCCTTGCCCGCCTTTGTGGCCTCGGTTATTTACGTGTGTGCCTTTGTTGTTGCTCCAGTAATTAGTACCTGTCAGCAGGGAAGCTGGCAGAGCTTCTGTCCTTTCTGCCAATCCTCCTCGGCCCCCTCGAGTCACCCCCGACAGTGCCAGCGCCCAAGGATGTCTTTGGAGAAGGACGAGTGGTCTTTCTACACACCTGTGCGTAGGCCCTCACAGCATGGAGGAGCCTGAGTGTGAGAGACAGGCAGGCAGACAGACACAAGGACGTGTGTATTCCCTCCTTCAGGAACCCACTGAGTGCTGAACATGCAGGGGGCGTTTGTCCATGGGCATCGGGCATGGGGGAACCAGAGGGCATTCCTTCTCATGTTGGAGGAACTAGTCTGGCTACAGGACCGTGGGTTGCTGACCCAGGGGAGCCGGCGCGCTAGACCCGAGCCCCTCTGATGGCCCAGCGTAGATCAAGTCAGTACACAGTCGTCTTTAATCTGGAGAGCCAGGAAACGCAATCATCGTCTCGCACACAGATTTTATGAGAATAGATGAAATAAACGTGAAAGGCACCCTGTAATAGCACGGCCTCGTAATTGGCATTGTAATGGTGCAGCCGAACGGCGGCCTTGTCATTACAGCATCCGGAGCGATGGTGTGTGAGCGACGCCTTCGGCTCTTTGATAGCTCTGCCCACTCAGCCCTTCACGCCAGAAGAAAGCCTCAGAGGGGTGCTTCTGGTCTCTATCGTAAACCCGGAGGTTGGAGGCATGTCTTAACAGGGGAAGAGCAGCCTGTTTCTAAGTGCTGTGAAGTGCTTGCTGTTAGAATGGGTGCCTGAGCCTTCCCTGCGCCCCAGAAGTGGAGCGCGCCGTCGAGGAGCTGTCTGCGAGTCGAGCCTATTAGGGTTTACGCTCCCGAACGTCAGCTTCTCGAGTTGCCTTTTCCCTCCTTCACCCCAAATTCTGGAATTTTATCATTTTAGAGGCCATAGCAGAGGGAACTTAGGCAAGTGGAACCAACACGAGGCTTGTTCTGTCACGTGGGGTGGCCGCCGCCGCGAGGAGCAGAGAGGACGAGAAGGCGCCCCGGTGCTGGGAGATGGGGCGGGCGCCGCGCTGACTGCAGTGGCTCAGCAGTGTCCTTCCTGGCTTATCGGGCTCCCTCTGGGACCAGGTCTCCTGGTGGGACCCCGCCCAGGGTTCTGGCAGGAAGACCCGGTGCCGGCCGCCGTGTGTTCATCCAGCAGCTCCCAGGCCCCCCGTGCGTGCCGCCGGGGCTGTCCGCTCGGCCGCCTGCGGAGCTCTGGGATCACGGCGCCCATGTGTAACATCACAGTTAACTTCCCGAGACTCTGGCGGGGCTGCTCTCTGCCCCATGGGAGGGGCGGGGGAGGTCCCGTGGCGTTGTCGTCCTCAGCTGCAACTCGACAGGTGGGCTCGCCAGGAAGCGAGGGGTCAGCAAGCCTTCCGCTCCTTTGCTCATCGTCTGGGGCCCACATGGAAGGTCCCAAGCTCCCGTCTGGGAAACTTCAGGTCCCAGGAGTTTAGTGGGCAGGTTTTATAGACATGATTTCTGCCAATTAAGGGCATAGTTTGAGGTGTTGCTTTTATTCCTGATCTTATATGAAACTGAAGGCAGGATGGAGGTTGTTGGATTTGGAAATCGATATTCTTTGTCTAAGAAAGAATTGTATTTTTAAGGCATTTCGCTCCATGTCTTCAAGAGGTTATACTTCTAAATATAAGAATTTGGGATAAAGTTGTCAAACGCTTTGCTGCTCCAGATACTTATTTCCGGTAGATTCTAGCGGTTTGAAAAGTCTGACTGATGGAGGCTTAAATAGATTTTCCATAGAGCTATTTTTTTACACTTTATTTTTTTTTTTTATTTTTTTTTATTTATTTATTTTTTTTTTTATAGAGGCATTTTTTTTTTGTTTGTTTGTTTGTTTTGTTTATACATGCACTGGGTACAGTCAGAAGCGCAGGAGGGTGAGAGAATTCACCAGAGCCAGAGCGGGGAGCAGAGCAGGCAGAAGGACCAAAGTACACTGCTGAGGGGAGCAGCGGGCGGCAGGAGAGGTCTGCGTGCCATGTGGGACCCTCCTCCGGTGTCCGGGGAGCAGCCGGGGATCGAACTGGCGCCTCAGAGGCCGCGGGCAGCTTCGCAACCCAGCGCTCAACCGCTGCGCCACCGGGGAGGCCCATAGAGCTATTTTTTTAAAGCTGAGCCATCTGAACTGCTTGAATGAACTCTGGATGTGGTTCTAGTTGGTCTGTTAAACAGTCTTGCTGTATAAGCCCGCAGGAGCCCTCGCACACCCTTCCCAGTGGAAAGCCGGGAATGACTGAGCTAGTTTCCGGTCGGTAGCACCAAGCTGAATGGCACTCAGCCTTTGGCACCCGGATCCGAGGAGGACAAGAAAGGCTGGTGGCCCTGCAGTCCGAGCTGGGGTCAAGCCGGTGCAGGGAACCGAGATGGCCGGGAGGCAGGGTGCTCCAGTGTGGGGCTAACTCACGGGTGAAGACCAAGCTATACCCCCACTTCCACCCCCAGGAAGGGATGGGAACCAAGTGGCTGCAGCCCATAGCCGATGGCTCCTGAAACCTAAGAGAAAGAAGACAGAAACACAGACAGAGGGCAGGGAGGTGCTGGAGATTAGAAATGACCGCTGGCTGCCAAGCTGCCCAGTGCCGGGCGAGGCGCGCAGCTTCCGTGCGCGCGTGTAGCCAGCGCCCAGCGCCCCGGCCAGCGCTGCCCCACATAACGGTGCTGTCTGTAAAGAGAGGGTGATTGAGTGCGCGGTGTGAGAAAGCACTTAGAATGTGATTAGTTTTAGTCGCGCATTCGCCAAAAACAAGCTGTTAGAATAAAAGTGGGGGCTTGGCTTCTGTGCGTGTGGACAGACTCGGAAGAGCAGCCGAAGAGCGGCCTGCCAAATCCGAGGCGCCACGAGCAAGCGGGCCTCCGTGGTCCAGGTCTTTCAAACGTTTCCCTTCTTGTCAAAAGTTGTTCACCTGGAGAATATAGATATAAAGGAAATAAAAATAAAAATCTTTTGTAATAAAACCACTGAGAATAACCACAGGTTACGCTAATTCTCTTTTCCTGGTGGCTTCCGGTGTGCGCGTAGAAGAAAGTAAAACTGGATTCACAGCACCAGTCGCCCCGCGATCGTCCACCCCTCTCAGTGGATATGGTTTTTAACCTTAACTGTTTGGCAGTCGAAGTAAAGTTGGGCTTTACCTACAGCCACATGTTTTGTGGAATTGTGTAGCTAGGCTGCATGTAAAAGTCAGGCCTCAAGCTTTGAGGTTCTGGAATGTTAATTCTGTAGGAGCCAGTGCCAACTCATACACCTGAAACTTAGAATTGACAGTTTAATATGGCAACTAAGAAGTTCCTATCTGTGTCTTTCTTTATTTTGAAGGATCCATTATAAAATAAACTGTTTTCCTTTTCTTTAGCCTTCTCTGGATATTCAACAAATACCAAGTACGACCCACACCAAATTAAAGCAGAAATAGCAAGTCGTCGGGATAGGGTGAGTAAAACCAGAAGCCACTTCTGCATTTTCATGTAACATCCCTTGGCCCGGTTCATGACTGCGCAGTGGTGCAGCTAGTGCCTCTGTTTTAGCAAGGGTTCAGTTACCTGGGCTAGTACTAGTCCGTTGGGTGCTGCTCTCTGCTTTTCTTCCAGTAGGAGGGGAACAGTTTCATGTTAAAACCTTACCTTACCCAACAGAGGTCACCTGTGTCCTGTTGCGTATTTCATGGGGCTAGACGCACCCCTCATTTGGAATGATATGGCAACATCAGGGCCCAACCTCAGAGTATTAGCGGGGTGCCTGCCCTGATGCAGCGTCAGCACCCGCTGTATGCCCCTGGTTGTTGTATTCCCAGAGGGCTCATTCCACGGTGGTGCTTGACCAGAAGCTTCCGATCGATGTTCCTTCCCTGGCGACACCTGAGTTCTCTGCATGCTGCCTGTGTCATGCCTGCAGTCCCCTGTCTTGGTTGCCTGGGGAGGGGGCAATCTGGTTGTGCTGCAACAAGGCCCAGGGGGAGGCATCTTGGAAAGGAACCTCCTTTCTCTTGGTGGCTCTCAAATTCCAGCGCACCTGAAAAGAGAAACACCAGGCAGTCTATCAAAGGTGCGAGCTCCCAGGCCCACCCCTGAGTTTTATTACAGGCCCGAAGTGGGCCCCAGAATCTGATCGAAGAAGCGCTCCAGTGGTTTCCTACATGCAATCCCTGGGCATTACGGAGAGGGAAGAGGAAAGGATTGCAAAGTTTGTAATGTGTAAATCAATACCCTGAAAAAAAGTAGTTGCCAGTTTTTGTGTGTAAGCAAGGTGGTTCTTCCCCAATGGCTGTTTTGCATTGGAAACTCACAGAGAGAGTAGCTGGTCCAGTGACTTGGAAGCTAATCAGAAGCTTCGATGACAATGCTTACAACTGTAGAAAGAATTTCACACGGCTTGTTTTGGGAAAAAAAATGTGATTTGTCTTTAGCTTTCCAGATTAAAACGAGAGCTGACCCAGATGAAGCAAGAACTGCAGTACAAAGAAAAGGGGGTGGAGACCCTGCAAGAGTGAGTCACCCCAACTACAGAAGGGAGGGCTTCCCTGTGGCTTCCTGTGTGGGGTCTGGACATGTGTCCTAACGCTTCTTGGGGTTCTGCCTTTATGCTCTCGCCTGTGCCCGTCATTCCCCCACCCCAGCCCCCGGGGTCGCTCTTTCCCTTGAAAACTTCATTCCTGTGAGTGGAAAGACGGAAAACAAGACCTGTGTTTCACACTCACTCACAGTTCTCAGGAGCTGCACTGTCTGAGACACACGTGGCCATTTAAATTTGAGCCCCAGTCATGTTAGCTGTAGTCTCTTGCAGTTTTTATTCTGAGGTTTTTTTTTTTTTGAAAGTTTTTTTTTAAAAAAAGATTTATTTATTTTATACAAGAACCAGGGTACAGGCCAGAGGCGTGGGAGGGTGAGAGGATTCACCAGAGAGAGAGCGGGGAACGGAACAGGCAGACTGACGAAATACACTGCTGAGGGGAGCAGCGGGCGCTACAGGAGAGGTCTGCCGCGCCATGTGAGACCCTCGCCGGCCAGCCAGGATTGAACCGGCGCTGCAGAGGCTGCGGACAGCTTTAATAGCGCGGTGCTCAACTGCCTGCACCACCAGGGGAGGCCCCTATTCTGAGTTTTAATTGAAGATAAATGAGGGGAAATGTGGTCCCTGCTCCCAGCGGGCCCCTCTGAAATGCTCAATTTTACCACCCTGAAGCTGATGGTCTCTGGTGGGGGCATCCTGTGCATCGTGGGGTGTTAAGCAGCATCCCTGGCCTTGACCCCCTGGATGCCAGTAGTGCATGTACACGTGCCCCCACCCCCGCCACCCAGTGGTGACAGCCCAGTGTCCCCTCGAGGGCACATTTGCTCCCAGTTGAGAGCCCCCGGCCCGCCCTGCCGAGTGTGAGCTGTGCGTGCAGTCAGCACATTCAGCGAAGTGAAGCGATTTTATACATGGTGATGTCATTGGTCTGGAAGCGTCGATTTTCTTTTTTTTTTCTAAAGATTTATTTATGCATATAAGAGCTGGGGTACAGGCCAGAGATGTGGGGGGTGAGAGGATTCAATAGAGACAGAGTGGGGAACAGAACAGGCTTCACTGGAACGTGGGCATGTGCTTCCCACACTCGGTGCCCAGGCTTCTCCGCCCTCAGAGGGTGGGCTCAGGCTCCCGCAGTGACAGACACTCTGGTGGGGGGCCGAGACCGTGGAGGGGGCTGCCCACGACTCTGGGGAGTAGGAGGTCTTGGGGCTTCGGCAGATTTGGTCCTGGTGAGGACCCACTTCCTCACCGAAGAGCTCTGGTCTCCGCTCTTTCTTCCTCACCTTATAAGGGTACGGATCCCACCCCCAGGGGCCACCCTCATGACTTCATCTAAAGTAAGTCACAGCTCTGCCCGCATGGCGACATTTCTGCCGGTGAGGGTGGCACATATGACCACAGTTCCTGTGACAGTCTAGGCGTGTGCGGGCTGGCCTGGAGGTACATGCCACCTCGCACACACGACGGGATCACCTGAAGTGCATTTCTCAAAATGTGTTCCTTCGTGAAGGGATGCTTGACTGTACTTCCCATAGCCACCCCCACCGAATACCATCGCATTGGGCTTAGGGGTTCACCTTAGCCATTTTGGAGGGATGTGGACATTCAGTCCATAGCAGGAATTGTGGGGTTAAGCCAGCCACGGGGCAGCTGCAGTGCAGGCTATGCAGTCCACCTTCCACAGCTGCAGGGCCTGTGTGGTCGCTGCTGTTGGGGAGGGGGCCCACCTGCTGCTCGCTTGTGTCCAGTGTGCGGACGCGGTGACATTCGACATTCATCAGATGTGCCTGAAGTGCTGCTCTGCAGAGGGAGGTCACGTTTGAGTGTGTTTGCCAGACACGGTGATCTCAGCTCCAGCCCAGTTGTGTAACACAGGGTTGAGATTCACTTTCTTAATCACCCAGGGTGGGCTGGGCTGATGATGCCTTGTCCATTTCTTTATTTTTTTAATTTAATTTTTTTTTAAAGAGGCATGTATTTTTTTTTATTTTTATGATTTATTTATTTGTTTGTTTGTTTTGTTTTGTTTATACAAGCACTGGGTACAGTCAGAAGCGCGGGAGGGTGAGAGAATTCACCAGAGCCAGAGCGGGGGGCAGAGCAGGCAGAAGGACCGAAGGACACTGCTGAGGGGAGCAGCGGGCGGCAGGAGAGGTCTGCGCGCCATGTGGGACCCTCCTCTGGTGGCCGGGGAGCAGCTGGGTATCGAACCAGCGCCGCAGAGGCCGCGGGCAGCTTCGCAACCCAGCGCTCAACCGCTGCGCCACCGGGGAGGCCCCTTGTCCATTTCTTTATTAAGGACTTTACAAGCATGACGGAAGACTTGCAAGAAAGGTGAGCCGGCCCCGCGTGGAGGGGCTGGCTGTCTCTGGCCTGAGGCACAGCCAGTTCCCCTGCAGGCCCTGCGTGTGGGTTTTCATAAACCCCTCCACAAGCCTGGGGTCTTCCAGCCTTTCTGTCGTCCCTTGGCTTCCTCTCCCATGACCCAGCTGTGGTGTGAGTGCTTTGTCCTGCACCGTGGCTTGCAAGGTGGGTTTCTTTAACTAGCCTTAGTAAGGACAGCTTTTTAAAAAAGCTTTGCTTAGCAAATGAAGGTTCTTTCTCAGTATCGGCTATTGGTTTTGTCACTCTTTTTGGCCATTTGCTACAGCACTTCCCTCGCACCCACACCTGTCCTGTCATTCTGCCTTGTACAGCCCAGCCAGCCTTCAGACACTCGAGGCCCACAGGGGCCCTTCTGTGAGTACTGTGGCCATGTCACCCTGCAGCACTGAGGCCGAAGGGCTAGGTATGAGATGAGCAGAAAGTAGTCGTTTCATTTGGGAAGTCTTCAGAGTGGCTGGGACTAGCTAGTTGAATTCCTGAGAGGTTGCTTTCCTGCCATTTGGCCACACCTTAGCTTTCTCTCTTGACTGGGAACCACTGCTAAAGACTTCCGACTTCCGGTGTCTCTAGATAGGACTTCCTTTTAATGCGAGGCATCGTGCAGACTGGACTGCATTTCCTCTCATTCTCACTCGAGAGATGCTGATGAGGGTGATGGGGGTTTAGGGTGGCTCAGGAAGACTCCAAGGTCTCATAGGCCCCCTGAGCCTCACAGAGGTCTCCAGCCTGGCACTGCTCCTCATGCTCTGCACCACTCCCGCCATCTTCATTCCCTTACGTGAAGGCAAAGGTTAGGGTGCGACTGCAGCTTAAAACTAAACCCCCCAGGAAAACAAGCTGTGCTGGGTGCTCGAGCGAATGAGCAAACCCCTGCCCCCGGCAGAAAGGCTCCTCACATTGCTGAGAGGCAGATTCATTTCGCGGGCAAGTCATTGCCAGCCCAGGGAGCGAACGGCAGCCGTAGTGTCTCAGGTTCGTCCATGAAGAAGCTTATAGAAGCCAGCGCAGGGCGAGCTGTCTTCAGGCCTACAGCCACCTTGCTGTGGGTGCTGCATCTGCGCCTCTCTGCTTGCTCAAGCGTGACCCACACTTGGGGGCAGAGATGGTAAGTGTGCCCCATCGTAAGGCCAAGGCTCACTCCCTGCCAGAGCCTGGGCTTGTCTGCCCTCCCCGGAGGAGGCCAAGGAGTGGCCTGAGGAAAGGTTCTGGGTCTGGCCTGGGTCCTGGGGAAGCCAGCCCAGCTTTCCAGACGCTGCCGAGAGAGGCAGCGTTTCACAGCTGTGTCACCGTCTGTGTTGACGCTCTTCTGTGACGCGTCTTACAGGAAGGAGAGCCAGCACGGGCTCCTGTCAACTTTAGCCTTCTTGCCAGTGGAAAGCCACTGAGGGCGTTCAGGTCGGGCTTGAATCCCGCACTTCTGGATTCTTTACTGAGAATGCAACCTTGGTAACTGGCGGAGCGACTGCCTGCCCTACTGTGTGTGCTGCCTGTGGGCCCAGTGAACCCGCTGTGCACCAGGCAGCCTTCCAGGCCGGTGCCACCGACTCTGTGGAGGCGGACACCCTGCGTTTTCCTCCAGCCATGCTGCCGTCCAGCCTCCTGGAACGTCCAGTGCGTTCTTTCCCAGAGTGCCTCACTGGGAGTTTGGCTGCTCCTAACATTTTCAACTTGACTTGTTTACCTTGCCCAGCCCTCCTGGCTAGCAAAGAAATTCATCACTACGGTTGGGTCCAAATGAGGAAAAAGAACCTTTTGTATTTATTTTTAAGTTTATGTTAGTTGTTGATTTTTACAGAGGGGAGCTGGCTGTGAACACGGCCTCTGGGTTAATGACAGGGCACGGGCGCCGTGATGTTCGTTACCTGATAACATGGTTATTATTAAAGCCATCTTGGCCACCAAAGGAGCCTTTGCTACTGGGCTGCGCCGCCCTAAAATTTCTGGAGCTTGTTGAGAAGTTTTCTCACTGTGACGTGTTGCTGGCCTCCAGGGGCGAAGAGGAGGGCTCCGAGCTAGGTGTTGAGTTGCCCAGATGGGCTCTGTGTGAGAACGTGCCGAGTGTGCCAGTAGGTGTGGGGCGCGTTCCTCTCAGTTATTCGAGATCTCCTGGAGATCTGGAACGTGCCTCGTGTTCCATTCTGAGTTGTCCTGCAGCCAGGAAGCTCATTTGACACTTCACTCCTGAGTTTCCCACGCTTTCGTGCCACGGAAGCCTCTCTGCCATGACACCTAGGATGTCCCCCAGCGCCTGCGTGATGGCTCAAGATGCTCTAAAGGACTGTCCTGGCTGCCCTTGCTACACCAGATGTCTCTGCCGTGGGCCGCTGCCATGTCACTGTTCCCACACTACAGAAAATGGCTCCTCTGCCGTGGCCGCTCACAGTGCTGAGACTTAATCCATTGCGCCGCCAGGGAGGACTGTCTTGGGCGCTTAATTAAAATTTAAAAAAGAAAAGATAGTTCTTTGGCAGTCACAGACTAGTACAGTTTTCTTTATGGAATGGAATATACTGAGAGTTTAGAAAATGCCGTCACTGAGCACAGCCCCTGAATTTGACCAAAGTTCTAGAGGGAATTTAATAAAAGGGAGAAAACTCCCAAATAAGTGAATTTCGCAGATCTGAAAGAAGAGGTTTCCTGTCCTTTGAAGTCTTTGCTAGATGACACTTTACCACAGTTGAGAAATGGGTGAGGTTGGGTCTCCGTGCAACGCTGCTCACCGGTATCGAAGCCTGGGGTCCCTCCCCGGCCATTCTGGGGTACACCCGTTGTTTCAAGGGGCATCGTGGCACCCCATGGCCCGAGGCGGGCTTGACAGTGGGAAGATGAGGGCTTGGATCCCAGCTGTGCCAGATCTTAGCTTGTGTTCTTCAGCCACTCAGTAAATCGCTCTGGGCTGCTGTATTTTCATTATAAAATCCGAGAAGATTATGCTTATCTTAGAAGGCTGTTGAGGGGAATAAAGCAGGCGACGATGCAAAGGAGGTGACAAGACCCTAATCCGCGCTGGACTGACTCAGCGTACTACTGTCACAGATGAGAGTCCAGCAGCAGACGCCTGGGAAGTGTGTTTATTTAGATAGTGTATTTATGCTGTGTACCTTTTCGTGCAATTCCATGTTCTCTAATAATGTACAACTGTTTCCAAAGAGTAAGAGATGGCGTGCTCTGGTAGCTCTCACGCGTTTTTGAACAGCAAAGTCTTCCCTTTCTCTCCCTGCAGAATCTTCTTCTCTCTCTCTCCCTGCAGATGTTTTCTGTGGCTGCGGAACATCTGAGGCAAAGCGAGGGGAAGGCGGGGGCCGAAGCGGGGGAGGGTCCCGAGCCCCATTTGGCCATTCCCCTTGGCCGAGACCCTCTCGGAATGGAGTAGAAAGAACTGTCCTAGGCCAGGCTTTTAATTCTTCTCCGAGCCTCTTGGGTAGCACGAAGGCCAGAGCCAGGTCCGTGGCCATGGAGTTGAACTTCTGTTCTCCCGGGTGCGCTGTGGCGTCGGCTGACAGGATGCATGATGGGGCTGCCGATCTCACTTCCTGAGGAGGGCAGGGGCCTGTTTCCCATCCCAGAACCTGGGGCCTTGAGGGGCTGCTGGCCTAAGCCACACTTTGGCTTTACAGCTGCCAGAAGCCACAGGGAAATCACCACACTCGAGCACAAAGCTGGAGCTGACGGCCAGCGTCTCACGCTGCAGCCTTATCAGTGAGCATGTGTGTGTGCCTCTGTGGCTTTTAGATGAGCACTGATTTTCAAGCAGGCGGCAGAGTTTCATTCTCTCCACGGACATCGGTGTCCGGTGGCGATGATCCTCAGCTGGATTTTTCATTCCGGAGAAGCCGCTCGACCCGGAGAGCGGAGGCGCTGCTCACTGAAGGCTGCAGAGAAGTCAGGCTTTTCTGGCCTCGGGTTTTTTGCGTGAAGGTGGTGTAGCCCTTCTCTGCAGACTTCATTAGCGATGTCGGTTGTGGTTTCTGACGTCGCAGGAGATGTACGGAATGCCTTTTATCAGAAGATGAACACAAGGAGACAGTCTTACGTAAATTTTCTCTGCAAGAAAACTTGGGCCGCTTCCCTGCAGCTGTCGTGTCGGGAGATGGATGGCTTTTCATTTCTGCCTTAGAGACTTGCCTGCTTTTTGGCGTTGGAGGCTCACTTCTCCATAGAGCAGCTAAAATGGAAAACCATGGACTTGCCCTCTGTTTTATGTTTTCCGGTGTCATGTATCTTGGTGTTTCTGGAATCTGGTAAGATGAACAACCCTGTACAAGGGACCTCCCTGCAGCCTGAGCTCCCACCAAGAAACAGCAGAATTTCCTCTTACTTCTGCTGTTGCTTTGTCCTTGAATCACGGCTCTTTATCTCGGAATTCTTTCTTCTGTCAACTCCCCGGGCATTTAGAAGCACGGTGAGGGCATGGGGCTCAGTATAACAGTCATCGAGCTTCCGCTGGCTAACAATAACTCGTGTGAGAAGAGGCTCCGCAGCCTGTGTGGTTCTGGGACCTGGCTGCTGAGTGACGAGGCCTCCCGGTTCTACCTGTAGAGTCCATTCAGCAAGGACCCGGGTATTTTGGTGATCAGCTGGATTGGGGTGGGGACCCTATCCCAGGCCTGGCATCTTCGTGAAGTCACCAAGCCTGCTGGATGTTCAGAGACTTCTTCAGGGGAGACAGTTAACTGGCCTGAGAGGTGGGACGAGGCGCTGACTCGGACTCCTGGGTCCATTCCTTTCCTGTCACGCCGTTCACCACCACGGCGCCCCCTGTGGAAAAATGCCAGAATGACACTGACTTCAGTGTGAGGGTGTAAAGGGGAAGAAAGTTCGAGTCAGGGCCCTGGTGTTACCACAGTTGACCTGTAGGTCTTGTGAGGCACTAGCAGTGACGGAGGAAACCAGTCACTTTGGTAGTGGGGCTGCTTTTGAGGGACAATATGAAGGACCCTCGAAGAAGTACAAAGAACATTCCCACTGTCTTCATCCTTGCTACGGGCTCCCACTTTTTTTTTTTTTTTAAAGATTTTTTTTTTATTTGTGCATACAAGAACTGGGGTACAGGGCAGAGGTGTCAGGGTGGGGGTGAGAGGATTTACCAGACACAGAGTTGGGGAACAGAACAGGCAGATCTACTGAAATACACTGCTGAGGGGAGCAGCGGGCGAGACAGGAGAGGTCTGTTGTGCCATGTGGGTCAGCTCTCTGGCCGGCCTGGGATTGAACTCAGGCCGCAGTGGCTGGTGATAGCTTGAGAGCGCTGAGACTTTAACTGCTGCACCACCAGGGAGGCCTGCGTCTTCCATTTATTAATAGCCGCCGGATGCTGGCTCTGTGCTAGGAACTTTTTCTGTTTTATTGCTGGATCTGATCATTACCATCCTGATCGTGCAGATGAACCGTCTTGTGAAGAAGCTGAAATAGGGATGTAGTAAGAACAGGGAAAAAAGGAAAAAAAAACCCACGGCCCAAGTTTTAGTCCCACTCACTTTCTTTAACTTCTGCATGGAACATGCTAGAGCACATCCCTTTTCATACAAATGGGTCAGTAAAAGCTGCTTTGTAGGAACAGTCATGGTTAAGTGTGTCTGAGAACACAATTCTTTAACTGACCCATTTTGAAAGTGCCCACGGGGCCAGAACGTGCTGTGATTTAGGGTGTCACCAGTCAGCGTGTGGGGCCTATGCTGCGCCTGCACCCCCTGTCCATGGAAGACGGTGTCGCGGCTGTGCTGTCAAGCCCAGGCCCAGCTCCACCGGGAGGGGATGGCCTCCTGCTTGCTTTACTTGCCCAGCTCATTCCAAGGATGCTGGTAGCTCAGGCCCGCTCCAGGGCTGGGTTTTGCCGCCAGTTGTGACCTGTGTGGCCGGGACTGGTTAATGGTAATAGAGGAGCCAGTGAGCTGCTTGCCTTTCCTCCCATGAAAAAAGCTGATTTCATAATGATGCTCTTCATAAACATCGCACGCCAGGCCCCTGTCACGTAAGCCCTTTCCTCACGTTTTCTCATGAAATGGGAGAAATGTTTTTAGTGTCCCCGTTTTACACACGAGGGGACTTGAAGAGGTGACGTGACTTGCCAGGTTCCCGCCATAGAGCCCGGGCTGTCCCAGGCTCTCCCCCATGGCCAGGACGCTTTCGTGAACGGAAAATGAGGGCGTTGGGGCCGGCCTGTAAGCGTTCAGCTTTTCGGGGTAACGGGGTGGGGGACACAGTTTAGAACCAGAACCTGTGTAGTGGAACTTGAGGCACAAGCAGCTAGTGGCTTTCCAGAGAAGGGGTTCATTCCATTTCCGGACCAAAGTGTCCCAACCTTTTCACCCCCGAGGGCTTCCAAGGCTCAAGACTTGGGTGTAGAAGACGCAGCCAGGAGACTGCCCTACTGGAGGCCTGGACTGAGCCTTGTCTTGGCCAGTGCTCTGCTCCGCCCGCAGGAGCCAGGCCAGGCGTGCACGAGGGAGGCCGAGGGCCTGGAGAGGGCAGGAAGGAGGCGGGGAGCAGGGGCGGAGGGAGGGAGGGAGGTTTGAGTGGATGGAAGGCAGCGGAGGAATGGGTGTTTGGGTTGAAGGGAAGAACTCAGTGAGAGCGAGAGCCAGGATGAGACAGAAGGGAAGGGCGCGCTTCTGCGCAAGGCCCCGCTCTTGCAAGGGCGCTGCTTTGCTATTTCCAGCGTGTTCTTTTTGCGCAGAGCTCGCACTCCCACGTTTGCCTAATAGGCATTTCTGACCACGAACCCAGATGCTAGCTATACGGAAGAAGACGCACCCCTTCTCTCTGAGCGGCTGGGGCTGGCGAGGACCAGGCTGGCCGTCTCATTGCTCGTAGCGGCCTCCCTCCGCGGGGCGCTCACTGTCCGCTTCCCCCAGCGAATCACTTTGGATTCGCCACAGGAAGGAAGTTTCACGGGATCCTTATTTTTCTTTGCTGAAACATTGGGATTTGGGGGACTCATTATTTTCCCACCGAGGTGTAATTGGCAGCACGTCACTTTGATCTGCTGCTCACCTTTCTCGGAAGCTCTTGAGTTGCTGTTTAGCGGAACGTTATGATCTCACCTGGAATGACTCATTTTCCGTCTTTAACCAGAATCGACCGTAAGATGTCCAGTGCTCACACCACCTACAAACTGGACGAGGCGCAGGCTATCATGAGCGAGCTGCGGTCCATCAAGAAAGCCATCTGCACGGGGGAGAAGGAGAGGCGGGACCTGATGCTGGTGAGGAGCCCGCCGTCCCAGCCTGCGTTCTTGCGAACGGCTCACTTGCTTATTATTTCTTGCTCGTATTCAGGAAAGGCGGGTTCACTGGAGAAAGGAAAGGGAGAAGCAGCGCCCGCACAGATGCAGGCGGTGGTCTCGGGACAGGAACTGCTGAAAACATTTTAAACACATGTTTCACGCGTGTGGCGTACTGATGCTCTATGTCATCCATGGATATCTTTAAGACGTGTGTGTATTAGATTTCACGTGCGTGTCTGTGCATATCGAGAGAGAAATAGGCACATATTTTTAAATAGGAGTGTTCGTTTCCAGAACTGCCGTAACAGGGTAGCAAGGACGAGACAGCCTTGGCAGCAGAAGTCCATTCCCTCGGTGTCTGGAGGATGGAGTGTGAGGTGATGGCTCCTTCCTTGCCCTCACGCAGCCTCTGGAGGGGCCTGGTGCTCCTTGGCATGCCATGGCTTGTAGGCGCAGCAGTCCTCTCTCTGCCACAGTTGTCACGCAGGCCCTCCCTGGGTCCGAATGTCTTCTTTTTGTAAGAACACCAGTCACTGGGTTAGAGCCCCTCCCAGTCCAGGCTGAGCTCATCTTGTCTCCGTTCCCTCTGCCAAGACCCTGTTTCCAAATGAGCTCAGGATCACAGGGCCTGCCGGGCAGCACACAGGGCAAGTCACAGCAGCAGGGAGGCCTTCGGACCGTTCCAGCGTTTGATTAATCCAAAGTCTAGCACAAGAAATCTTGCTGCCATCCTGTTCACTCACCTCTGGTGCCTCCTTTTGTTGGCTTCTCGTCTGCCTTCCCCTAGCATGCCCTGTGCTTTGTCCTGCCCCCTGGCACCTCCTTGCCCCTCGGGCGGCTGCAGCGTTCCAGCACGCTGAGTCCTGCAGTCCCTCGGCTGAGATGATTGTAGCTTTACGTTGCTTTCTTTTTTGCCCCTTGAACTCCTGTGATTTCAGCTATATTTAGAAAAAGCTGCGCTTTTGAGACAGGGTCACGCTGTTCTTTTTGCTCTGCACTAGAAAGCACTCAGTTGTTTCTATTACAGCTTTTATTTTTCTCTCGACGCTCTAAGGAGCACCTAGTGTCTGATCAGCATTTGTCTAGATTCTCCAGAATGTAAGATGTAGAAGGTCATGCGAACCAAAGCTCAGACTCAGAGGCCAAATGGGACAGCTGTGCAAGTAACTGCCGTCCACGGCCACGCTTTCTAAGGCCAAGACCACGACCAATTTCCCCACTGTTTGCCTGTGGCTCGTTAAACTGAAGATTACTGGGCCCCTGTCCAGACCTACTGGATTAGAATCTGTAGAAGTAGCGCCCGGAAACCTGTGTCCCCAAGGCGCCCTATCCAGGTTATGGGAGGTAGATGATCCATGCCCAAATTTTCTCCTAGCCCTGGTAGCAAGGGGAACAGCTACCATTTTGAGGGTGCAGCCTTGGATGAGGTACTCCATGGATGTTACTCATTTTGTCCAAGGAGTCCAAACCCCAGAGCCAGGTCCAGCCACCCAGCCTCCGTGGGTTCACCACGGAGGCCAGAGACAGAATTTCTAGAAGAAACTTCAGGCCCCTACATCTTCTGTACGAAGCTCCAGGGAGAGGCCCAGGCCACATCCTCTTCTGGTAGTGTCAAATCCATTGCTATGTCTTTCTTACACGAATGTAGCCGTGTTGACTCATTGCCAGTGATGAGCTGTGCCAGGCCCAGACGCTGGTGTCCACAGAGATGTGTGCTGAAGATGGGCAGATCCAAAAGGCGAAAAAAATGTAGAAAAATCTGATTTTGCTTTAACTTTCATCCAAAGAGGTTCCCTGTGCCAGAATACGTACTTATTCTAATTTTTGCTAAATGGACATCCATATGAGATGACGATGTAGAATTATGACTGAAAAATCAGGTTATAAAATTACACAAGCCTCACGCAGGAGCTGTTTGACCTTCTGTGTAGTTGATGACGATCTCTATCTAGGTGGCATTCATGTCTGTCAAGATTCACTGATGGACAGAGTGGCAGTGCGCTGCCCTCCCACCTTGGTGGTGAGAGCATTTAAGATCTACTCTTAGCAACTCTGGCGTACCTAATGCAGTAACGTTCACTACGGTCACTGTGCTGCCCAGAACGTACTCATTGGAAGGGTGTGCCCTCTGACGAACAGCTCCCCAAGTCCCCGCCGTACCCCTGGGGACCACCACTCTACTCTGTCTCTGTGAGCGTGGCTTTGTGGGAGGGAATGCTGATGTTTTCTTTAGGAAACAGAAGGTTTAAAAACCCGTGAAAGTGGTACCACAATTGTTCTCTGTTTCATTCACATGCTGCCAGGAACACTCAATGGCGATGTGATTTAAATTACTAAGAATTTTATCACAGGTGCCCTTTTCTTTTAAATCTAATGAAAGTGGAGGTGGGGTGAGTCAGCTCCCCTTAACAAAATAATATCTGACTCCAGAGCAAAGTGACCGCTGTTAAAGGGAGAAGGGAAAAGCAGCACCATCATCTCTGTTCAAATTGCTTGTTCCATTCTGTTCCAGAGCCTGGCCAAGCTGAGTGACAGCTTCAAGAACAGCTGCTTGCTCTCCGAGCCGCTGCCAGAGTTCCCTCACGGTCCGGCCATGCTGGGCGACTCGTTCCCTCAGCAGTTCTGTGACGCCGGCTCTCAGACCGACATCATCGGGGAGGTAGGCCCGTCCGTTGCCCTCACGCATTTGCTTGAATTTTCCGTGAACGCCTCACCAGTGTCTTGGCTGTTGTGCCCTTCAGCTGGAGGGAAGGACACTGTTTCTCGCGTCCAGCTGAGGAGGTCCAGCCCAGGGCGCCAGTAGGCACTTGCCTACACCTCTGCCCTGGCGGCTTGGATGTTTCAAAAGGGCAGAATCCTTTTGAGAGTTGTGTTTGAATGTTCTTTTTTTTAAGACATAGGACTTCTTTTTTTTTTTTAATTTTTTTTTTTTATAGAGGCATGTTTTTTATTTATTTGTTAGTTTGTTTGTTTGTTTTGTTTATACATGCACTGGGTACAGTCAGAAGCGCGGGAGGGTGAGAGAATTCACCAGAGCCAGAGCGGGCAGCAGAGCAGGCAGAAGGACCGAAGGACACTGCTGAGGGGAGCAGCGGGCGGCAGGAGAGGTCTGCGGGCCATGCGGGACCCTCCTCTGGTGGCCGGGGAGCAGCCGGGGATCGAACCGGCGCTGCAGAGGCTGCGGGCAGCTTCGCAACCCAGCGCTCAACCGCTGCGCCACCGGGGAGGCCCAAGACATCGGACTTCTTAGAGCAGGGTCAGCTAACTTCCTCTGTAAAGGTCCAGGTAGTAGATATTTTGGGTCTTGCAGGCCGTGCGTGTAGTCACGTGCCACCTAGCAGCGTTTTGCTCAGTGGTGGCTGCGGGTGGCGGCGGTCCCGAAGGCCCTGCCAGCAGCCTGGGTGTGGGCAGGCTGTGGCGTCTAGGTTATGTGAGCACATCTGTGACCTCCGCAGTGACGCAGGGACCTGACAGTGCTTTCCTCAGAACACGTCCTTGTTCAGGTGCTTTGCGGTTACTTTCCGGGCCGCCTTTGGAAAGTGGAGCTGGAAAGCCAGATGAAAAGAGTATTCCTCATTGTTGCTGAACGTTTACATGAGCTTCCTATTTTTTAATTAATTATAATTAATATTTTACATCCTTTTTTCATTTTCTTTACAACGTTGGCTTTCTTTTCTTAGGAGTTTCCTATTTTGAAGTGTAGTTTTAATATGTCTCTCCCCTTCTGTTTTCGTTTTTCTTCTGCTCCGGAAAGTTTGTCTTTGACGATAAAACCAGACTTGTAGACCGAGTCAGGCTGAACTGGCAGTACGAGGAAGCCCGGAAGAGGTAAGAGGCGACGTTCTCAAACCCCGTCCTCTGCTGCTTCCTCTGTCCCGAGTGAAGAGGGTTCGCGGGGGCCCCGGGCTCGGCTGTCGCTTTATCAGAAAGCACGTCAAGCTCTCAGGGAGCTTCTTGCAGAAAGCGAAATTCTCAATATTGCAAATGGCGATCAAGATGTGACTCATACAAACAGAGACTTTTCCAGCTTTCCAAGTAGGTCAGAACTTCTTTCCCTCCCCCTCCCCCTCCTTCACCCCCCCCCCTTTTTTCCTTCTTGAGACGGAGCATCCGTTCCTTAGACCCGCTTAAGCGAAGCTCGTATCTGCTGTACGTGCACCGTCCAGCTCCATGGCTTCATGGGAAAAGCCACATATCTTGGTTACAAAGCCAGCTGAAGAAGGATTGGGTCCCCGGTGACGGCAGTGCCTGATCTCTTCTGTTCTGCTGGAGAGAACTGAACCAGACATGTCTTTGACCCGCTCCCCAAACCCCCCGCCTGCTGTGCGCCCCGGCCGGTCTCGCGGTGCGTCCCCTGAGTCTCCTCCGCCTCCAGCCTCGGCCCCGTGGGTTCTCCCCGTTTTCAATATTCTGACCCTGCCCTCGCTTTCACGTCCTCTTTTAGAGACTTTTGTTTTATACCTTCTGGAGAGAGTCTTTACATTTTTTTCAAAGTACGTGCTTTGGGGAATTCTGAAGCGTGTCTTTCTGAAACGCTTGCTTCAGTCACTGTGAGCTCTCGTCTTGGGGGCGGGGGGAGCAGGTCCTTTCTGGAAGGTGACTCCTCGGCCGGCTCAGTGTACTGCATCATCCCTGCTGCTCTTCTTAGAAGGTACAAAAGCAGTAACAAAAGCGACTCAGGCTCCCTGCTGGAGGGTGGGCTTGCGGCAGGCCCAGCGGCTTCTACCCAGTGCTGCTGCCTTTCGCCGCCTATTGGTGGCGGCCTCTCAGTCTCCACCCGGCTGCTGCCAAGTTCCTGCAGCTGCCCCCTCTCCTCCGGCCGCGCCTCCTGTGCGTCGTGGGGCTGTGACTCGTGCTCGTCCTGGTATTTCTGCCGGAGCTGCAGGTGAGGGCGCTGGAATTTGCTTCCACGTCATCCTACGTGACTTTTGGCTCTTAAATTGCCACATCTGAATTTTTTTCTGAGCAGTCCTTCCAAAACATGTTGGATCCCATCTTCCCTCTGTTCACAGTAGGGGGTGAGGGGGGCACTTGGGCCCCTGCAGGGCAGATTCTTTGTTCTCGTGACTTTGGGTGGGGACCAGGGTTGCTGCTCAGCCAGCCACATGCACAGGGCGGCCCCACCAAGGACTTCAGGGCCCAGCGCAGACGGTGCTTTGGTTGAGGGCCCTTACCCTGGGCTGCTTCTCTTGCTCTTCACTCCCTCCTGCGTGTGGCCTGCTGGGGCAGCTTTCTGTCAACTCAGGACCCAGCCCTCTCCCCTGTGTCCTCGCTTACCCTGTTCTAGCCATAATGCCCTCCTTAGCGGGTGTCCTAGAGACCCCCTAAGCCCACTCCCACCCACCAGTCCCCACTGCGTCCCGTGGACCTCACACCTGCCGGGCCAGCTGTTGGTGTCTGGAGCTGGCAGAATAATGGCCCCCAAACATGTCCATGCTTGATCCCCAAGTCTCCATGGCAAAAGGGGCCTTCACCTGTGCTGAGGTTAAGGCTCTTGAGATGGGAGGTGATCCTGGATTATCTGGTGGGCCATAGCATCCCAAGGGCCCTTTTGAGGGGATGCAGGAGGGGCAGAGTCCACGAAGGAGACGTGAGGCTGGAGCAGAGGTCAGAGTGCTGTGGGGCCATGAGCCAAGCGATGCAGGCAGCCCCCAGAGCCTCCAGAAGGATCGCGGCCCTGCCGACCGGCTTCTGACCTCTGGAACTGGAAGATAATAATGGGTGTTGCTTTAAACCACCAAGTTTGTGGTAATTTGTTATGGCAGGAGGGGGGAGAAACTAGTGGAGTGTCCTTGGGCCTCGCTGCTTGCTCTGCCCGCAGTGGAATGCTGGCCCTCACGCTGCCATGTGGCCTCTGTTCTCCTTTTGATCCTCTTGCATAAAGGGGCACCCCCATCCCCCCCATCGCCCTGATTCTCCCAGCAGATGCTATCGCGTGACCCTGGGGTCCTGTGTGTTTGCTGTGTTGTCATCTGCCTCTGAGAGAATGTAGGCGCCGTGAGGGTAGGGCTTTTTTCTGGCTGTTTACGTCACTGCCCTCATTCCAGGGGCTAAGTAGTCAGTGGATTTTTCTGAAGGCAAGAGTGAGGGTCCCATGTGCTCAAACTTGCTTCTTGGCCTTGGTGCCTGTGTGAGGGCCAGCGGCAGCCCCGGGGCCAGGTCAGCTGCAGGCCAGCTGCTGTGCTCCGGGCTCCCTCCCCTGAGGCCCACATGCTGGTGTGAGCTTTGGGACATTTCCCCTTGACCTGAAAAGAGGGACAACATCACCACATGCGTGTCTTTCGGGAGCTGACGAGCCAAGGCTGGTTCCAGTGCCGGGCGTGTGTTCTTAGGACCCACGCAGGCGCTGAGCTCCGCTCGTAGTTTCTGGGGCTTCACGGATGTGGAGGGGCTCATGGTTTTGAACCCTCTTCCCACGTCCTCTTCTTGGGGCCTGGAGAAAATGGCCTTGACACTGGACCTGAAAGATGCTGGGCTTTCCTATTGGAGGGAAGGGCTTTCTCCACCAAGAGGGGTGCAGGGAGCAGGATGGACACTGTCAGGCCACTGTCTGGGTGCCACACAGCTGCGGCTTTTCCTTCCGCCACCACCCCCTTGACAGTGCCCCAGCTCCCGCTTCTGAAATCATTCTGCCCTATGAAGCCTCCTCTCCCTTCTCTGGAGCCCGCGGGCCCTGCGCGCTAGCTTGGGAGGAGCTCGAGCATTTGTGTTTCCGAAGGGCTTTCCTTGTAGATGTAGCTTCGAGATTGTGGAGTTGGGAAAACATCAAAATGCAGTTCTGGTCAGTGAGGGATTTCACATGTATGTGCATTTAAAGGACATTTGTGGCAGTGAAACTCATAATTTCAAGTGGCAGTGTGACTTCTAGAAAATTCTTCTGACCAAACCACCACTCTCACGGTGACTAGTCTTGTGTTTGCTGCTGCCTATCCCTCTAGAAGCAGTGCTTTGGATACCCGAGGCAGACCTGATGATAGGAATGTTTTCACACTATTGGTTAAAAATTTGAGAATTTTTAAAAGCCAGTTGGGAGGAGCAGATCTTCTTGAAGCAGTCCCGGTGACGCAGATGGCTCCTTATTTTTAACCTAAGAGCGCTTGTTCCAGAACTGTGCACAAACTGTAGCTGTTTCCATAGAAACGCTCACTGTCCAGATAGGAACAAAACATTCGGTCCATGCAGCTTCTCCCTGCCTTGGGTCTGGTTGCCAGGCTCGGTCCTGCTGCTCATCCGTTGTCAGCAGCGAGCGCAGTGTCAGGATTCCAGTCGAATTTGATCAGTCCCTTGGCTTTCCCCTTCCTTTCTCAAGTGACTGTGTGGGTTTTGGGGGGTGGGGCGTGGCTGGGAGAAGAGGAAAGCCTCCTCGTCCCCGTCAGGCCAAGAGAGAGAAGCCGTGGACCTGCTTTTTGTTTCAAGAAGCTGTCCTCCGAAGATCTGGCGTTGAGGGGGCCCAATTGGCGCAGGCGGGGAGGAGCTGGAGTACCCGGAGGCCCTTCTTCAGCCGTGTGGACTGGAGTCAGGCTTTTCAGACGGGCCCGTGGGATAAAGAGCTGAGCCGAATGGGCGCTGCTTCAGTCAGCTGAAGCGATTCACTGCCCCTCAGACTTAGGTCTCAGTTGAAAGGTTCTCAAACTTCTTTTCATTTGACATTTACAAAAAGAAAACTGAGGGAAGAAGACGGATGGAGTGTCAATCCATCCTGCCGTTGGCCATCTAAAGACACTAGGCCCCGAGCTGAGTCTCAGCTTGGCATGGCTTGGGGTCCGACCTGTCCTCTCACCGTCATGTGGGAGCCTCGCTCGCCTCGAGCTGCGTGTGCTGTTCCAGAAAGCAGCGATGTGTCAGAAACGTAAGAAATTATATAGAGGACTGCAGAGTAAATGCAGATAATCGGGGGTTGTGCTGGAGACCTCACAACTTTGAGGATTAAAAGTGCCTTTTAAAAACACAGGCCGTATGTGAGCATTCCACGCGAGGCTCCTGGCAGCTCCTGCCGCGTGCGCGCTGCCTCCAGTCACGGCCTTATGCCGCCTGGCTTGTGGCAGAAAGGTGTTTGATAAAAATAGGAAGGGAAAAATAATTCCTATTTTACTTCTGTCTACATGACCTGTTTGGGAATCGAATTTGGGAATCAAATAATAAACGCGAAACCTGAGTGTCTGAGGCTTTGGCCTCATTTCCTCACCGCCAGGAGCGCGGGGACATGTATTTTAAAGCTTTCTCCCAGGCGTTCGTGAGAGGTTGCGGGCAGGCCAGACAGAGCGCCGAAACCAGAGTGGACCAGCAATGCAGCTGACTTGCGGGAGGAAACCCTGTCCAATTCTAAGTTGTTCTCAGTTCTCTTTAAAAATGAACTTGGGAAAGTTTCTTCTTTTTTGCAAACTTTAATCTTGACCTTGCTTTGCTTCCAAGTATTTAATTTCACTGAAAGGTTATTTCAGAAAAATCCATTCCTGGAAATTGTTTTTTTCTTCATTACCCAGAATTAGAGTGATGGCACTCGTGGGGTGGGTGTTATCTGGCGGGTAAGCTGTGTGGCATCGATGTAGAAGAAGAGGCATCGTAAATCTCTATGGCAGGTTCTCTGACATTGAACGAAATGACGTGATTCGAAGACCTGGTTTCATTATACATAGTTTCCTTAAAAGTGGCAGTGCCCAAGAACCGGGTGACAGCATTAAGCGAGGACTTTCTGCACATGTGTGCTCAGCCCTGGGCAGAGGGTCTGTTTCTTCTGGTATCCCTAACACACCAAGGCGCTCCTGTCCAGGCCAGCCACGCAGTACAGCAGGCATGTTGTTGTAAAGGAAAGCCATCTTGTCTGTCCCATGGCGAGTGTACAAGAAATCATTGAAGGAATTCTAGAACTTTTGGCTTCTAGGACAAACAGATAGGCAGACACATCTGCCTCTTTTGACCTGGCTGAGAGCATGTCCCCAATGTGTGCATCTGGAATATGGATATAGGGAGAGAAATTGCACTTTCCAGTATGTGCCCACAGCCCGCTAGACTCAAGTAGCTCTGAAACGAACATTAAATCACTTGCATGTTGTGAAATTAAATGATAACAAAAGCACTATTCTTAAGCACAGACATGTTTGCCTCGTGTTCAGCTCAGCCAGACAGCTTTTCCAGGTGGCTTGCACGAAGTCAACTTCATCCAGATTTTGTTTCCGCACAGAGCCTGTCTCTCGCCATATGGCCGTGCATATTGTTCTTGCGAGCTGTGGAAAGTTCCAGTACACTGTTTGATTTTGGTCCCTGGACTATTTCTTTTCTGCCCCCAGTGAGCGGTGTGCCCTGTGCTTCTGCTCCCTCCCGTAATTCATTTTTTCCCTTATTTCTTCTGCTGGTGGATGTTACTTGAGATTTTCCTGGAAAGCGTGGAATCATCTGCTGCCCTCACCTTCTACACCCACCCTGCAATCCTTGGAGAATAGCAATGAGCTTGGAGTAGACCCTTGATCACTCATGAAAACCTCAGAAAACCCAGAAGAAGTGTTTTTTAAAAATACCTGCTTGTCCTATTTGTATGTGAGCTGATACCAACCACAAGGCAGATGCTGCCAACTTTCACTGGGCTCGGGTGGGGTCTCCTGTGCATCAGATAAATTAAATGAGCAAAGGTCAGGGCCCAACAGATTTGCTCAGTGTTATTCGTGTCTTTTATATTTTATTCCTTACCTTTGACTTGTGTTGATCTATGGTGGAATGTTCCAGAAATTTCACTGGGTATGATGTCTGCTTGGGCGCTAACTTATTTATGGGTCTGCTTGGGCTTCAGTTATATGACTGCCATAAATTTTAATGACACTGATTAGTCATAGGTGGACACCTAAGCCCACTTGGATTCTTCACCCTGTTCAGCTGCCTCTGTTATTAGCTTTTTCAGTGACATGATTTGGCACCAATTTCCAACACATTTTCAGGAAATTAGTCTTAAGTTAGAGAAGAACTTGTCTAATAACGCTACTGACATTCAGCTGTTTTCTTTACCCTCTCGGGGACCTGGGCTGGAGGAAAATGTGTACATTAAGACTCACTTGTGCGCTCTTTCCATCACCCGGGTCTGATCGGTTTGGCACGGGAGGCCGTCTTCTCCGATCCTCCGGCCAGGCTGTCCCCGTGCTCGCTCTCGCGCGCGGAGGCCTGACTGGGTGCAGGGCTGGCCGATGGGCTTGAACCCGGGACCGGCTCCAGTTGCTTCACCATACCCACGGGAACGGCCTTGACACGGGTTCCAGAGTCTGGGCCTAGCAGGCGGGACACCAGCTTTGATCACTGGCAGGCGCCGTCAGGAGGGCACTCCCGCCATTCCCGTTTTAGTGGGGATCATCACCTCAGTGCCTAGTGGAAGCCCCCAAGAACCATGAGGCGCGAACCCCAGCCTCCAGATCAGGCCGGGCTGCCCAAGAGCAGGTCAAACTTGAGTAAACCTCAAAAGCACCTGGAAGGGGCTTATTAAACCTCAGATTGCTGACCCCATCCCCAGGGTGGGAGAGGGGAGAGCCTGATGTTTGCATTTGTAGCAAGCACCCAGGTGGTGATGAGGCCGCTGGTGCGGGACCCCCTGAGAACTACTCCCTCTGAGGCTATGGGGCTTACTGTCTGCCTGGCCTTCTGCCATCTCAGGGGAGACTCGGCATTCTGTGCGGGGCATGTATGCCAAAGTGTCCTCCACAGCACTGGGTTAGCATGAGTCTGGCATCGCTTATTTCTGCCCAGAAACAGATACGCAAGGCTTCTCTCTTCAGAAGCCCGTGCGGGACATGTTCCTCTTTTCTGAAGGTGGCCTTAGTCTGTGGCCTACAGGGAGGACAGGGCACAGGGAGGGTAGGGGCACCAGGAGCTTCGCCAAGCCCAACATAGCGTGAGCTAGCGATAGCACAAGGGGGAGCTGAGTTGGCACTTCCCCGTGCAGGGCAGACCGGTCAGACCCAGCACAGGGCATGGCTGTGGAGAGAGGGCGCCGCCTTTGAATGGAGCACGGTCACTGTCTTCCTGACTCACAGCCCTGGGGGCTGCGTGAGGCTTTGGGCACTCTGTGGCCTGGCGCATGGTGCCTTTATTCTGTGTCGCGTGAGCGTCCTGTCCTCCCAGCCCTGCCCCAGCATAGTGAGTCTCCAGAGGACGAGGGAAGAGGACTCTCGAAGTTCATGGGGTTTCTGTGTCTCTCTTGCAGAGTCTCGAATATCCAGCAGCAGCTGGCCCAGCTTGAGAGCGAGTCCTGGCCAGGCCTGGCCGAGGCTGACAGGGACCGGCTGCAGCTGGTCAAGGAGAAGGAGGCCCTGCTGCAGGACCTGCAGCTCATCGTCCAGCAGAGGCGGCCGCTGGAAGATGTGGCCCGGCTGGAGGAGGAGAGGCGGCGGCTGGAGGAGGAGATCCAGCGGGCCCGCGCCACCTCTGTGCAGGGCGCCACGGAGAGGTGCGCCGGTGTCCCCTCTCAGGCCAGGCAGGGCCCAGGTCTTTACAAGAACCAGTCCTATAGACTCGGCTGGTTTGATGACCCGAGCAAGAACCGCCTTTGTCTTTTCCGTCCTGGCTTTAGCTCCTGAGTCCTTCCCCTTGTGCATGGCCTTTCTGGATACACCGGGGCCATCTGCTGCTTCCCTTGACTGGGACGGGTTTGTGCTGTAGTGGGGGTTCCCCTTCCTGAGTGTTCAACATTGGGTTTCCCCTTCTTAACCTCACCGTGTCCTCACCCTTTTTGCCTTCACGTTTCCTCTCTCGTGTAGCTGCTTGTCTCAGCTTTTTCACCCACCATCTTGCCAGATAGGGAGGAACAGGTCCCCCTCCCAGCAAGACAAAAACGGGGCCAGCCTGGTGTTTGTGACCTGCAGATGCTTTTTAGAATTTAGTCATTCAAACCTACAGCAGTTTGGAGAATTTATGGTTGAATTTCTTGTCAGGAAAATCTACTCAATGTCATTGAAATCCACCAATGGACCATTTTCTTACCTACAGGATTCTTCTTCAGGAAAAAAGAAATTGTCTGCTTATGCAGCTGGAAGAAGCTACTCGCCTGACATCCTACCTCCAGTCCCAGCTAAGAAGGTGGGTCGCTTGAAAGGGGAAAACTACACTTAGTTACCAGAATTGAGAACCTACAGAGAATGCAAAAGTAGACCCGTTATATTTTTTTTTAAAGATTTATTTATTTATGCATACAAGAACTGGGGCACAGGCCAGAGGTGCAGGGGGTGAGAGGACTCACCAGAGACAGAGTGGGGAGCAAAACAGGCAGATCTACTGAAATCCACTGCTGAGGGGAGCAGCGGGGAGACAGAGAGGTCTGCAGCACCATGTGGGCAGCAACCTGGCCCGGGGATCGAACTCGTGCTGCAGGGGCTCGGATAGCATCATAGGCTGTGCCTTAACCCCTTGCGCCACCAGGGAGGCCCTGGACCCGTTGCATTTTTAAGATGAGCTGCTAATATGTGGCTCAAGGACTAAGAGAAGAACCAAATTTGACTTCAGAATAACAAGTCTCAAGTCCAGTGTATCCCTGAGTTTTGTAATTTATCTCACAGCTGCAGGGGTGTATATATCTGTGCACACATATGCACTTGTACATTATTTTTTTAAGGATATAGTTTTAAAATACGATTTAGATGCGCAACAAAAGCTCATGTTGTCAAGTCCTTTTTGTATTCTGAAGCATAATGTCCAAGGCTTTGTATGTATTATTTTCTCAGTTACTCCTCCCGAAAATGCTAGGAGGTAGGAACTACTTTTATTGGTACAGCCCCCAGTGGGAAAGCAAGAAACTCAGAGGAGGCAAATGATCTGACCAAGCCCACTCAGCTAGCTCTGACTTGAACTCAGGCGCGAGTCCTTCATGCCAACACTGCCCCCTACCAGCGGCCAAGCGAAACGAAGGAAAGAATTGAGCAGGTGCCTTCAGATGCTCCTGGCGTTAAGGACCCGCTCTGGCGGGTGGGGAAGAGGCTGGGTTTTGCCCCCCCCCCAGGGCAGTGCAGAAGCTCTGCTTTGCAGTGGAAATCGGGTCTCCGGGCTGCTCGTCTCAGGCCGTGGGCCGCTCTCGTTTCAGCCTGTCTGCCAGCACCCTGACCGTGTCCTCGGGGAGCAGCCGTGGGTCCCTGGCCTCCAGCCGGGGCTCGCTGACCTCCAGCCGGGGTTCCTTGAGCTCGGTCAGCTTCACCGACATCTACGGCCTTCCGCACTACGAGATGCCCGACCCTGAGTACAGCCCGCTTCTGCGCTTCGATCTCCTTCCCTTTGAAGCCCTGGGACGAGATACCTCCTTCCCAGATGCCCCGGGCCCCTCAGGCGTGCCCAAGCAAAGGCGCTCCCTAGACACGCCCCAGTCACTGGCATCCCTGTCCTCCCGCTCCTCCCTGTCCTCCCTTTCTCCCCCAAGCTCACCCCTGGACACGCCTTTCCTCCCGACCTCCCGCGAATCACCCTTCGCCCAGTCAGTGGACACTTTTGAGGTGCCAGGCTTGAGTGCCCTGGACAGACTGCGGGCTCAGGCCTCAATGTTGGGGGATGAAGACTCGCCGGGCACGATGTCCCTGCAGCTGCATGGACACCCTGGGGACGGGGATGGAGCTCGAGAGCGGGGACCTCCAGCGGCTGCTGCCCCAGCAGGTGCAAGTAAGTCTGGCAAAGTCTGGCTGCCTTGCTCGGGAAGGAAGGGCGAGCTCAGGGGAGAAGTCGCCCGTGATCTCAGGGAAGCCAGCTGGCCCTGAGGGACATGGCGGGTGACCCTGCAGGGAGGCTCACTGGGCACCCGGGCCTACCAGCAAAGTGTCTCTTGCAAGGGGCTGGCATGTTGTCAGGAGGCACTGAATTGTTGAAAAGGAGAGTGAGAACCACATGTGCTTTTGCATTCCGATGCCCATGGGGAGATCGCAGCCTCCGTGAGACCTCCGGGGCTGTGCCCAGGTGGCACAGTCTGTGGGGGTGCCCCAGACCGGTGCGCAGACTGCTGTCTGCTCGCGGCCCAGCAGACATCTCCACTTCCTTTGTCCCTGTGACTTCATGTCTTTCTCTTTGTCCCTGTAGGTTTTTTTTAAAGATTTATTTATTTATTTTTTAACAAGCACTGGGTACAGTCAGAAGCACGGGAGGGTGAGAGAATTCACCAGAGCCAGAGCAGGGAACAGAACAGGCAGATGTACTGAAATACACTGCTGAGGGGAGCAGCGGGTGCAGCAGGAGAGGTCTGTCACGCCATGTGGGACTCTCGCTGGCGGCCGGGTTTCGAGCCGGCACTGCAGAGGCTGCGGGCAGCTTTGCAGCCCAGCGCTCAACCGCTGCGCCACCAGGGAGGCCCTGTCCCTGTAGCTTTTAAGGGCGTGCAGTGTCAAATGTGGACACAGCGAGTAAGCGTGATTCCAAAAGCCATGCCAGAGAGCAGCAGCCATTTCTAGTGAACCCTGAGTTCTGCCAGCTGCAAATCGAGAAACAGGGAGCCACAGGGCCCTTCCTCCAGTCGGTGTTAATTTGGCCTCCTCTCAGGGTCTGCCAGGCTGTAGCCCGCGTGGAGAAGCAAACTGCGGCTCCGGGAACATCCCGTCCGAGGCTTGTCACAAGCAGGGTCCGCGCTCCCACTCACCTCTTCTTGACCTGTGTGCTTGTGAGCCGCGCCCCAGCGACAGGAGCCCCCGTGGGCTTTAGGGAGGGTCAAGAACAAGGTCTCACTCCCCAAGTTCATCCATTTAATTGACTTTGATTTGCATGGCACAAAGCGGGCCAGCGGTTGCGTTTAGGCGGACGCCCCATGTGTGCGGTGGTCTCAACCAGCGGTGTTTTCCCCTCGAGGGAAATGCGTGGAAACGTCTGGAGACATTTCCGGTTGTCACAGTGCAGAGGGCCGGCATCTAGCCAGTGAAGCCCAGGCCGCTCACCCTCCGCAGCTCCCTGGCCACCCAGCAGACGCGCCGCTGAGCAGAAAAGGCTGAGCGAAAACCAGGGTGGCGGGGCTGGAAAGCGCTTCGGACTCGCAGCTTGGGCGCCTGGGCTGTGTTCCCCGCCTCTCCGCGGGCGAGACCTGGGGGAGTCCCGGCCGGCTGCTCCGCCCTTGAGCAGGGTGACCTTTAGGGGCCCTGCCTTTCAGCAGCCTTCTGTTCCCCGTGAGTCTCTCCTGTCCAGCCACGCTGGCCGCATGTTCACATGAAACGTGGCCCCGCGCACAGCGTGTCCTCCCCAGGCAGCCCCTGGCGGGGCGGCGCCCGGGCCTCTGCTGTTCTCACCTGTTTGCAAACCCTCCCTTCGCACACGGGCGACCTTCTTTGCTTTGTTCTTCCTTCTAACCGCAGGCTCGGCGCTCCCTGTTTACTCCTTTCATTCAAGATGGAGAATAAGGACAGACCTGCGCGCCTGCTGCTCCTTTCGCTTCCTTTTCTCAGTGCCCTCGCCCCTCCACGCCAGCTTCTCTCTAAAGGCTGAGACATGAGTGACCGTCTCAGGAGGCGGAAAATCCACATGAAGCCCAAGGGGAAAGACGTGGTCAGAGGGGAAAGGGCTGACTTAACTTCCTACCCCGAGTCTTTCTTCCCTGCGCGGCCGGCAGTGCCTCAGCTCCCCAGAGGGCACCGTGTCCGCCGCGCGGCTTGCACGTGCTGCCCCCTGGTGGTAGGGCCGTGGGTGACACGGTCAGTGGGCTTGGGTCCTTCGCACACGGGGAAGAATGGGCTCCAGGAGTGGGTGCCGGTGGGTGCTCCCAGGGGCCTGGCTGGGGAAGCCAACTTGAGGCGGGGACACTGGGCGACTTCTTTCCCTTGATGTTGCTGGGAACGCCCAGGGCCACCCTTGCTTCAGATAATTGGCGAGATTCTTAGTTCCCATCCCGTCCCCGCCCTCCCCGGGATGCAGGGCCGCATAACTCCCTGGGGCCGGGCGGCTGGGAACCGTGGTCACGCTGGGCCACAGGCGAGTTGGAGGGAGATAACATTCAGAAGTGCCCCAGCCTAAAATTTCCCGAACTCAGGAATGATTCCTGCTACTGTGTTTTAAGTCAATCTCCGGACACAGACGGGGCTGGGGAGTGGGGAAATAGACGGAGCTTTAACATTTTTGACATTTTTACCACAGTTTTATCTTCCCTAGATTTTAAAAGCCGATTGTGTCACAATTGTGCAATCCTTTTCCATTTTCATTTCCCACTGGTCTTTGCTAATCTAAATCCACCAAACCTGAGACTTTGCTCCTCTGTTTATTGACATTTGTATTATATTAAGGCTGTTTAAAATTGTTGGCTTAAATTCTACAGTTTTTTCACTTTGTGCTTTTTTTTTTTATCTCTTTTTTCATGCGGCTCCACAGAGACGCTCACTGTAAGTGGTCTTGACTTCTTCACCTTGGGCTCAGGCTGCAGGACGTCTCTGTAGTGTGCATCAGTGCGGCCGGGGTGGTCGGGCAAAGGCCGAGGAGGGCCTGCATTAACGTGCTTGAGAGCTGCACCTCAGCGACGCTGCTCCATTTCCATCATCTTTATTATTTCAACATGAATGTTCACCATGGCCCCCTGAAGTTGTGTGAGGACTTCTCTAGAAGCTTTCAGTACTTACTCCTCTAGGTGTTTTCCCCGTAATGTAATGACCGGTTATTTCAGCACACAGGCGGCAGCCCCACCCACAATGTGAGGGTCCTATTTTCTTCAAGTTTGTCAAGCAGTGTCGATGTCCTGAGGGCTGTCTGTCTCTCTGTCTTTAATGATGGAAAGGTCAGAGATATTTTTGATGAACGTTTGCAAGAGTTTTTATTCCTGACTTCGCCAGCCTTGTCCCCAGGGTCATGGCGTTGCTGAGAACCCCGGGGGCAGGCGGCTGGGGGCTGGGGCGTGGGTGCTTCCCCTCCGGGGAGGCGCCCTGTGCGGCCCTGGATCCCCTCCATGAATACTACAGTGGCCAAGGCCTGATGGCTGAGGGTCGCTCCTTGGTTTCCTTCTCTCTTCACAGGCCTGCCCACGGCACGGGAGAGCAGTTTGTCGGGCTGCCCAAGGTGCTTAGGTCAGTCTCGGGGTGTCTCCTCCTTGAAGGGGCATGAGGCCAGGCTCAGGAGCTGGGTCGGAAGGAACATGGCTGGCAGTTTCATCTGCTGGGGAGCCATGCAGCAAACCGAGGGGTTCTCTCTGCCATTTGGAGCGCTTATTTTGGGCCCCTCCATGCTGTGGGGGTGCTGAGAAGGGCCGGACCTGGGAGGCCGGACCTTCAGTTTGAGAGTCCATGCCCCCGCCCCAGAATGAAGCCAGCGCCAGTCCCCGCCCGGGAGGGGCCGGGGGTCTCCGGGCTGGCAGCCCAGCCCTCGGGGAGGACAGCTGTGCTCTGTGCCCACCTTCTCCCTCCGCGTGTTGCGTGGGGCTGCTGTGTGGCAGGACAGAGAGGAGGCCGTTGGGGGCTTGACGTTTCAAGGGATGTATGCACGTCATACATTTCAGGGATGTATGCACGTCAAGCTTTCTGGTGTCTAGAGCTTAGATGGCTGAAGACCAAGCCAGAAAGACCCGGGGCCCACGGAGGTGATGGCAGGCGTGACAGTAGCAGGATCGGGCCGGTCGGGGCCTCCTGTTGGCGTTGTCCTAGCCAGGGCGCCTTCCACAGAAGCCGGCGCGGGGCTTCCCTGCTTTGCCAAGGGGACCTTGTCGCCGTGAGGAAGGTGCGGCTACAGTTAAAGTGTTAGAGGGAAGATCCCAGGGGCTCTCTGCGGCTCTTGCTTGAAATAAGCCTGGGATAAGCGTGAGCTGCCCTCAGCGAATGGCCACTTTCTAACACGGGAGAACATTCTGGAAGCGTACCCAGCCGCCAGCTGCTGGCAGACACGTGCTCAAGGGCAGGGTCGCTGCATTTTGTAGGGTTTATTTAGAGAATTAAAAAAAAAAGTCTTGTGGTAAAGCACAGTGGATGTTTGTCATATAAAATAGCAAACAGCCTACGAAGGAAAGGAGAAATACTCCTACCCACTGCTCCTACCCACTCCTACCCCAAATGCAGATTTGGGGTAATTCCCCCCCACTTTTGGTGGTGCGGCCATCTCAGAGTGCCTGGCAAAGGGACTTCCACCCGCATGTTAGGCTCAGAGAGCTCACGAAGGAGGTGAAAAGAGGTTTATGATGTTGACAACACTCTGAGACCCGCGAAGGGCGTGGCCGGGGGTCTGTGGCTTCCGTCTTTCGACAGTTAAGACGAAGCGAGCGCCGCGGAGTTCAGCGGACGCGCCTGCACGCCCGGCGTGACTCTGGACCGCACGGCCTGGCTGTGCTGTTCCTTCAGGCGTTCGTTTGCAGGCACAGCGGTTGCCAACCTCTCGTGGTGTGCCCTCCTGACCCTGGGGTCTCTCATTTGTAGCCGTGACTCTCCGAGAAGACGGCGCCAGCAGACTGGAGAGGAGAGCGCGCCGCGTCTCTGCCTGCCTGTCGGATTACTCGCTGGCCAGCGACAGCGGGGTGTTTGAGCCTCCCGCCAAGAGGTCAGAAACGGGTCTTACTCTTTCCTGCTCCCTCTGCGGGGTGACAGGGCACTGCTGGGCACACGAGGGAGGCCACTCTGACTTCTGTGGGGGGCGATTACATTGTTAGCTCTGGGGTGGGGTCTTCTCTGTAACTCCGGGAGGCTGGGCGGACCAGGAGCTGCTCCCGAGAACTCTCTGGCTTCTCAGTGGCATGTGAAGCTGATCCCATCCTGAGTCCCAGGAAGACTCCTTTCTCTCTGGCCTGCTGGAGGCCAAGCTGAGGCCGAGTGGAGGTAGAAAGGGAGCCTTGGTGTATGAGAGAGACCTGCTTTCTAGAAGGGACATCCACTAGAAAGAAACTTCTTCCTCCTGCCCTTCTTTTCCCAGCTGTAGGGGCCCCCCTCGCAGTGACAGACAGCTCCTGGGCTCCTGGGCTCCCGGGCTCTATTTTGAGTTCCCGTCACCGCAAGCAGTAACACGACATTTCACTCACGGCACCCTCTTTGCAATGTACTTCTGAACTTTGTCCGGAATGTCACATGTGCTTTGGAAAGGTCTACAAGGTTATTTCCTCAAAAAACAACAGATACCTGATGAGATTACGCCCCAGGCCCCAGCACCTGCCCTGCCTTCTGTCACTTAAGGAATTTATTTTTCACATGACACATTAATAAAGCTCTCTTCCCGGAGGAGCACCCCTCAATGCCAGCACGTGTTTGCCCAACACACAGCCGCCAGGTCCCTTTGGATGATGGGTGGCTTTCTGTTGTGTTCAGGAGTGAAGACGCAGAAGAGTCTGCACCAGTGGACGCCTTCATGAGCGAAGGGCCCCAGATCCACGTGGGATTTTTGTGAGTACAGCCACCTCCTCCCTGTGGCTCGTAAGGACACCCTGTAGCTGGGGCCTGCCCAGCAACTCCCACCTCTCTGTACAGGCCTAGTGGGCTGGGGCACTCCCAGCCGCTTCATCTGGCCTGGCTGAGGGGCCAGAGGTGGCAGGAAGGAGATACAAGGACAGGCAGCCCCAGTGCTGTCTTCCAACACAAGAGTCACAGCTGGGAACTGTCGCCTGCTGGAACTGGGGGAAATTCTCGCGCTTTCTGCACGAGCTGAGTATGTTGGCCACAATAGAGGTAGCTGGGCCCTTCCCGTTGGGCCCAGGTGTTTGTGAGGCGAGGCAGTTTCAACAGAGGCAGGGGCAGGGTCTCGTGCGTGGTGTGCTGGGCACTGCAGGTTGGGGAGCAGAGGTGCTGCCACGTCTCCAGACACAGCTCATGTGCCCTGGGTGGGCGAGACCTCGTCACCCTCAGGTTGGGGCGCTGCTGCAGTGGAACGAGGAGTCGCCACCGTGGATGCATCTGCCTTGACCTTGCCTTGCGTTTCTAGGCACGACTGCGCCGGGGAATGTCTGCTCGTGCACGTGCTGCAGCTGAAGCACTCCGCCCGCCTGCTGGTTCGAGAGGACTGCAAAATGTAAGCCCCTGCGCCCCGCCCAGACCTTCCCCGGAGAACGGCCACCGCGTGCTGGCCTCCTCGGGCTGGGCGGTTTGGGGAGGGAAAGAGACTGTCTTATTTTAGAACGTGAATTTACCATACACACCAGGAAACTTCTGTCTGAAATGTAAGGGAATGTCCGTTTTTAAGGGTTGAATTTGTCCTCTGAGGCAGAAGCTCTCCGAGTCTGGCTGGTCCCACGCTGCAGCCCAGCTATGGGTGCTATATTCGGCAGCCCTGGGGTTTCAAGTATCCGAGCCAGTGAGAGGCCGCACAGGCCTCTGGCTGTGATCCGGGCCTGTCTCAGGAAAGCAGTCTGATATGGGTGCCCGGCAGGGGCCAGGCAGTGACTGCTCTGTCCTGGTGAAGCCCAGGGTAGCTCCCTTTCACCAGGCTTAGAAGCAGGTGTGAAGGCCTGCGGAGCCCCCTGGTCTCAGGGCTGCGCTTGACCACGGCACTGGCTCCCCGACAGCGTGCTGGGCAGCGCTAACCATGGTTGGGGCATCTGGGGGGACGGGGCGGGACAGCCAGGCGGTCTTTCTCTCTGTGAATGGTTTCCCCCCAAATCTCCAGGGCATGGAAGTTCTTTGCCTGACTCTTACTTGAGGAAAGGGCTCTGCAGTTCTGCCAGTGGGCATCACAGAGGGGATCGGGGAAGCGGGTTCATGCTTTTGCTCTCGCGGATGCATCCATGCCTCACATCCCTCCCCCGGCTCCCTCCCCCCTCTGGTTCCAGACACATCCGTGTCTATCTGCCACCACTCGACTCCAGCACACCAAACACGTACTGCTCGAAGGCTCTGGAAGTCCACGCTCCTCTGGTATTTAATGAGGTGTTCAGAATCCCCGTGCATTCAAGCATGTCGGCCTTGACGTCGCTTCAGCTCTACGTGTGCTCGGTGAATCAGCAGCTGCAGGAAGAACTGCTGGTACAGCTCCTGCTCGCGCTGCCTCCGCCGCCCCTGCCCGCCTCCCGCCTTCCCTGGGCCGTTGGTCTGGCCTCTCTGCTCCCACCTTCTGCCCTCGCCCCCGTCTCTCCGTCCAGTCAGCCTTTCCCTCACCTTCCGCCTTCCCGCTGCTTAGAAGCTGTCCTGGGAAGCAGCGTCCGTGGGGACGGAGGGGGCTGGGAGAGCCAGCTGTCTGTCAAGCGGGAAAGCCGGGAGTTTCTGTGGCTGGAGAGAGAGCGGGTCGCGCCCCGACAGCGCCCTCTTCAGACGTTGCTGAGAACTGCCGACCTTCGCGCAGCTGGCGCTGCGGGGCAGAGGGGCGCTCATTTTGTGCCCGTTTGCCTTCTCGGCCTTTCTCACGGGGTTGACCAAGCAATCAGGGAGACACCTCCGTAGGATTCTTTGCAACTCTTTTCATTGTACTTCAGCCCCCGAAGAGCAGGGACACATTTGACGCCCCTCCTGGCTAGGGCAGAAGCTGACCTGGGTGGTTGTCAAGGTGACACCACTCCGTGCTGTTCTCTCTCTAACTCCCTGCAGGGCATCGCTCAGATTAATTTGGCCAACTATGACGTTTCGAATGAAATGCAGCTGCGGTGGTACTCAGTCCAGATGTTCACCAGCCCCGAGCTGCCCAGGGAGAGGGACAGCCAGCGCTCTGGGGACAGCGCGCCCCGGGACCCCGCGAGTCCCGCACACGGCCCCTGTGGCGCCGGGAAGACGGTGAGTGGCCCGGCTCGGGGAGCCCGCCCGCCGCCCTGCTTTCCTGACCTTGGCGCTGGCCTGCCCCGCGGAGATGGTCTCCAGGAGCGTAGGGTGGCCTGGCGGTCTTAGCATGTCGTGTAAATGGAGCGTCACGGGGGTGATAAACATGGGCGCAGCGACTGGACCGTTTGGAGGCGGCGGCTTTCGTGCCGGCGTGCTCGTGGTGGTGCATTTGAGCCCAGTGGCGGTGTTGTCAGTGGGGCGAGCGTGTCCCCATGGAAGAGCCATCGGGGCGCCGGCACCGCACGCCCCCCAGCCGTGCCCCGGGCTGACGCCGGGTGGTGCAGCCGTGGCAGGGGCGAGCGAGCTCGAGCGCGTGCTCCTTCCCCAGGACGCGGTGACGGCGCTGCTGGCGCGGACCACGGCGCAGCTGCAGGCGGTGGAGCGGGAGCTGGCGGAGGAGCGGGTGAGGCTGGAGCACGCCGAGGAGGAGATCCTGGAGCTGGAGCGCAAGGAGGAGCAGGCGGAGGCCGTGTCTGAGAGGTGGGGCCGCCTCGGTGGCGCCCGGGCAGACCTGGTGGCTCCGCTGGGGCGGGGGTCGGGGGGCGGCGGCAGTGGCCAGTTCAGATGCTGTTAGTATAGTCACGGGGCCGTGCCTCCGGCACCACAGTCAATCTTAGGGTGTTTTCTTCACACTAGAAAGAAACCCCATTAGCTGTCACCCCACCCCCTTCCCTCTGTCCCTGGCCGCGTGCCACCCAGCCATCTCTCTGCCTGCCTGTCCCGGCCGTGTCCCCTTCGGAGTCACACGCTGATCCAAGCGGCTGCTTGCGGAGCCCTTGGCCGGGGTGGCCCTGTCCACAGTGGAGACTGGCGCCCGGCCACCCGAGCATCAGTGCTGCCTCAGCCTCCCTGCAGACACAGGAACCTTGGGGTGGGGAGTCAGAGGTGGGCCCTTCAGCGGCTCCAGGGGGTGATAAAAGTGGACCCTCTTAACAAAAAGCTGTAGTGGTGTTCCGAGAAAACAGGCCTTTTACTCGATGACAAAGGTGGCTGTGCTCAGCCCTGCAGCAGACGGGCCTGGCTGCGCGGGGCCTGCTCGGTGCACCTTCTCCTGAGCCTCTCCTGGACTTTGACGATGTCCACCCTCAGGAGCTGGCAGGCCGACTCGGTGGACAGTGGCTGTAGCAGCTGCGCGCAGACCAGCCCCCCGCACCCGGATCCCTGCTGCAGTGGCGTCGACCTCCCCCACGGACATCCGCTTCCTGGCCCGGCCGACCCTTGCAGCCCCGAGAGACTCCAGCCTCCACCTCTGAAGGTGAGTGGAGAGGTTGGGGGACCGACGGGGCCCCTGGGGCTTTGCTGTGCACTGGGCGCTGCCCTGGAAGGAGGCACCAGCCCTTCCGGGAGCCGTGAGGAAACTGAGCGGAGACCGGAGCGATGCCCTGGTGTGCAGGAGGGGGACTGGGCCTCGGGCACGCTGGTGACCTGTGCCCACGGAGCGGTGTGGTGAGCGGCCATGGCTCACGCGCTGGCTAACAGCGGGCCGGGGAGAAGGGGCTGCATGGATGCGTGGCGCGCCAGCCAGTCAGAGCCCCCAAGGGGAGCGGTGACACAGAGGTGGCTGTTTCTGTGAAGCTGATGCTTGTGTTCGAGAGAAAGTCATGGTGATAGGAGCAACTCTCTAGGTTGACAAGGAAACCAACACAGAAGACCTCTTCCCCGGAGGAGTAGCCGGGGTGCTGAAGGAGCGGCCCGGCCGCAGGGCCCGCGGATCGCCCTTTGTGCGGAGCAGCACGATCGTCCGCTCGCAGACGTTCTCTCCTGGGGCACGAAGCCAGTACGTGTGCAGGGTGAGTGCAGCGCCTTTGCCGCCCGCCTGGTGCGCTCTCCCCCGACCCTTTGTTGTGTTTTACTTTTTACTAGTCACACTAAAAGACGTGTGTTCTCCCAAACCATAGCACTGAACGAGCTCTGGGCATGTGTGGCTGTGAACTCGGTCACACACGCGCACGCGCACACACAAACACACACACCCACACACCCGTGCACATCTGGCCCTGATTTCCTCCAGACTCTGCACAGTTCTCCCCCGACATTGAGTGTTGGACATGCACCTGCTGGTGGGGGTTATGTCCACATCAGTGTCAGGGAATGGCCGGTGGACACGGGCTGCCCTTACCCCAGCTGAGACTGGGCGACCCGGCACCTCTGAGTGGCTGGAAGTCCTGATGTTGGGTTCCCTGGGAGGACAGCACCTTGAAGATAGTGGACTTCAAGCTGATTGCCTGCCTGGCTGACCTGAGTCCCCAGCCCCTCCAGAGGTTAAGCTGATGACCCCCACCTCCACCCCCAGTTCATCACACTGTTAGCAGAGACTGTGGGGCCTGGTCCAAGGTCCTCAGGTAAACAGAGACACTTATGCAGGACATTCTACGGGTGTACAGGTCCCTCCAGGGAACTGGGCCCAGGCCCCAACCTTCCTTGGGCCAATGGTGGCTCTTCTGTGACAGCAGGGCCTGTGGCCTGGGTGGCCCCAACTGCCCCCTGCCATGTTGGCGAGGCTGTGATCCGCTCACTCCCTCCAGCCATGTCTGGAGGGCAGCTGCCTAGGCCAGGCCCCAGGCCTGGTGGCAGGGGGTGCTGTATCGAAGGCCATCCTCATGTCTTTTCCTTATTCTAGACTCTTGTCAAACCACCACAGAGCTGGCTCATGGCTGTTTACTTAGGTGGATGGGGTGACAAAGGAGGAAATCCCCAAGAAAGGTGTCCCCCACCCTGAGCTGACTCAGCACCCTGCATGAAGTGGGCCTTGATTGGGGATGTCTTCAGAGATCCCCTTGTTTTTACATGTTTGTAATAGGGTGCTGTGACTGGCTTGGAAAATAAGGCCCTGCAGGCCAGGACTTTGGTATTCACACAGATACACATAGATCCTGAAACAAGACCCCGCCGCCACGGAGAAGGCCTGTTCACTTTCCGTTGGAAAAGCAGACCTTATCCTTGACCTTGGTGGTGATGGTATGTCCTGCCACCAGGAACGAGTTCTTTGGTGGAAAGCCATTTTTTCTGGCCCAAGCCAGAAATGCAGCAAGACGATGATGGAGGACAGCAAAGGCGCCGAAGCTGCGCTGGCTGTGGGGAGTGTCGTGCGCTCTGTCCAGACAGCTGGTGTTGACGGGGACAGCGCTTTTGTTAACTCGATTAGCTGGAAGCTTCATGTGGTGTGGGTGAGGGCCATGAGGGCGGGTCTTGCTGTTTCAGTTTGTCTTTCGTTTTACTTGAAACTCTCGTGTGGGCTTAGTTGTAACTGGTGAAAGCACCGCAGGTCTTAAGTGACGGCGAGCAGCGATGGAATCCTGCGGCTCAGAGCCCAGGCTCAGCCGACGTGAGCGCCTCAGAACACGTTTGTGAACATCATTCTTTTTGATGCAGCTCTATCGTAGCGACAGCGACAGTTCCACGCTGCCCCGGAAGTCCCCCTTCATCCGGAATACTCTGGAAAGACGAACGCTTCGCTACAAGCAGGTGTGTGCCGCGTAAACTAATAATCTGTCCTTACCCTGGGAGCTATGTTTAGAAGCCTTCAAAAGCAGTCTTTTAGGTAATATTAAAGGTAATATATTTATTTCTTTACTGAAATGTGATTTTTGAAAGTGGCTATGTCATAATATTACGGATATTTCTTGAATTTAAGATATGATTTAAGAGAGCTCATTACATTGAGTATTTTACATACTGCATATTAGGAAACACTCAACTCTTCTCTATAAAAGCGTCTTTTTCCTTCTTGGCTGGAGCGTGCAGAGTTCGGGAGATGGGGCTTTGCCCACACCGCACAAGCTCCTATGTAGGGCTGGTCTGGGGTCTTCCTTCCCCTCAACCACCAGGATTTCTGTCCACATCACATCAGTGGTACAGCTCTGCTGCGCTTTCCAAGCATGAACCCTCTTGAAGGATCATCGCAAAGCCCCTGGACGCATGAGGTGGTTGTGTGTAGCGCAGCCACTGGCAGCGCCAGCCGGACACGCGGGACTCGGCCTCGCCCGTATTTCCCAGCAGCAACGCTGTTGGCATTGGGGGCCGATGGCTCTGCTGCGGGGTCACCCTGGGCACTGGGACGTTGAGCAGCATCCCCGGCCTCTACCTCCCAGATGCCAGTAGCAACCCCCTGCCGTTGTGACGACCAAGAATGTCTCCAGACACGGCCAGAGGTCCCCAGCGGGCCAGGCCAGCCTGGGTGCAGAGCCGCTGAGCTCCGCTGTGAATTCAGCAGTGCTTTGAAATGAACTTGCCGTTTTTAGAATACATCATATTTGCACTTAGAGTCCGTATATGTGTAAAATACTGTGTGTGTAAAAAGCAGTGACCTGCCCACCGCTCACTGCTGTGAGCTCGCGGAGTCATGATTTTTGTGGCCGTGACCCCGTCCAGGCCGTTCCCGTCAGCTGGAGCGCTGCTCTCGGCACCACATCCGAGCGCTCTTCTCTTAGACTGCCTGGAGGCTTTTACGGGGAGCAGTCTTGGCGTGTGCGTGCATGTCCACACGTGTGCTGCCTGGGTGTGTAGATGCAAGTTTTTAAACAGAAAACACTTACGGTTTATGACATGCTTTGCCCCTGAGTGGGTTAGTAAGATTTTTCCATGTCAATTTTTTTTTTCAACTTTTTACAATGGCTGCATTTTTTGCTGGCCATGGCATTTATTTAATCACCTTCCTCTTGTTATGTATCTAGTGATCTCATTTGGATCACTCCCACGTGTCATCAGTTACGCCTCTCAAACACAAGACACAGAGGAATTGCAGAACCGAAGGAAACGTGCATCTCTTTTGCCTTTTGATAGACATGGCCAAGTAGTCCTTCAGAGGGATGCCTGCTTTTGATCCCACTAGCCCCATAACAGAGCAGCTATTTCTCCACACTGTCGCTGACCCATAGGTTATCATCAAAGAAAACAGCTGACTGTCAGTAATGATACTGAACTGCTGATTTCAGTCAGTCTGGCCCAAATCTATGGTTTGGTTTTCCCTCCCTTCCTCCCTCCCTCCCTCCCTCCCCCCCTCCCTTCCCTTTCTCATTGTGCTATACAATAACTGGGCTTTGCCTGTCTTCTGCTGATATTGAAGAACCTTCTAGAAGGCCGTGCTTGCTGGCCGCCTGGTGCCGACCCGCTGGCCTGCATGCTGATGACTGTCGTCTCCTGCAGTCCTGCAGGTCCTCCCTGGCCGAGCTCATGGCCCGCACCTCCCTGGACCTGGAGCTGGATCTCCAGGCGTCAAGGACTCGGCAGCGGCAGCTGAACGAGGAGCTGTGTGCCTTGCGCGAGCTGCGGCAGCGGCTGGAGGATGCCCAGCTGCGCGGCCAGACCGACTTCCCGCATTGGGTGCTGCGGGACGAGCGCTTCCGCAGTCTGCTGAAGGAGGCAGAGAGGCAGGTAGGAGGCCAGGGCCTGCTGCCAGGTCCTCTGGCGGCCTGAGTTCTGCCTGGCCTCGGCCCACCGCCCTTGGCTCCAGTGGTACTGGGGCCGCTGAGACAGCAGTTCAGCTGGCAAAAGGGGCATTTCAGCCACCCCGTGCGCCCCAGGAGCCGGCCCTCTCCCTCGCGGCGGGGGTGGCACCAGCATACATCTGGAAACCCGGCCGCTTGAGGGAGGGTCCCTGGCCCTCCTGCCGGCAGGCCCACTGGCCACTCGGCGCTGGAGCGCCTGTGCACATGCCTGGGGGAGGGGAGGGGACCCCAGCACCGGGTTTGGCTTCACCCATCCCTCCTTAAAACTAGAAGTAAAGCATCTCGTTCCCCCACGGTTGCCGTTCCAGACAAGACAGACCAAACTTGACTTCCACCAAGAGCAGGCAGCTGAGAAGATGCTGAAGAAGGCCTCCAAAGGCATCTGCCAGCTGCGCGGGCAGAACCACAAGGAGCACGTGCACGTGCAGACCTTCAGGTGGGGGCCGCGGCCGCGCAGCACAGCGCCCTCCTGCCCGCTGTCCGCTCCCGCTTCCTGCGGCCCTGCGAGGGGCCGTGTTTCTTCTGATCGTTGTCGGAAGGCAACGGTTTTGTTCGTGCCACTTGCGTTTTATCATGTGGGTTCAGTTTTACACTTAGCGTTTGAAAAGTTCAAATATCCCGCGTTGCCGCCATCTTACCTTTTTGGCTGGCATGCCCACCTCCTAGATAGAATTTCCACAGCTGTTTTATAAGCTGCTTCCTTCCAGCCACTCACTGTTGTAAACGATGCTGATCGACACACAGATACGCACACATACGTGCCGCCTTTGTCTTTTTCACTGAAGCCTAATACATGGCAGGCAAGGGCGCGCATCCTATATGTGATACAGCCCAGTGGATTATCACAAACCGCATGACAAGAACCCAGCATGAGCAGCACCCCAAGATCCCCCACACCAGAGTAACCACTGTCTTGAATTTCACTAGCATAGGTTTGCTTTCCCTGTTCTTGTTGTTTATAAGCGGAGAAGCGCATGGTTTTATCTGTATTTTTTTAATATCTATATTCTTTCATGTCTGACTTTTTCAAAAATTGAGGTGAAAACCACATAGCAGAAGCAAACCGTTTCAAGGGGGCAACTCGATGGCATTTAGTACGGTCACCAGGCACCTGCCCCTCCGTTCAGTTCAAACCATGTCCACCGCCCCAGCAGGAAACCCCGCACCTGAGCGCTCCCTCCCCGCCCGCCCTTCCCTCCCCAGCCCCGGCAGCCACCACTCCGCTTTCTGTCTCTGGGCCTTTCCTGTCAGCGCGTCTGGTCTCACACCTCACGTTGTAGCGTGTCTTGGAACTTCATTCCTTTTTATGGAGGGTAATCCGTGCCTGGCTTCTAATTTTTGCGTGCCCTGAATTTTTACATCTCTACCATAAAGGGCATAAAAATCTACAACTAATGTCCTTCATTTATGATTTGAAAGTCTCCCACGTGTGTAGTTTTCCCTTCCTTCATTTACTAATAAAGCGAATATTTACTTCACACCAGGCACCGTAGCAGGCCCTGGCGGCAAACAAACGCTTGCCCTCCTGGGACTTTGTCACGTCTGTTAACATTAGAGAATCTGTAAACAAACAGGTGTGTCGTCGGGGACTTGGGTTCAGTTTCTTTATGAGTAAGAAAAGCTATCATTGCCCCTAGAGCCGTCTGTCGGCCTTCGGGGATCAAGATCAGCCTCTAACCTGTCTTCTCTCCAATCCCAGGGAGAAGATAGCATTTTTCACCAGACCAAGGATTAACGTACCTCCTCTGCCCGCCGACGACGTTTGACCCAGTGCTTTGTCATGAAGTATTTATCTGCCCGTGTCATTTTCATGAAGTCCTTAGATTAGTTACATTTGCCTTTAAAATATTTGTGCAAAGCTATTAATATACACATTTTGTAAAAATCAAAACAAACACATGTATCTACACATATATATTTTATAATAGTGACGACAACAGGGCGCGGTTCTTCCTTGTTGTGAAATTGGCATCTCTGAAGACAGGTTATTTTATAAAAGATCAGCTATCATGTTAAGAGTGTACAGTTTTTACACTGTTTTATTTGACTTAAAGGCTGGAAGACAGAAACGAAGTGAGTTCAGGCAAATTCACTGTATTGTAATTTATTTATAGTACTTTTTTTTCCTTGAAGGAAAATACTGACTTTAAGATGTATTTTGAGACTGAATGTTGCTCTTCAGGACTTGTCACGAAGTAGAATGGAACTCTGGGGCGCTTTAGTTTCTGACACCGGAAACGCAACACTATGTGCTGAGTTCGTCACTGTATCTGTCTCGTGAGCGCATGTGTGTGTGCACTGAACACTTACGCGCCGTGTCCCGTTCAGACACCCGCGGCGGCGGCCCACGCGCCCCGGCGCAGGCCCGAGCCGGCCCCCTGCGCGCCGAGCGCCCCACGCTCGGGTCCCGCCGCTTCCCGGGCCCCGAGGCCGCAGAGCCCCGGCGTCCGGGTCGCTCCTGCCTGGCCTGTGGCTGTCCACACTGCCCCCCTGAGCGGACCGCAGGCGGCCCCCCCTTCCAGCCCGCCCGTGTGATCAGGGTGGCGGGACGGTGGGGTGCTCCGGCTCGGTCACACAGGCGCGGGAGAAGAGCCGGGCGAGCGCGCCAGTGAGTCGGCGCCCCCCGACCCCAGAGCAGCCCCCGCACAGGCAGGCTGACCCCTGAAATGCTTTCTGGTGGAGGGAAGCGGGTGTGGGCCCCTAGAATTACCCAGCCCGCCACTTACAGGAGAGGATTTGATTGCAATCGATAGCCCCTCATCCTGGAGTCTACCCAACATTTCTCAAGAAATCGTAGAACTAGCTCTGAAATTTTTTATGTAACAAAAATAAATCATTATGCTCTTAAAATGCCAAATGATATAAATATTTTGCCTAATACCTATTTATTTGATGTGAAATGCACTCTCCTTCCTGGCGCCCGGGAGGTGGGCCTCGTGAAATGTACAAGAAGCAGAACTCCTGCCTCGCCGCTCTGCCCCTCCCTCGGAAACGCCCCGTAATCAGCATCTCTGTCCGCCTTCGTCTGGCATCCCGCCCCTCGCGCAGCTCCCCTTCCCTTTTACTTTTATTGAAAATGAATTTTGTAAAAGCGTTTCGTTGCCGTGGACAACGGCTCTTGTCGGTGGTGGTAGGACCGAGCACTGCTTTCGCGAGGTCGTCTATGTATTTCTGCTTCTAGCTCATCTTTTTTGCTTGTATTTTTCATGGCCAAATTCTCTGTATACACCCCACAACAGAGGCCGAGCCCCAAACCGCGGGTCCTCGCCAGCGCTGCCCACTGGGGCTCAGGCCTGCCGGCCGCCCTGCACATGCTGCTGGGCGCTTGATGACAGCTGCCGAGGCCGCTCCGTAGGCGCTTGGGGGTGGGGAAGGGGGCATTTTTCTGCCAGCCCCTGTTAGGTAGCAGTGTGGGGGAACCCCGTGTGCCGATCCTCCACGCCCTCAAACAAGGCCTTTCCAATCCATCCACTGCCGGGCGTGTGCAGGCCGCCTTTGGACACGCGGGGTTCCCCCACCGCAGGGTTCAGACCCAAGCGCCCGCCCTGGCCCTGCCAGACACAGACCCAGCCCCTGCTCTGGTCTGAGGCCGGAGCCCCTGTCCTCGCCTCGCTGGGCCGCTCTGCCGCCCCTTGGCGGGTCTGCTGCACCCCTGACCCGAGGGCCAGGACGGGGCGAGCGCCGGGTCAGCGGGACCGCCCGCGGGCAGGACACGCGGCTCCTCCTCGGCTTCCAGCCCTGACTTCCAACTGCCCTGTCGCCAAGGGGCTGGTCCTGCGCCCACGTGAGACACTGCGGGGCCCGCCGGCGCCTCTGGCCAGGAGCAGCCCGACTTCGCCTCTGGCCTCCGGAGGACCGCGGGTCCCCGCTGCCGTCTCGGCCGCTTCGAATCACGAGTCACCGCGGACCGAAGGCGCCTTCTGTTGGGGGAGAACCTGCCGGCAGTATTCATCTCCGTCTCCTCCGTCTCGTCGCTGTCCTCAAGTTGTGTCATGTGTACTGTTGGTCATGTCTGCTAGAAAATTAAACTAACCTACCTGAAGACAGTGGAAATGTGTGATTTTTAAAATGTTGACTCACAGAGACGGCGCAGCTAGAGGGGATGTCGTTCCGGCAACGTGAACGTCGAGGCAGGAAAGTGGGAAGGGCGAGAGGCGCGCGTGTCCGCCCTGGCCGAGCGCGTTCGGGCTACATCTCTACCTCCCTCCCCTCCCGTCTGGCGGAAGGAATCCCACACAGCCTGTCACTTCAGCTGCGAATCTCTCTGCTGAGAAGAGACGCGCGTGCAGCTTCGTGTCCAGTAGCTCCCTAGCGCCCTTCAGGACCAGCTCACCTTGCCGGTGGTCTGAGTCACCCAAATTTTTTAATTAAATGTAACCCAAATATCCAATTACTGGGATTTTTGTGTGTGCCTTTTTGGGATAACAGCTTTCTTGCAATATAATTCACATAAAATTCAGTCGTTTCTTAGTCCAAGTTGTACACATGTCGCCATAATTATTGTTCAGAATATTTTCATCAGCACCCCAAAAAGAGGTTGCCTCCCCACTGCCCCCTCCCCCCAGCCCCTGGCCACCACTTACCTACTTTCTAGAGATCGGCTTCTTGGGGACATTTTTCGTAAATGGAGCCCCGCGTGGCCTTTTCTGTCTGGCCTCCTCGCGTGAGGGCCTCCCGCCCCGTGGCACAGAGCCAGCCGGGCTTCGTTTCTTTCTCCGCTCACCATCCATAGTTGATGGACTTGGGGTGGCTCCTGCTCTTGGGTTCTGAAGACGCCGCCGTGACCAGCTGCTTGCAGGCGAGGCTGTGGCCCTGTGTGTTCGTTTCTCTTAGGGCTGTACCTGACAGTGGAATGACGGGGTGAGCGGGGAGCTATGGCTAACCTTGTGAGGAGCCCCCGGACTTTTCCAGACAGTGGTGTGCCCCACTTGACATCCTCCCCGGTGGTGCACGAGACATTCAGCTCCATGCCCCGGCCAGCACTTGCGCGTAGTTCTGATGGCGCCACCCCAGCGGGGTGAGGGAGCGCGTCACTGTAGTCAGGTCTGTTTTTAATCTACAGGACCTGCCGTCCCCACCCTGCACACGCACACTCCCTTGTAGGTTGTTGGAAAAATAAGGTACACAGCTGCCTTCTCCCCGATGGATAAATTACAGTGCCCCCTAAACACACTCGTCCAGCTTTTTTCATTTCAAGACACAGTATGTCCTTGTTTGAGGGCGTGGGAAACTGTCACTTGAAGCAAAACAACATATATTGAAACCAGGCCCTTGCATGACGGCCAGAATTGGTTTTTCTCATCACCAGTATAACCAAGCGATGCTATTGGGGGCCTACTGTGTGTATCTCAGAGATCATCAAGATCTGTATTGACTGCTGTGACAAACAAGTGGCTTTTTTCTCAGTTCTAGAAGCCTCAAATCTGAATCCAGGAGTGCGTGGTGCTGTGCTCCCTCCTCGCGCTCCAGGGGTGAATCCTGCCCACTTCTTGGAGCCTTGGGGTTGCCTGCGATCCTTGGCATGCCCAGGTCTGGGGCGCCACCCCTGTCCCCATCTTCACGGCATCCTGTCTGTATCTGGTGGGTTTAGGTCTCACTCATGACCAAGGACCCCCCCCATCTTGCGAGCCCTAACGTAACTAGCTCGGCAAAGTCTATTTTCTGAGCCCGGTTCCATGCAAGGCTCCGGGTGCAGTTCTCTGCTGGAGAGCCACCGCTCAGCCCAGCCCAGCCGCCCCACGCCACGGCCCCCCAGGCAAAATACACCCCCACGCCTCCCCCCAGGGCAGTCCTGCTTCCCCTCCCCCAGGCCCACTGCCGGCGTAGATGTGCGGGGTTCGGGTTCGCACCAGCTGCTGCTGTTTCCCTCTCCTGCTGGTCAACAATGCGGGAGCAGTGAACCCCCCTGCAGACATCATGTTTTTGCCAGGGTTTCTGTGGGCTACACCCCAGAAGTGGGGGCCTCCGGGTCAGAGCCCATGGGACTGGGTGTCGCCACAGTCTCTCGGGGGAGACTCTGGTGTCCTCGCCAGCCACCCCGGCAAGAGCGTCCCGCTGGGGGTCCGCGGAGGAGCCCCTCGGGTTTTGCTGCTGGAGGAGGCCGCTTCAGTTATGGGCGCTCGATGGTTTGTGATCAAGTCTCCCGGGCCGGCCCGCCTTTCGTGTTCAGTGTTTTCCTGCCTATTCTTGCTCGTTTGCTCCTATTGGTAAGAACCGTCCTGGCTCCAGGGAACGACGGCGTCCCCCCGGGCTGCGGTACTCTGCGAGCAGGCCGAGCTGGCGCCCGCCGCTGCTGGAGCCTCTTCCCCTCGAATGCGTTTCCATCCCTGCAAGCCTCGTTCGGTGTCCTTCGGCAGTGCGTCCCCGTCTCTCTTCTACTCTGGATATTTCTTACAGGTTTTGCTGATTTTCTCTCTTCCCATAAAGACAGAAAATAAAGATAAACGCACGCCCCTCCACGCTGCAGAGCTCTTGTCCAGACTGCAGTGAAAAAGCCAGTGCTTCTGCCTGCGGTGAAAGGTTGGCTTTAGTGCGTTTCTCCCCCACACACACATACACACACATTCTCCCTCAATGTCGCACACACACTGCCAATGTGAAGGATGAATCCATCAATTTCTTTTTTCTTGAGTGTTTTTAGCACGAAAGCGTATTTGATTTTTTCCAGATTTCTCCGTCTACTGAGGTGACCATGTGATTTTCTGGTGTAGCCCTCAAACACACTTGGTCATAGGACGGATTTCCTTAAGAGACCCCTCCCTTTGCTTGAGGAAGGTAAACTTTTTAGATGTATTTATTTATGCACACAAGAGCTGGGGTACAGGCCAGAGTTGTGGGGGGGTGAGAGGATTCACCAGAGACAGAGTGAAGAACAGAACAGGTGGATTGACTGAAATACACTGCTGAGGGGAGCAGCGGGCATGTCAGGAGAGGTCTGCTGCGCCATGTGGGTTGCTCCCTGGCCCACTGGGGATTCGGATGGCTTCATAGTGCGATGCTTAACCCCTTGCGCCACCAGGGAGGTCCGAGGAAGGTAAACTTTTGCTGGTGACCTAGAGATGTGAATGTGCTGTAGGGGTGGTTTGCTGGTATTTTATGATTTTTGCATCAATTGTAATTATTTTTTAGTGTAGTCTGCCAGGTCCAGGCTCAGCGCCATTCTCCATCAAACCAGCCTGCAGTTTTTTGTCTTTTCCTTGACTTGGGAGGGTAAGTCTGGGAGAATTCTTCTGTGAAACCACCTAAACCACCTGTGTGTGCTGCCTGCCTGTTTATGCAGGGGGTTCTTTTTTTTTTTTTTTTTTTTTTAGATTTATTTTATTTATACAAGACCTGGGGTGTAGGCCGGAGGTGTGTGTGTGTGCATGGGAGGAGGGTGGTGAGAGGATTCACCAGAGACAGAGCGGGGAGCAGAACAGGCAGACTGACTGAAATCCACTGCTGAGGGGAGCAGCGGGGAGACAGGAGAGGTCTGCTGCGCCCTGTGGGTCACCTCCCTGGCTGGGGATCAAACTCAGGCTGTTGCGGTGATAGTGCTGAGCCTTCACCCCTAGGCCACCCGGGAGGCCCCATGCCACATTTTGAAATGAAGCAGGCTGTTGTTTTGCTGACCTGCATGTTGGGTAAGTCATTTGCAACAAGCCAGGGATTTCAGTCCGCAGTCCCCATAGGTAGGTTTATTACATGGGTTGACAAAGTCGTGCAAGTAGATTTGGTCCCCAAGGCTTTATATATATTTGTGTGTGTGTGTGTGTGTGTGTGATTGTAGAGTCTTTATTAACTTTTTCCACTTGCCTTAAAATACAGGAGGTTATTTTGATAGGCGGATAGAGGGCGGCGCCTTTCCCAGGCTCTGCTTTTCCCAGCTCTCTCCCGCAGGCCTCGCTCCGCCCTCTGGCGGTGGACGCTGTTACTCCCACTACTGCTTGGTGCCCGGAAGGGAAAATGGCGGCTGGCAAAATAGCAGGCAGTGGCGGGGCCGCCCTGGTGGCGCAGGGGTTCCATCTCAGCGCTGTCAAGCGATCGCCAGCCGCAGCGGCCTGAGTTCGACCCACCTGCCGCAGCCGACCTCTCCTGTCTAGTCCGCTGCTCCCCTCAGGAGTGTATTTTAGCAGATCCACCTCTTCTGCTCCCCACTCTGTCTCCAGTGAATCCTCTCACCGCCCTCCTCCTCTTCCCCCCACCTCTGCCCTGCACCCCAGTTCTTGTATGCATAAATTCATAAAATAAATCTTTCAAAAACTAGCAGCCCGTGATAATGTTACATGGTCACTAACACTTGAAGATGGTGTATGATAAAAGGCTCTAACGTTTGCTTGAGAACATTTGGAGACCTTTTGTTTCTGGTGTAACATTGTATCGCAGTGACAAAGCTAACTTTTCAAAGAGGAAAAGCCAGCTCCCCTCTCTGCCTGTAGGCCTTGGGGTGGGGGAACGTGGGGGAAGGTGGTGAATGTGAGCAAATGATTTGGGTGTAACTTGGCAAGTGCTACCTAGACGATCCAAGGGTGAGAAGCCAGGGCTTGGGCAGAGGACACAGCCTGACCACAGGCGCCCCAGCACAGGACACTGCAGTCAGGGAGACTGCAATGTGGGGGCACAACGGGCCTGCCCCACCCCTGTTGACAGGCTGCTGCCAGAAGCTCTCCGTGTGCAGGAGAGGACTGTGCTCTGCACGCTCCTATTTGCTGCCTTAGTGCCGGGGCGCTAAATCTGTGTCGTTATTATGTAATATGTTCCCACTTCTATGCAAACGAGTCAGAAAGGGTCCCGGGACAAGGACAGTGAGGAATCAAGGACAATAATTCTGCGGGTTCCCACAGGCTGCTGAACAGACGCCAAAAGCCTGGTGACTCCAGGTCCCCACACTTGCTGCCATCCATTTCCTTGGCTCTTTGTTTCTTGCTTTTTTCTCGGTTTTGGTTTTGTTTTGTTTTGTTTTTTACTATTTCTGAGCTGTCTTTCCACAGCATGGGAGAAAAGGGAGTTGCAGCCCGAAGGAAGGGAGTCACGGGCCTTGAGACCAGGCCAGCTGAGACCGGAGCTGCGGGCACACGGCGTCCCGGAGATGCTCACCTTGAAGGTGGCCACGAGCCCTGCAGGCCGGAGCTGCCGCCGACCGCAGCAACCATGGACCCCAGCCAAGGGCAGTGGCTTGCTTTCTCAGCCAGGAAAGCTAATTCCTTTGTTTCAGCGCCCCCGGGCCCTGCCCCCCGGGAGGCGCTCCTGCAGAGAGGGCTCCCGGGGTTGTCCTTTCTTGCTGTCCGGCCGGTCAATGGTCGCTGGACGCCTGCCCGCCCTCGCCTGGGTGGGGGAGCGCGCAGTCCTCCCGAGGGTCGGGCCCCGCTTGGGAGCGGCCCCAGCCCGTCCCCGGCGCCCCAGCAGGTGGCGCAGCGGCCCGCGGCTGGCTCTCCGGCGGCTCCGCCCGCCCCGTGGGGAAACCCGGCGCGCGGCTGCGGACCCGCCGCCTCCTCGCTGGGCGAGCCCGCCCGGGTCACCGCCGGGCCCCAGCCCCTCCTCCCCCGCGCCCCGGCCTCCTCCCCCGCCGCGACCAGCCCCTCCCCGCGCCCGCGCGCGATTCCGAAACCGCGCAGCCCGCGGGCGGGGCTCCTCCTCCCCGCCGGGGGCTCGCCGGGGGTCACTGTCCAGCAGCGTCTCGGCGCGTTAGACCCCGGCGAGCTCTTTAAAAATGACGGGGCAACGGGACACTTTGGATGGAAATGATACTTCATGGGTGATTCTGAGTCAGGTCCCCCCCCCCGCGGCCCCGCTGGTTGTCCAGGCTGCACCAGCCTGTGCCGCGGGGCCGCTCTGGGCCCCGGGGGGGTGCTGAGCAGCGTCCCCGGCCCCCGCCCCTCCAGGCCTGCAGCTCCCGGCTCCCCCAGCGGTGACAAACGCAAAGTCTAGAAGAGGGGAAGATGGAAAGGATTGAAAAAGCAGGACTCCTGTGAAGACCCGAGGAGGAAGGCAGGACGGGAAAAGAAAGCGCCAAGACTGCGGCGCGTGCCCAGAATCCTTTCAGGAAGGGGAGGTAGGACTCGCTGTCTCACCTCCTTTCATGGGGCAGAATGAAGAGGCAGATTTCAGTGGCAGAGAAACTGAAACTGGACCTACGCATGGTTAAACATTAAACCAGTTCCTGAGCGGTGTCTTCTTTCCCAAAGATTTTTATGGCAGAATAACCCAGGATCTCGAGGAAGCGTCCTCTGGGGCTTTCAGGTTAAGATTTAAAGAATATGCAAGTGATGAAATCTGCATTAAGACTAGCCAAAGTGGGGCCTCCCTGGTGGCGCAAGGGTTTCTCTCAGCACTGTGAAGCAATCTGCAGCCATTGCAGCAGGAGTTGGATCCCTGGCCAGGAAGGTGACCCACATAGCGCAGCGGACCCCTCCTGTCTCCCCGCTGCTCCCCTCAGCAGTGGACTCCAGTCCATCCGCCTGTTCTGCTCCCCACTCTGTTCTGGTGAATCCTCTCACCACCACCCCTGCACCTCTGGCCTGTACCCCAGCTCTTGTGTGCAAAAATAAATCTTAAATAAATAAAAAAAAAATAGGGCCTCCCTGGTGGTGCAGCGGTTGAGCGCTGCTTTGCGAAGCTGCCCGCAGCCTCTGCAGAGCCTGTTCGATCCCCGGCCACTGGCGAGGGTCCCACATGGTGCGCAGACCTCTCCTGCCATGCCCGCTGCTCCCCTCAGCAGTGTACTTCATCAGTCTGCCTGTTCTGTTCCCTGCTCTGGCTCTGGTGAATCCTCTCACCCTCCCACGCTTCTGACTGTACCCAGTGCTTGTATAAATAAATAAATAAATCTTAAAAAAAAAAAAAGACTAGCCAAAGTATTTATTCCATGATCAAGTCTGTTATCTAGTTACACAAGCAATACAAGTTAGTGGTGGAAAGATTAGAAAATGTTGCTAAAGCTAAAGAGAAGAAAATTTCAAATGGCCCCTAATGCTAGTAACGGGCGAGGTACCCCCAGTGAGACTTCAGTGACTTGTCCTAGATATGTAGCTATAAATACATCCTGCCTACAGACCTGAGGTGAAAGGCTCAGCACAGGTTTGGGAACTGGCTTTTCTCACTTACTACACGGAGACCGTCTTTTGTGAGCACAAATACACAGAAACCCGATTTAACTGAGGTCCAGAGGCTGGTCCACGTTTGCACAAATCAGCAAACCACAGGCCCTAACATGCCTTGCATCTCCTGGGAGGTGAGGCTGTTTTCCCCTCCAGGAAGTCCTCCAGAGATTATCTAGGGGATTGTTAGCCTTGGATTTGTGGAAGTGCATGGGGCTCTTGCCAGCAGCACATGGTCCTCTCTTCTGTCATTCCTGAATAGTCCCATCTTGTCGTTGGAATGACTGATTGCCTTTGAGGTCAACATTTTCCATGTAACCATATTAGTTAGAAGTCTTTCCTTGTCCTGCTGTTGTAACACAGCCTTTGCTTTTGAAGATTTAATTCTGAGATCATAAATAATACTGCAGGAATTTTTCTTAGGTGACTCTTTGCCCCCCCTCCAGCCCCCTCTCCCAGGACAAATTCCTGGACAAGAAGTTGCTGAAGCAAATGCCAATCGACAGCTGTGGGGCCCACAGGATTTTTCAAAGTCTGCATATTTGGAAGGCTTTGGGTAGGAAATGCTAACGCACCCACCAGCAAGACGGTCTAATTTACGTTATTCTGGGTGGTGTTTGACAGAGTGTGCCGAAATGACGATTTCGTAGGTGGGGATGGAGGAAGTTGGAAGTGATCCCATTTTGTTGAAAACTCAACGGACGAGTTTGAGGTCTTTTCTGAATGACCTGTTTACTAAAATACTTTGTACCCTTGAGCAATCACTTGGCAAAGAGATGGTGAAACAAATCTACTGGCAGAAAAATCGCCCCACGTTGAGGAAAGTGAGTACTTCGTTGAGTGCAGCCAAGCCGGCCCCAGAGCCAGTCGCTGCAGACCGCAGGGGGGCACGCTTCCCGGGGCTTTGGGCACAGCCGTGAACACAGCGCGGCCCTTGTCGAGGACGCTGGATTCTCTTCCCACGCGAAAGCAGGGGAGGTTAAGGGGTGCGCCGCTGGCCTCCGGAGCCTAGAGGTGACCCAGGAGGGGCGGGGCCTGGGCGTGGCCTGGGCGGGCTGCAGGCCTCCTGGGGCTGAAATCGACATTTGCCCGGGGCTGGAAAACAAACGAGGGTGTCAGTTTCCGTCTCCTACGGACCCACCACCCACCCACCCACCCACCCACCCGAGCAGGGGATTCCGGTAGCATTTTAACTGAATATCGCAGGAATCTGAAAGCAAAAGGTAAGTTGCTTAATCATTCTGAAGCGCCTAGAGAGGAGTGACCTAGAAAATCACAGGGTCACTTTATCGATTTTACTATCTGGTGTAGAAAATAGCAGATCGCCACGAAAGCCGGGGCACATTTATCCCACAATTAGAGATTGACCTTCTGAACACAAATGTGGTTGATCTGGGGAAAATGGTGATACAAGGCCCAGAGCAAGTGTAGGCCATGAGAGCTGCCGGAATAAATAGCCAGTAAAGGTGACACTTGCCTGCTTGTAAAACAATCTATTTCACATCTCTCAGGGCGTGAGCTAAGGGGATGGTAAAATCGTGATTTAAACTCAAATGAAAGTAAACGAATCTCTGAAACTGGAAGACAAAGCAAAAGTTCCTGCTTTTGGCCTTTCACATTTCAAAATCGTTTATGTGGTTTGGCAAAAGGAAAGGCGATCCTGCTGAGGTTTTAAGTAAGACTATTTCAAATTTCCGACATGATCACAGCTGGAATTTTCTAAGGCTTTCTAGGCAAGACTGTTTCAGTTGTGAATGAGCATTGTTGACATTGTACATATTTTCTGTAATAGTAAGATGACTCACTTCTGCAGAATGTAATAAAAATTAGAAAACGTGGACTAATGAGTTACTGTGAATTAACTTTCATGACAGGGAGATCAGGTTCCTTGCCAGATCTAAGAAAACAAGCACAGATGCAAGGACAGACAGCCTTGCTCACGCAGGCGGCTTTATTTTCAATAATCAGCTGTCCAAGCAGGTAGTATGAATACGTGGTGTCACTGTTTTTCCCTTTGGCAAATACAAGCTAACCTTGCATGCAGTTCATGAGAGTAAATAAAAGCATTGTTCGTCAGAGCCAGTAGTAGAATATCCCACATGAGTACGCTGCACATTAAAGTATGTGATATCAAACTCGATACAGGAGTGAAGCAGCGTCCTGCACTCTTCGATGTGCACAAAAAATTTTATTTTGATTGCATTTGATACAGACTGTGTTTAAACTAAACGGCGCAATTGTGTTTCCTTTCTTTACTAATCCCCGTCTCGCTAGCTCTTTTGAAATCCTAGCACTTCCTTGGAGCCTGTAATAATTTAGATTTCTCCTTCTCTGTGTTTTCTGTTTCCCAGAATTCGCGGAAGGCCAGGCGAGCTGCGCGCAGCAGGCGCCCCGTCCGGAAGGGAGGCTGGCAAGGGGCTTCCTTGCGGCCGCTGGCTCCTCACCGCCAGGGACTTCCAGGGTCTTCCCCACTCCTCCCCGCCCCCGGCCCCCAGCTTCGCCCCGGGGCGTCACGTGGCGGCGTGGGGCCCGCCTCCCGGTGACGCCAGCGCGCTGGCGGCCGTCGCGTGAAGAAGGATGCGCTAGGATGCTGAGCAGGTGGGCGGCCGGCCTGCGCCATGCGGCACTGCAGGTAAGGGGCGCGGCGCCCACTCTGCAGGCGGAGCCCCTGCCCGCCTGCTGGCCTGCAGCCCCGCGGCACCCCCAAAGCGAAAGTGGGGGCCTCTGGCTACACGGCTGCTGCGTGCACGGGGGTTGGGGGGCGTTGTAGGCTCACGCGTGACTTGGGTCTGGCGTGGCCCCCCCGGGAAGGGTGCACAGGGACAGCCTGGAAGACCGGGCCTCCCGCTCAGGAGGGCAGCAAAATCTGCACCGATCACAGTGCATGCATAGTTACAAGGAGCAGGGGCCTCCAGGAGAAGCATCAACTGTTGGCAGCTGTCACTGGGCTTAAAGAATGACACGTTTACTCGTTCTCCTTACGGGGCTGTCCTCAGGACCTAACCTGGCTTCTTCCACAGCCCTGGGGTGCGGGGGGATGTTTGGTTAGCAGTGTGGACGCCAGTGCGCAGTCTAACTCGTTTGGCTTTATTTTGCAAGCGTCCAGCCTTTAAAGGGGGTTCATCAGAAAGGTGTTCTTTTTCCTGCAGGTGGTTGAAGTAGATTGAACGATAGCCGTCTCCTCTAAAATAAAAGGCAGCCTCTTACAAAATAAAGCACAATCTGCAAAGATAGCCTGCAAGCAGAAGAGCTGCGAGGCGGCTGCATCTTTAGAAGAACAAAAATGGTCTTTGAAGAGGGTGGGGGGTGGAGACAAATGCCAACCCCCAAGAATCCCCAGGACTCCTGTTAGTTCCCTTGCTGAATAATTAGCTTGCTGAAAGGGGCTTGGTGACGCAACAGTGATGTGGGGGTCGGGTCTGGGGGCTTTTCAGTTCTAGCCAGACTGGGGGTGGGATTTTATCGGGTTCTTTTGAGGGGCTGACCTGGGTTTACATTTGTTTCTCTGGGTGAAAAGCCAGGGGAGCCCGGGGCGGGCGCAGGCACCCCAGGAGGAGAGTGCGGCCTTCTCTCCGGGGAAAGCGCCGTGTCCATAGACTGGACTGGAAAAGCCGCGCGAGCGACGCGACTCACCAGCCACCGCCGAGGGGCCGCGAGGCCTGCTGTGTGTGAGTGGACAACTGAAGCGTCAGAGAGCTGGGCACCCCGTGGGGGCCGCCATCACTCAGTCATTTATCGCGTCTTTCTGCATTCAGCTCACACGGGCTGCGAGAATTAAGATCCTGGCGCTGCCTCCTCCTCCCCCAGCCCAGCCCAGGCCAGCCCTGGAGGGAGCAGAGAAGGGGAGAGGCCCCAGAGTGCTGATTCTACTCTGGCCCGAGGACCCTGTGACCTTGGACAAGTCACTTTGTGTCTCTGCGCCTCCGTTTTCTCATATTCCAAGTAACAAAGGGCTTTAGAGCGGGCTGGCTCGGCCCTGGACGGCGGTGCTGGGGGCCGCCCCGCCCCGGGGCACTGTGGGACGTTGGGCAGCATCCCTGGCCTCCGCCCACCAGATGCGGGGGAGCAAACCTTCCCTCCCTCCCTCCCCCAGCTGTGAACTAGAAGCGTCTGCAGATCCACCACTGGTCTCCGGGTGGGGGCTGGGGGAGCCTCCATGTACCCTGTGAGCAGCGGTGGCGGCGTAGTGGCGGAGATGATTTCTCAGCGTGCTCGTGGAGAACAGTTCTAAGGATTCTTCTGGCTCTAATAGCCCCGAAAGATTCCCTTTTCCTTTGCTTTGTTTGATGCCGAGCCCTTGGGCTGAGAGCAATCCCCACTCCCTTTAGCGATGCAAATGCAATGGGAAGCCTTTTTTCTGCTGTGGCCTCCAGAAATAACTCCGATGGGGGCGGGAGGGGGGGAGCCCTGCTCGGGCCAGTTGTAGCTGGGAAGCCAGGGCGGCGGCAAGGTGAGTGTTGGGGAGAGGGAGCCAGCCCCGCACCCGGGCAGCAGACTGGAGGAGGAGGCTGTGCGGCGTCACCCAGAGCCCTGCCCAGCCGCTCAGCCCAGGCTCTCCTCTTTATCTGCGCAAGGGGGAATGGCAGCGCCCGCCTGTGGGAGGTGTCGGGAGGAGGCCGTGGCGGTAGGTGCTGGTGGGGTGGTGGAGGGAGTGGGGGGCTCTGCAGGAGGAGGCCACACCAGTGGCTGCAGAGCGTGGTTGTGGCCCCCGCCAGGCAGTGCTGGGCACGCACTTGGACTCGTGGCTCAAGGCTCTGGCGCTTGCCTCGGCCGCATCCTTCCCCTCTCCCCTCTGTGAGTGGGGTGGGATCTCCAGAAGGGGCCTGCCTTACTGGTCCTGCTTCCTTGGCTTTTGAGATGGATGTAAGAGGGGCTGCCAGGCTCCTGAGAGACAGGATGCAGCGAGGCTGCCCTTGCAGGGTGCCACTGTCTTTAGGGGGGCCAGAGTTCCACGGAATGTGCCACTCTCCTCCATGCCAGTGCCATCAGTGCTCAGGCTCGGGCTCTCTCTCTCTCACTCTCTCTCTCTCTCTCTCTCTCTCTCTCACACACACACACACACACACACACACACACACACACACACACACTTACCACCCTGTCAACATTGACCTCCCGGGAGGGTGGCCTTTGCTGTGCTCCCTCCCCAGTTCTGTTACATCCCATTCCCGGCCTCCAGGCAGCTCCTCCTGGGCCCCAGACCACTCCCCTCACTGAGCGCCAGATAATGCCTGGGCACTCTGGGGCGGGGGCGGGGCGGGTGAGCCAAGCCTCGAGTCCATCTGGCCCTGTGACTGGCCATCAGTTTTGTGAAAGGAGAAAGCCCGAGGGCAGACTATCAGATGAGGCTGGAGAGGCCGGATGGCTGCCGTGGGGCGCCTGTGAGGTGTAGGCCGCAGACCAGATGGTCTGGGTCTGCTCCTGGAGGCTGCACGCGCTCTCCTGTGGGTTGCAGACGGCGAGGAGAAGAGCAGCTCTATATTTTGGCCCCTGCATGAGCTCATCACACCCCACCGCCAAATGCCCTCCCGTTGGGTTAGGATTTCAGCATATGGACTTGCAGGGGGCACAGACATTTAGTCCATGGATGGCCAGAACCGAATATAACTTGTGGGCCTTGATTGGATCCTGGCTAGAGCCAGTGTCTATAATGGGCATTTGGGGGGCACCCGGGGACATTGTTTGACTGTTAGATGATACCAGGAAACTGCTATCGCCTGTCTTAGCTGCCATGGTCTGGTCTCAGTGGTACGAGATGGGTGGCGCTTGGGGTGGTAGGCAGTCTCTGAGAACATGTCCCCCCCACTGGTGTCCACCCTGCCGAACCCTCGCCATGGAGTGTGGGTGGGCTGAGTGACTGGCTTGTTCTACGAACACTCTATGGCAGAAGCCATGGGCCTTCCAGGGTCCAGTGTAAAGAGACTGTGGCTGGTCTGGGTGTTTTCTCTCTGGCGGGTGAGATTGTCACGTGTAGTGGCAGCGTTTGGACATGGCGGCCACGGAGGCTGCCCGGGTCATCTCTGCACCTGGCTCCGGGGCCGTGTTAGTCTCGATGGATGACGGTTAGCAGGGTGGCAAAGGAGTGGCAAAGGAGTCACGGGCGCATTCGGCAGGCAGATGGTGCTAGAAAGGCTGTCCCTTCGGGCCTCCTGCTGTGCACGAGGTCACCCTTGGGCCAGTGTTTGGTGGCCACAGTTCTAGGAGTACGGGGGTCACACCTGTACCCAGGTTCCCCACTGCCCCGAGAGCCCATCACCCCTGTCCCTGGGACTGCTGTAAACGACCAAGCCAGGTTTTTCACTCGTGCCCAGAAAGCCACACTGCATGCTGAGAATTGTCTCTGCATGAAGGAGTTTATTCAAGGTGGCCCCTGAGGGAGTCGGCAGGATAGGCACCCCTAAAACAACCAGCTCCCGGGATGGTGGGAGCGCTGTGGTTTTACAGGGGGGCGGGGAGGAATGTGAGCGGAAGCTGGGGCTTTGCATTTGCTGGCTGAGGGAGCCGGGCAGTGTGGGCGCCAGAATCCAGGTGCTTGACTTTCTCAGCGGGGAGGGTTCTCAGGGGGACACAGAATTTTAGTCGGGATGGAACAGTCAGTTTTCCAGGTTCCCAGGAATGCAGGTGGAGCCAGTGAATGGTTAATCACGAGGAGGAACTAGGGGTGCAGCTCAGTGAGTTCACTGTCCATCCTCAAGAGAGTGCAGTTCTGTGGGTTAGAGTTTGATTCTGCTTATTCCTAGATTTTCAGCCTGGGGAAGGTTTTTCGTTGTTGTTGCAAGATGGAGGGACTCGGCTCAGAGCAGCCACTGCTCCCTGTGCCTGGAGGGCCCGGCCCCCACCCCACACCAGCCCGCCCAGGGCACTCGCAGCCTTGGCGGCCTTCTCCCAGCGGGCTTCCCTCTGCACCCCATGCCCGCGCCCCATCCCAGCGGCGCCTCCACCTTCACTGTGCGGAGCCGGCTGCCTGCCGGACTGATCGCCCCTGCGTTTTGCTCCTGGCTGGGCGTGGCTCTGGGCTTGCGGGTCGCGGAGCAGGGAGCCCGGGGGCTGGTGGGATTGAGGCAAATGCGGGAGCAGCTTCTTCCCTGTGGGGGGGTGACCCTCCGGAAGTGGCCGAAGGGGGAGGGTCCCGGAGGGCCCAGGGGCTCTCAGCAGCGGCGGCTGCTCAGAGGACTGGAGGGAGAATGATCCAGCATGGCCGGGAGCCCTCTGTGCCTACCCGCCTGACGGGCCTTCCCCTCCTGTTTTTCAGTGTCCCTTCTGGGTTTGCATCTGAATGTGAAACTTCCTGCCCTTAGCCTGCGGCCTCCAGGAGGCCTTGTGGGTTCGGGCCTGTGGGGAGTAGACTGCAGGGCTGAGGGCAAGCCTGACAGACCAGTTCTTTTCCTTTCAGTTCTCTCCCCCCTGCCCCCAGCAGCCCTTATGCCTAAAACATGACTTGACTGACATTTCAGCCCCCCCCCATGGCTTTGTTCTGAGAACACCTTGTTTTTAGGACACGGGAAGCCCCCCAGGCTGCGCTGGGTGACTCGCTGCTTAGCCTGCATGAGGGTGCAAGTCCCCAGTGCTGTCTCCAGTTTCTCTTATCCTTGAGGCTGTGCCTCCACATAAGTAGAAAATAGATAGCTGTGCAGGAAAATGGCCAAGGGCAGGTCAGTCTGAAGAGTCCCAGGGGAGGGAGGGCCGCAGAGTGCTGTTTCCCACCAGTGTTGTCTTCAGCAGCTGCTGTGGGCAGAAGTGGGTCCCCAGTACCTCAGAATGTGACATTATTTGGGGAAAGGGTCTCTACAGAGATAACAGAATTAAAGTGAGGCCATTAGTGTGGGCCCTAAATCAGTGTAAGAAGAGGAAGTTTCTCCACAGACACACACTGACACACAGACTTGCCATGTGAGGGGGCATAGAAGACGGACGTCCACAAGCCAAGGAGAGGCCTGGACCAGCTCCTTCCCTCACAGCCCTCAGAAGGGATCGACATGACATGACATGCCGGCTCACGGCTCACCCTCTGTGAGACTTCGCCATGTGACCTAACCTTTTGCCTCAGTTCGCTTCCCTGTAATGTCAGCCTGAAGGTGAACCGTGTTTAGTTCGCAGACCCTAGCGACTAAACATGTGCTTAGAATGGTGCCTGGCACCCCATGAGCCCTGTGCAAAGTTGGGGTTGCCGCTCTTATCCTGAGAAGGAGTCTCTGGACATTCTCAGTCCTTGGTGCCGGGACGGCCCCCGGGGCGGGGATGTGTGAACACTTGCGTCCATTGTCACCCGGGCCATGTGCGGTTGGTCTCAGCCCCGCGCCAGCACGCAGGCTGTGTTCCAAACTGGGACAGATGGCAGCATGGCGGGGAGCCGAGGAACCAGGCCGTGGTGGAGGGAGGCACGCCTGACAGCACAGGCAGTGTCAGGGTGGGTGGGGGCTGGGGGTGACCCCGGGAGGAAGGAGAAGAGAGTGTCCCTCCCCATCAGTGCCAGGTGCTGGTTTCAGACAGTGTTTTGAAACTGGCCAAGTTTCTCATCTCATCTCTTTCTCTACTCTGAGCGCCCCTCTCTGAGACCCTCTCAGGGCCACCAGGGGGCTCCCCCAGTCTCTGTGCCTCTCAGTCTTCTTCCCTAAGGGGAGCCCAGCTTATGGGTGGGGCCTTAGCTAGAAGGGGCGGAGGCCTCAAGACTCCTCACCACCCTCACCGCCTGCACTTTCAGAGGTGAGACTCCATGATCTCAAATGCATTTGAAATTGCTGGGATTTCACACAAAGTGGGAAGAGGCAGTGGGGGTGGGGTGGAAGGTTCTAGCTGGCGTGGTGGCCTGCCTCCTACATGGGCTTGCTGCCCTGGCTGCGGGTCTTCAGGCCCGAGTTGAGCTGCCTCCCACACCGAATGCTGGGGTGACCTGTGCCCCAAGGGTGGAGGCGGTGGTGTGTGATTCCAAGACCAGGCTGTGGGAGACTGGCGCCTCGCTCCTCCTCCTCGCTCCACCTGCTCTGGAGGAAGCCGCCTGCCATGACCTGAGGCCACTCAAGCAGTTCTTCCTCCCTGCCAGGATGGGGCAGGCCCGAGGCCTCCCCCATCAGCCGGCACCCATTGCCAGCCGTGTTCCAGCCATGTGCGGGAGCCACTTTGGAAGGGGTCCTCCTGTCCCACGCAGCCCTCAGATGCCGCCACCCTGCCGCCTGCTGCGGACAGACCTGGAGCCAGAGGAACCCAAGCAAGCTGCTCTCAAGGCCTCGCGTTGCCGTGACAGATACTGTGTCTTGTTTCAGCGGCTCAGTTCTGGGCTGCTTTGTTCCACGCAGTGGATAACTAAGACAACTGGTAGGACCAGAGTTTCTGGGAGGAGCTGGCCTGGCCTCTGGGTGAGAGCCCAGGCTGTGGCTGCCTTCCTCTTGCCCTTCGGAAGCCCCATTTTTCTGTGGTTGCTTCCCATGTGGCGGCCCACTGCAGGGCCTCGCTCTGGGTGGGTTGAGAGACACCACTGGTGCCAGGAAAAGGCATCAATGGCACCTGGGCCAAAGCCACAGGTGCACACTGTGCCCGAGAAGCTGCTGGTGGGCAGGGCTTACTTTGAAACGTGTCTTAAATGTGCAAAAGATGACAGAGGTGCCACAGCACACAGTGCCTCCGTGTCCGGCTCGGTGGGTTGTCACCCTGCTGGTGTCTTGGGCCCCTTCTCCATCACCCGCTTCCACCTTCCCCTCATCCCCCACCCCCAGAAAACGCAGTCCTGACTTCTGTTTGCTTCTGTGCTTTGTTCTGGGCACGAACCACTGACTTGTCCATCCCAAGCACAATGGCTTCTGACTCCCGGTTTCTGAACATCGTGTAAGCGGAACCACGCGGTGGATGTTCTGATGTGTCCAGACTGGGTCACCACGCTGTGCCTAAGACTCATCTGTCTGCACATCTGGGGAAGCGTTTGAGTGAGAGGGGGGTAGAAGACGAGCCACTGCGCGGGACAGGAGCAGCCGCCGTCAGAGAGGGAGTTACCCTGAGCTTCTGGGCCCCCAGCCAGAGCCGTGTACTGTCGAGGTCGGTGGCTCTGGTGACCGGAGGCAGGAGTTAGGGCTGAAGGCAGCCTTTCCCTTGGTGGAGGGGGCAGTTACCTGCTGGAGTGGGGTGGGGGGGGAGGAGGCTGCAGCCCTCCCTCACTTCCCGGATCTGGGGACCCACTGCAGGCTTCGCGAAGCCCCAGGTAAGAGGCTGCTCGCTGGCGCCCTCTGGTGACCGTGTGGTGCAATGACCCCTCAGGCACAGAGCACCCAGCCTGGGGGCCTTTAGCGGGGCGTCCCTACACCAAGAAGTCAATAGCAGAAGGAAAACAGGAAATTTCTCAAACGTAAAATATTTAGGGATGAATTTAACCAAGGAGAAAAAGGCCTTGTGCACTGAAAGGTAGAATACATTGTTGAAAGAAATTAGATACAAAGATATGGAATGACACCCTGCGTGCATGGAGGGGAAGGCTTAAGTTATTAACATGTCCCTGCCGCCCAAAGTGATCTGCAGATTTAATGTAACCCCTGTAAACATCCCAATGGCATTTTTGACAGAAATAGACAATCCTAAAACTAATTTCAAACCATCAAGGACCCCCAAAGCTTCACACACCCTGGTTTCAAAGCATATTATAAAGCTGCAGTAATTAAAATAGTATGGTAGTGGCATAAAGGCAGACACACAGACTAATGGAACAGAATAGAGAGCCCAGAAGCAAAGCCAGGCTTATAAGGTCAACTGGTTTTCTACACGGGCACTAAGAATACACGGTGGGGAAAGGATAGTGTCTTCAACAGATGGTGTTGGGAAAACTGGATATCCACATGCAAGGGAATGAAATTGGACTCCTGCCTTACATAACACACAAAAATCAACTCAAAGTGAATTAAAGATTTAAATGTAAGACCTGAAACTGCAGAACTCCTGGAAGAGAACAAGGGGGAAACCTCTTGACATTGATCTTGGTAATGATTTCTTGGCTATAGCACTAAAAGCACAGCCAACAGAAAGCAAAGCTAGACGAGCAGGACTGCATCGAATTAAAGAGCTTCTGAACAGCAAGGAAAACAGCAGGGTGGAAAGACAATCCACGAAATGGAAGCACATACTTGCCAGCCTTGTATCTGCTAAGAGATTAGTAGCCGTGACACACAAGCCTCTGCAGATCAGGCCATGTTTACCTGCTTCTGCCGCTTGTGTGTCTAACTGCCATGACCGCGATGTGCTCCATCTAAGTTTTAAGATGGAATTGTTCTCCAGAGTGACGTTTTGTTTCAGCGGAGTTGTTGCTTGACTAGAGATTTGGCTAATTTCAGGTAATAGGAACTCCTTTTAAATAAAATGGTCAAGTCTGCGATTCTTCTATCTGCTGGTGGGTTGTTCTCACAAGGGCGCCCCATGGTGGGTCAGCAGCCTGCTGTCTTTTCCCATCAGAGATTTTCTTCACCACAGACCCTGAGGCTATTGGCCTTTTGTTTTTGTAGAAATGAGAACGCTTTGCTTTTGAATTTTACTCCTTCCCTTTTCTTACTAGTTGCTACTGACTTAGGCAACATGATTCTTCCCTGGGCACTCGTCAGCGGGTGTTGTTTTCAGCTTGGCATGACTCAAACCTCAAACTTTGAAAGTTTTAAAGCAGTGGAGTCGCACAGACGGTCAATAAATCAATCACCGTGGCCACTTTATTGCTTGTAAGGTGATTGTCCCGCTTTGCCCATAGCGACTTTTCAATTTGATTAAAACGCAGTCTCATCAGGCCATGGTGGAGTCTTCCAGAGATAAAAATACCTAAAGTGATGAGAGGAGTCTACACCTAAATATTTTTATAACCACCCTTCACCTCTTTTGCTGTTGATTCCAGCACTTTTGTGGTCCTAATCCTAGAACTCAAATTTCCATCCTCTTTGCCAAAGTAATTGTTATTTAGCGCTTATTTCAACCTCTTGTCTTGGAAGCGCATGTTATTTTTTTCTGCTAACTGGTGGTGAGCATTGGTCCCTCTGCGAAGCATTTTTCTCCATCTCAAATGAGCTCTTCTGTGATCTGGAACCCGGGCTCTGAAGGGGTCGACGATGGACATGGTCTTGGTTTATTTGTAGTGGTTTTCCAGAAAAGGGGGTGGGTGGGAGAGGAATTGTCTCGTGGACAGGAAGGAAGCATCCCTCTGGTGGGAACCGCCCCTGCAGCAGCAGCTTTCTTGACTGTTAAGAACAATCAAGCAAGCGCTTGCCCCGGAGCTTCGCGTTGGGCCTTGTGCCGCCAGCCTGGCCTGGCTCTTGGCCCGACTTAGTCCGCTTGGGCTACTCTGACGAAAGATGCTGTCCTAGGAGCCTTCTGTATGCCGTCTAATTTTCTCAGGCTGGACAGCCGAGATCAGGGTGCTGGCTTGGTCGGATAAAGGCCCTTTTCCTGCTTGAAGATGTGCTCCGTGGTCCCTTTTATAAGGGCATTAATCCCCTTCCCAACCGCACCACCTCTTAAAGGCCGCGCTTCCTAATACCTGGCAGGGGAGGATTTTAGCCATCGGACCTCAGGGGACACCAGCACTCAGACGGTGGCAGAGCTCATGTGGCCGGCTGTCCCCCGTGCCCAGGGTGCCCCGCCACTTGGCTGGTCTTGCGGCCTTTTCACCGCTGCTGGTGCCCCTGGTGAGTGAGTGTTTTGATTGCTTGATGGAAGTGTTGGCCCCAGAGGCTCATGGGAACCGAACCCAGTATTTCTCCTCAGGGCAGAGCTTCAGTGCCTGCTCACGGGTGGCCTTAGGGAACCAGCTCCTGCAGTGAGGTGAGTCGGCCATGCTGTAGGCAGAGCCTCTGTGTCTGTCCGATGTCATCTGTCGAAACCTGGTGCCCAACCCGATGTTCTCCGAAGCTGGGGCCTTTGGGAGGTGCTTAGGTGGTGAGGGCAGGTCCCTTGGGGGGGGGGGGGACAAATGCTCCCTGGGGCCTTCTGTCATGTGAGGATGCAGCGGGAAGACCTGTGTCTGAACCAGAAAGCAGACCCCGAATCTGCCCGCCCCAAATCTGCCCGCCCCTTGATCTGGGACTTCCCGGCCTCCAGGACTGGGAGAAGAAATGGGTTACCTCCCGTGATCCTGTGGCCACGTATCCACTGAACGACACATCACCTGGTTTCGAGGGCAAGCCCCCATCTGTGGCGCCATGTTGCAGCAGCCTGGACTGACAAGGCTGCCGTGTGCCTCGCGAGCAAGGCAGTTCGCTCTCAGGCCAGGAAACAGCACGCGGGCAGCTTCTGCCAGGCGCGGGCCGACGTCCGGCCACATTCCTAACCGCAGCTTCCTCTCGCAGGTGTGAGTAGCATGGTCAATGCCCCCGCGATGAGTGGCTCCGGAAACCTGATGGATTTCCTCGACGAGCCTTTCCCCGACGTGGGCACCTACGAGGACTTCCACACCATCGACTGGCTGCGGGAGAAGTCCCGGGACACCGACAGACACAGAAAGGTGGGGGCCGGGTGTAAAAGACACGTTGAGGGGACCCCTCCAAACAGCTCAGGCCGCCCTTCATGAGCAGCATCGAGCCGGGCGGGGGCCACGTGGCACATGGGGGCCGGGCGCAGAGAGAGAGAGAGAGACAGGTGCTTTGGTGGGAGGCTGCGTGCTGTCGGGCGGGGTGGTGGGAGGAGAGGACCCAGGAAGAAGACCCACCTGGAGCACAGCCCCTTGGGCTGGGCCCCTGCCGTGGTGCCGTTTCTGGGGCCCTGTCTTGTCTGTCAGGATGGAGGCAATTCCCTGGAGACGGATGGGGGGGTGTGTGCGCAAGCGCCTGGCAGCAGGTTGGCATTCAGTGCATGGACCCGATAACTTGGGTGTCGAGTACTGAAGAGGGGCGGTGAGGGAAGAGTTTTCCAGAAGAGGGCAGCCCTTCATTTGGTTCTTGAAGGCTGACTGAGAGTTGACTAGGAAGAGAATGGGGAAAGGAGTGTACAGTCCGGGTGGCCCCCTTCGAGTCACAGAGACGTGAGCGACCAGGGCCCATTTGGGTGGAAAGCAGTGCTCTGGGGCCGCTGGAAGATTCAAGAAGGGGGAGGAGTCCGAGGAGTCTGGTCGCACGGGCTCTGGGCCACCCTGGGAATGGCCAAGCAGCCAGGAAGGGACGTTTGTCTTTTGTCTCGGGGGGCTCTGGGTATAAGAGAGGTGCGCTGCCGGGGGGGGGGGGGGGGGGGCGGGAAGCTTGGTTTGGTTGGGAGAGAGCTCAAAGGCCTCACGAGGCAGGAAGTGCGGGTGGAGAGAGATGAGCAGGGCCAGGGCTTCTGTAAAGAGCCACTCACGGGGCCGGGGAGTTGCGTGGTCAGGAGGGGCCGGTGACCGCCAGGAGGGCAGACTGGGGAGCCGCTGATTTCAGGAACAGGCCCAGCGAGTTCTGTTTCAGCCGCTGTGCCTTTGAGACGCTTGCCTGGCCCGCGGCGGGGGGCGGGTGGTCGCAGGTGGAGCACGCTCAGGAGCAGGGTCAGCGCTGGAATGGGTGCTGAAGCTTGAGACGTGGCCACGGAGCCTGGTGTGTGGAGGGAGAAGTGAGGAGACCCAGGACCCGGGGCCCTGCGAGGTCCCGCAGGCACGATGGGGAGGTGGCGGGGGCGGACACAGAAGCAGGCAGATCAAGGGGTGGAAGCAGCCTCCGGGCTCGGCACGGAAGGATGGGCAGAGGGGCAGCCTTCACGCGCCAGGGGTGGTCTCGGCGGAGGTGGGTTCGGGTAACAGAGCGGTGAGGTGGGCTCCCTGCCTGGTTCACGCACACCCGTCTGCGCGGTGAGCACCGCCCGTGCTAGCGAATCCCATGATCTTGCTGGGAAAATTGAGCCTTGGAAACACAAGAAGGGAATGAGGAGTTCGGAGAGGTTCTTTCGTGAACACACCATACGATGTAAGTGGAAAGAATCATCCATATTCAAAATGGCGACCCCACACCGATGTCTCCCTTCGGGGGGCTTTTAAATAATCGAAGCTCAAATCACACTTAGGAATTTTTTGTGATGAAGGGCATTTTCCTGGATTGGGAGTCTTCGGAGGGTTTGTGGCATTGGTGTGGCGCTGCGCGCAAGACCGCCCGCTCTACCGTGGTGGCGGGCCACGCGGGACGAACGGACGTGGGGTTGAGTGGCTGTCGCTGCAGTCCTCTCCTCGCTCCCGCTGTTTCCCAGGGAGAGTGTGGCGCGGACGGAAGTGTGGGCTGGGAATGTACCCCGTCAACCGCTTGTCCTTGCTTCGTTTCCAGATCACCAGCAAGAGCAAGGAGTCCATATGGGAGTTCATCAAGAGCCTGCTGGACGCCTGGTCGGGATGGGTGGTGATGCTGCTCATCGGCCTGCTGGCGGGTACGTGGCCGAAGTCCCAGCGCCAGCTCTTGGGGAAGCGTCTGATTGCAGGGTGTTTCTCGTTCCCCCCGTGCGAGGAATGTATTCCTGGAATTATCGAGGCAAAGGCATGACCTCCTTTGGACATAAAACCTAGCACCGGTGAGGGAGGCCGGGCGCGGGCCCAGGGTGCTCGCCTGCGAGCGTCGTTACAGCGCCGGGCCGGGCCAGGCAGCGCGAGGGTTTATGGCCATGCTGGGTTTTATTGAAAACACACATTTTATGATCTGTGGTACTCGGCTACGTAGACGGCAGCAGGGTGTGGGGAACGTTTGATCTCGAATAGTAAAACACCATGAGACTGGCCTTCACGCGTCCTGGCCGTCCCGGACCGAAGCGTGAACATCCTCAGACGCTCCAAGAGCGCTCGAGAGCCCTGTGTGTCCAGAGGGCCAGGGAGGCCCCTTTGTTCGGATCTGCAGGGCCTCCTCCAGGCCTTCGCAGTTATCCCAGCCCCACGCCTGTGAGCAGTAGATGTTTCCAGAGCGGATGGACAAATACCTGGAGGGAAGAACATGGTATCAGGCACACCACCTCTCCTTGGAGATTGTTTCCCGAGCCTTATTTCCTTCCAGGAGGCTGTGGGGGTTAATGTCTAAGACTGATAAAAATCGAGCATGCTTGGTGTCCCCGCACGCCGCCCCGGCCTCCAGTCACCGCAGAGTTGGTAGGGAATGACCGGCGCGGGCAGAGACCGGGAAATGCGCCCAGAGAGAACACTGCGGCCTAGGAAGAGCCGTGATTCTGGAGGGGCTCCCTGGTGGGCGCCCTCGCCTTTACTCCATACACGATCCTAGGGGGTCTTGGGGGCCAGAGAGAGGCTCCCTCTGCCAGACACGGGTCCCGGGGAGTTCTTGCGGCCGTGGCTGTCCGCCCATTGGCCCTCCTCCCCCGGGGCGCCCGCAGCAGGTGAGGCGGCCGTGTCGGAAGGGGGACTTCTCGGATGTCTACGGCGCCTGGCCACCGACTGGCTAGACTGCTTCTACGAAGACATCTGCAGGCGGCGGAACTGTGAATTTTGAGGTCTTTATTTAGAATAGATTTGTAAAGCCGTACTCCAGATCGTTATTCTTGGCTCCTGGGAAAGAGAAAGAAGCGGGAAATGAAAACCCAGAGTAGATGTTCTGGCGTCTTGCCAGAGTCAACAGTCCCCGTGGATTTAGGGACTAGCCCAAGAGCCTGGTCAGGCTATAGCTTTAGCAGATCTGGCGTTGGCCAGTTGGCTTCACGCTCGGCCTGATTCCACCACCTCTTTCAGGGAGACTCTCCTGGGGCATTAAGAAAAATACTGCTGCCTGGGCTTCAGTTAAATAGCACCCCTGGAGATGGCGCCCCAGCACTGAGTAAAGCCCCCTCAGTGCAGCCAGGGGAGAGAGCCAGGGAGAAGGGCGGGCCCACGGCCACAGCTGCAAGTGTGGAGTCCTGTGTCGCTTAACGTGTTCTTGCATCCTTAGGTGAGTGGGGTACAGAGCGTTCATCCCAGAGTGTAACTGTGTGAACCTGGGCGCTCTGACCCCCGCCCCCCCTCTCTGGCAGTGCGGTAGGGCCTATGTAGAGGCGGGCCCTTGTGGCTGGAATGGGGAGCGTCTCCTGACCGCACAGCATGGTTGATATTGAAGATGAAGGGAAACCCCGCAAACTGTACCCCATTTCCCTGTTCCAACTAGCTGAAGGTGGAGAGGACCCAGGGGTCCCACTGCCTGGCCTGTCACCCCGTCGGTGGCAGCTGGCCTTTATGTTCTAACTCCCCAGAGAAGAGGCCCAGGCGGCGGCTCCCCTGCAGGGCATTTCTCAGGAGCTACCACTGGGTGTCGCTGTTGTTCCACCAAAGGCAGCGGAAAGCCGCCCTTCAGAGGCAGGCGGCAGGGAAATGGAATTTGGGCACGGGGCTTAGGGATGAAGGTGGGTGGAATTCGGGGTGATCATTGGCTTCTGCCCCTGGGTGTCTGGAGGACTGCTTCTATACCTTCTTTCGTCTTCCATGTGAGTTGTTCCCTGACCCCCCCCCTTTTTTATCTTTGAAATTCTCCTTTTTTTTTTTTAAAGATTTATTTATCTATGCATACAAGAACTGGGGTGCAGGCCAGAGGTGCAGAAGGGGGAGTGTGAGAGGAATCACCAGAGACAGAGTGGAAAGTCAAACAGGCAGGATGACTGAGGGGAGCAGAGGGGACAGGAGAGGGCTGCTGCGCCATGTGGGTCACCTCCCTGGCCGGGGATGGATCTCGTGCTGCAGAGGCTGTGGACAGCTTCATCGTGCTGAGCCTTAACCCCGTGCACCACCAGGGAGGCCCTGACCCCCTTTTATGAAAATTGCATTGCTCCCTCTCCGAGCCTCACCCCCCTCACCCACAGTCTATCACGGCTTCATACAGCTCCCCCAGGTAAAGTGTACAACTCAGGGGTTCTAACGTGCTCAGATGTGTGTAGCTGTTCTTTTCTCAGTTTTAGAGCATTTACGTTTGTCCCAGAGATGTTGGCTGTCGAGCCCCAGTTTCCTCCCTGCCCCGGGCACCCACGAATCCACCTTCATCCCTCCGGATCTGCCTGGTCTGGACATTTCGTACCAGTGGGATGGCAGAGTATGTGATTGCAACACGTGATCGCTTGTGATTCGCTTCTTTGGCTCAGAACGTTTTCCAGGTGGATCCGCTCTGCGGTGTGGCCATGCCGCGGAGGGCCGGTCGGCGCTTTGTCTCCCCACTTGGCAAGCGGGGGCACGCGTCTGTCGCCCTTGTGGGCTCTTGTGAATGGGGCTGCTGTGACAAGTCTTTGCCCACGTGGACGGAGGTTTTCGTTTCCCCGGGGCGTATCCCACGGAGAGCAATTGCTGCTCTGCTGCTCTGCTGGTGACTTTTAACTTTTTGAGGCGCTGCCAGACTGTTTCCGCTGCGGCTGCGCAGTTGTAGCACGTGTATTTTTTTCTTTAGCACTTAGCACCTTCTAATGTACTTATTTTGTCTGGAGTCTTTCCCCCCTCGAGGTGTGATTTCCTGAAGACGGGACCGAGTCTGTTTTGTGCACTCCGTGACCCCAGGGCGTGGCGCGGGGTTGGCGCATGGGAAGTAGGTGCCCGGTAAACAGGATGACTGGCTGGCCCTGAGTGTTCTGGGTTTCATTCCTTCACTGTACTCATGTATTCAGCACGGGTGTGCAGCTCCCACTGTCTGCCCACAAACTGAGCCAACAGTGGGCAAGGCACATGGTTCTCACCCACTGAGTGGCAGAGGGCCTGGACATCCAACCTGACTCCCCCTGGCATGCAAACCAGACAACAGGACACACATATTCATACATTCATTCAGACAACAGGACACACATATTCATACATGGGTAGCTAGTCTCGATAGCAGGATGTGACAGGTATGGTGATCAGGCAAGGACTGGCAAGGACACCTACAGCTGACTTAGGAAATCAGGGAAGGCTTCCTGAAGGAGGTGATGAAGATGCTGGCATCTGGAAGGTAATAGGCATGTGCTGGTTTGGGGGAGGACAATACTGCCTGAGATGATGCAGAGAAGAAAGCCTGATGAGGGGCGTGCTCTGAGACATGAGGAGCCGGCTGTTTGAGGGTGTAACCATTTCTCCCCCAAACAGTGGGTGACTTCTGATGGAACAGGGGATCAGGGATCAGGGAACCCTCATGCAGGTAGGTGGGATGGCTTAGGTGTTGATGCAGGTGAGGAATTGAGATTGGAATACAGATCCAGTAACACTTAGAAAAATTAAGTAACTTGAAAGTATATTCCCTACCTAATAAGAGACTACAAAAGACTGTTCTAGACAGAGGCCCAAGGTAGCCTTCTGTGACCCACAGCCCACTCTATTTTATCATTCCACTTATATCAGCCTTTCATTATTTACTGACATAGACCTATAATCCCTTATTTGTAATTTAAAAAATCCAGAAAGTTCTAATAAGTGAGTTTTCTCCAACTTCGGTTGCTAGTGGCTGTTGTTGTGCCTCCATTTTCGCAGAATTGTCACGTTTCTCTGAGAAATACCAGCGTGTGTGTTCCCAGCATTCCAGCGCAGCACCCACCGAGGGGCCATGTTATTTCCGTGTGTGCATCTTAATTCTAAAGTTCGCAAGACATGAATTCCGAAAGCTGCCATGGCTTGTGGTCAGGAAAGACCTGCGTCTCTGTCCTGCCTGACTTAAGCCACCGAGGATGGCAGGTCATTGGCATCTGCATCTCCCTGGGCTGGGCACAGCCTTGCCCGCACTGTCAGGGCTCAGGGGGCCTCAGGTTTCCCAGCGGGAGCTTCCTGTGTGGGTGCAGCGGGGTGGGGCTCTCCTCCCCCTCTGGCGTGTGGCCTTCCGCGCTGACCCACGCTCGTCCTAGCATCTGCCCGGTGCTTTCTCTGAGTGGCTTGTCTGCTTTCAGGCACCTTGGCTGGGGTCATCGATCTCGCTGTCGACTGGATGACTGACCTGAAGGAGGGGGTCTGCCTGTCCGCCTTCTGGTACAGCCACGAGCAGTGCTGCTGGACCTCCAACGAGACCACTTTTGAGGACAGGGACAAGTGTCCTCTGTGGCAGAAATGGTCGGAGCTGCTGGTGAATCAGTCGGAGGTGGGTGTCTGGTGGGCGCCTGGCTGGGCCCTCCTGCCATCTCTTGGGCTCGGGGACTCCCTGCCACCCAGCTTTCTGTGTCTGCTTTCATCTGCAAGCACTGGCTCCTGCCAGCGTCCACGCACGTCAGTGGACTCGTAGCCTTTGGCCTTTCCTGGCTCTGATGTTCAGACTTCATTTGTACAGCCCTGCCGTGCTGCCGTGCGGGCACAGCGTACCGGTACCGAGCAGTCACGCGCCACCACGTGGATGTGCGCCCCCCCCCCCCCCCCCCCCCCGCCAAGTTCCCAGCAGTCTACCCCTTGCGGCCTCGGGGGTCGCAGGCGGTGCCACCAGGTTCACAGTCGTACTCTGCTGTTGGCACAACCACGTCAACTAGCAACACAGTTCTCAACGTGTTCCCCACATTAAGCCACACATGAGTATTTTTTTTGACAGTTCAGAATTCTCATTTTAATGTTTACTATAATTTTTTAAATTTTTTTAATAAATTTTATTTTTATATTCCCCATACAATTGCAACCCCGTTATTTTGACCCCAATCCCTCCCCTCCCCGCCCCCCACCCCCCATAGAGTGTCTCTGGTTCATAGTTGCTTGTTGATTTTGATTTTCACTTTCTTGTAGTTATTCTTTTTCCTGGTCCCTTATTTAGGTTTTCTAGATTCCTGCTAGGAGTGAGACCATCCGGTATTTTTCTTTTTCTTTCTGGCTTATTTCGCTGAGCATGATCCCTTCCAGCGCCATCCATGTTGCTGCAAATGGCATGTGTTTATCTTTTTTGAATGCTGAGTAATATTCCATGGTGTATATGGACCACATCTTCTTGATCCAGTCATCTATTTTTAGGCATTTGGGTTGTTTCCAAAGCTTAGCTATTGTCAACAGTGCTGCTATAAACATAGGGGTGCAGGTGCCCTTTGGAATGGATGTTTCTGTGTCCTTTGGGTAAATACCTAGGAGTGGAATTGCTGGATCCTATGGAAGCTCTATGTTTAGTAGGTCCAGAAATCTCCACACAGCTCTACACAGTGGCTGGACCAGTTTGCACTCCCACCAACAGTGCAGGAGAGTTCCTTTTTCTCCACACCCTCGCCAACATTTGTTGTTGCTAGTTTTTTTAATATGTGCCATTCTCACTGGTGTGAGATGGTATCTCATGGTAGTTTTGATTTGCATTTCCCTGGTGACAAGTGATGTTGAATGTTTTTTCATATGCCTGTTGGCCATTTGCATTTCCTCTTCAGAGAAGTTTCTTTTTAGCTCTTCTGCCCATTTTTTGACAGGATTATTTTCTTTGTTGTTGTTGAGTCTCATCAGCTCTTTGCAGATTTTTGTGATCAGTCCTTTATCATTAGTGTTGTGTGCAAAAATGTTCTCCCAGTCACATGACTATTTTTTAAAGTCTGGTGTTTGGCCTTATTTTTCTTACCTAGAATGATCTGCTGATCGTGCTGAAGAAATAGGGCTGATTTTTAGACCTAATTAGTTGAGGAGAAAAGATGTTATCTTTTTTTTAAATAACAACCTTTGTAAGAAAGCAATTGCATTCGGTGTGTACTCCCCGTACAGACATGATGCAGTGATTTCTAGAACATTCACAGAGTTGTGAGACCATCCATCCCTGCAATCTAATTTTAGAACATTCTCATCATCTTCAAAAAAACCTTGTCTCCATTAGCAGTCCCTCGCCATTTTCTCCCCAACCGGCCCGCCCTAGGCAATCACTGATCTACTTTCTGTCTCGATGGACTTGCTTACACCTGCACATCTCACATGAATGGGATCATACAAAAATGTGGACTTTTGTGTTTGACTTCTTTCACTCAGCTTAATGTTTTTCAGGTTTGTCCATGTTGTAGCATAAATAAGTATTTTGTTCCTTTTTGTGACTGAATAATATTCCACTCTATGCTTCGACCACAACTTAGTTATCCAGTCATCAGTTGATGAACATGGGTTGTTTCTCTTTTGAGCTATTATAAACAATGTAGCGTTGACCATTTGTGTACAAGTTTTTGTGTGGAGGTATGTTTTCAGTTCTCTCAGGTAGATTCTTAGGAGTGGACTCTTTGGATCATAAAGGAATGCCATGTTTAAACTTTTGAGGAACTGCCAGACTGTTTTCCATAGTGATTGCACTATTTTATGTTTCTACCAGCAGCATATGAGAGTTCCAATTTGTCCACATCCTCACCAACAGTTGCCGTGATCTGCTTTTGATTATACCGTCCTCGCAGGTGTGAAGTGTCTCATTGGGGTTGAAGTTATTATCTTCCAATGCATCTTAGGAGCACACCACAGAGGGTGTTTCTGGACCTTCTCAGATGGGGATGTCCCGGGCTCAGGGGTTGGAGAGGTGAACTGAGGACTAGGTGCTTGCCTTTGTAGTCCTTAGAACTGCAGCTCTGTGTAAAAATCACAGTTCAGGAAAGGGGTTAATTTTTTTAACCAAATTCAGTGGTCACCACAATGACCATGGGTCACCAACAGATCAGAAGCTTGGGGGTGGGGGAGCGTGGTTGTCAAGATTCACATTAGGAGTAACGTGAGGACCATTCAACCTAGAATATTCTGGAAAGATAGATGTAAGCTGTTTAAACATCTCCTCCCCACTTTTTTGCCTGATTAACTTACCACAGTTAAAGACATTTGGAATGCACGTTGCCGTTCTGCTAAATCTCTTCCTTGGTGGAACTGAAAATGAATTCCTTCAAATCTCAGAAGTAGACAGCGATCTTGAAATCTCACACGTTCTCAGTGCTCTCCATTAACTCCAAAAATAAACGCTCTCCTCGGGTTGATGGGACCAGGCAGGCAGAATTGGCTGGCCTCCATGTTTAATTTCTCTCCTACTTACAGAATGTTTTTGGGGAGATAGCCGTCCATCTTCTCAACTGTTTCTGAGATGCATACTTTGATTCAAAGAATTACTGTTAGCGAGAGTGAGAAGTTATTTTTGGTCTTGAAACAGCACATTTCCAAGTGGGTGAAATACATTCTTCAGCCCGATTTCTCACTGCATCCGGTGTGAATACACGCGATCGCAAAGGCCAGCGCCCTTAGTCTTTCGGAACGCGAGTTTGCATTTAATAGGCCCATGTGCGGCTGCGTCCAGGGTCTGGCTTGCAGGTGACCTCACTTTCCTTCCCCTCCCTTGAGCAAACCAGATGGTGGCAAGCAGTTGGGGCCTGGAGACATGGCGGGCCTGGTCCCCAGTCTCAGAGGCCCTGGGTGGCGCGTTCAGCTCGAAGAGCATCTCCCCACGTCAGACACTTTGGAGGAAGCGGCTGGCTGCATGATGCCGAAGGGGGCAGGGAACGCTTGTCCCTCTGGGAGTGTCTCTGAAATGTCAGCTGGCCTCAGGATCCCTGGGGACTTGGTGACTCATTTTGCTGGGCTGTCTCCTGAGTGCCTGTTTCCCCAGTGCTGGGCCCGAGCGCCTGCATTTCCAGCCCGCGCCCGAGTGATGTCCAGGCTGCCCATCCTGGGACTGGATTTGAGTAGCAGCACCTAGAGCTCAGTCCCCCACCTAGTCCCTGGCAGCGCAGTTGCTTGCTGCGGCATAGCTGCGGCCCTGAGGAAGGCTGGAGGAGGCCGACCTCGCAGACTAGAAGAGAGAGGCCTTCTGGGGTCCCGTTCCCGCGTCACACCCCTCCTTAGCTCTACTGCAAGTGGCGATTAAAGCCGAGTCGCCTTCCCCCTCTCCATGCTGCGTGGGTTTGATGGGGCTGGAGTCAGTGCGGGGTCCTTGGGCTCACTCTGGGGAAGGTGTCCCCGGAGCGCCCCTTTCAGCGGCACGCGGCGAGTTTCTCCCCGAGACAGAGGCGGGCATTACATTGAAAGGGCAGGTTGATTAGGCAAAGGGACAGAAGAGTGAAGTGCACCTGCGTGGACACCTGCGGGCAGGAAGAGCAACCCCTCTGGCAGCGGCGTTAGGTTTTATGGGCTCTTTTTGGTGGGGAGGGGCTCATCTCTGTGAGGCGCCAGTTGGTTGCTAATTTTGGGTAACTGTAGAATCTGAAAGGGACGGGGGTTCTACAATGGGCTCCATCTCTATATCTATAGTCTGTGCCTAAGGATACTAGTTTCTGCAACTGTGTCGATGGTTATGCTAATCTCTTCTACCCCCCCCTCCTGGTGTGAGCCAGGTTTCTGGTCTTGTGGCGCCTCCTTTTTAGTTTTTTTGGGGTCTATTCCTGTCCTCCATCAGTTTCACCCGATGGCAGGTCTGTGCAGATGGAGCTGCTGGCACTGATGGCAACAGCTGATAAGCCAACACCAGGCTTCATTCGCTGGCTCAGGACTGGAGAGAAGCTTCTGGGCTCCCGGGGGGGGGGGCGGGGGGGCCAGGGGTCAGGGCTCAATGCGATGGCTCACATTGTCCTTTTTGCTCTGTCGCATAGGGTGCCAGCGCCTACATTGTCAATTACCTGATGTACATCCTGTGGGCCTTGCTGTTCGCCTTTCTGGCTGTCTCCCTGGTGCGGGTGTTTGCGCCCTACGCCTGTGGCTCAGGTATACCTGAGGTGAGTGGGGTCTGAATTCCTTTTGTGCCAGCAGTAAGGGCGAATAGGTAGCACTTGGGTGCCAAGGACAGTTCCAGGCAGTGACATCTATTAAGTTATTTATGCCTCACCATCCGCCTGTGAGACGGGGACAAAGCCTCAGTGAACATTGAGGAAATGGAAGTGAGAGGTTGAGCCACTGGCCCGAGGTCACGGAGCTGGAAAGTCAGGGCTGACCGCAGGGGTTGGCTTCAGCATTGTGTTCTGTTGCTTCCCAAATGACACAACTCTTGTCTTTGCAAATTAGGTGTAACTCTTTTTTTAAATTTAATTTAATTTTTTATTTTTAAAGATTTATTTATTTATGCATACAAGAGCTAGGGTACAAGCCAGAGATGCGTTGGGGGGGGGGTCGGTAAGAGGATTCACCAGAGACAGAGTGGGGAATAGAACAGGCAGATGGACAGAAATACACTGCTGAGGGGAGCAGCGGGCGAGACAGGAGACAGGAGAGGTCTGCCTCGCTATGTGGGTTGCTCCCTGGCCGGCTGGGGATGAACTCGAACTCGTGCTGCAGAGGCTGCGGATTGCTCCATAGTGTGGTGCTTAACCCCTTGCACCACCAGGGGGCCCAGGCGTAACTCTTAAAGCCAGTGGGGCTCGGGGCCCAGAACCACACCCGTAAATGGGGCACTTTCGTCACTTCTAAGGGTGTCTATGATGGGGATGTGAAAAAGGACAATGGTGGAGATTTGCTGCTCAGGAAATTTACTGATGAACAATCCCCTTTATGAGTAAACACCCTTTGCTCTTCTGCTGGCTGCGTAATGACAGTCTTTAAAAATGCAATGTCGTTGGGCCTCCCTGGTGGCACAAGGGGTTAAGTCTCAGCACTGTGAAGCTATCGATGGCCATTATAGCATGAGGTCGATCCCTGGCAGGCCAGGGGGCTGACCCACAGGGCGCAGCAGACCTCTCCTGTCTCACCCGCTGCTCCCCTCAGCAGTGTGTTTCAGTGGATCCGCTTGCTCTGCTCCCCACTCTGGTGAATCCTTTCACTCCCCACACCTCTGGCCTGTACCCCAGTTCTTGTATGCATAAATAAATAAATCTTAAAAAATATATGACTGGGAGGACCTACCAGGCAGAATAACTATAAAGGAGCAAATTCCCGAAAAGCCCTGACTGTGAACATTTTAGGCAGAAATTGTTTGAACAGCTCTCGTTATCACTGCGGCTGCTGCGGCTTCTCCAAGCTGGCGCTCCAGGAGTATGCAGAGCTGGGAGCTGGGACGTGCTGAGTTGGGAGTTGTGACCAGTGAGGGCAGCAGAGCCGCCTCGGTCCCTGCCCCTGGCACCACACTCTTGGGTGGCTCCTGCCGGCACGGATCCTGCTCCAGTCAGTTCATGGAAAGGGCTGGAGTAATTTTAAAGAAATCAAAAGAAAACCTCAATGTTGTCTTGTTCTAGGAAAGACAGAAAAAAACCTTAACATGCCACGCTGACCTCTTGATGGTCTCTAGTGACGTATTGCTGCAGGAGCCGGGAAAGCAAGCTGCAGGGCCGTGCTGTCGGCTCGGCGCAGCCAGTTCTGCTGGGGGCACCTGCGTGTTCCTAGAATCGCGGCGCTCTGCAAAGTGCAGATAAAAGCCACACAGGCACAGGAAAATGGGGGTGGGCACTTTGTCGGGGACACATACAAAAATGATAGGTACCTAATAAAAGCAGCAGTGTGGTCTCGCGCGTGTTAAACGTTAGATACAGAGACGCGCCCCGCGCCGGAGCTGGCCACGGTCCGGGCACGCACGGCTCGGTTCGGCTGCGGCTCCATCTCTGCGCTCCCCCGTGTTCCTCCCAGATGAAATTGTGCTTAAACAGACGCGGAAGTTGCATGGTGCTCACAGTCTCCCCGAAGGCGTGAGTCACGTCGGTACGCAGCTGTGCTTTCCCAGCAAGCCTGACGGCAGGACTCGCTCTCCGAGCCCGAAGCGCCTGGACAAGCGAAGATTGCTGCTGCCGCCGCGGGTTCAGACCCCAGCTCCCAGCAGCAGGGGCGTCTCACGTCAGCCTTTCAGAGACGGGGAGAGATGGCCGGGGGGAGTTGGTGGACAATGTGCAGCCGCCGTCCAAGGGGGGGCGGGCAGCCCCAGCGCCCCCTCCCCAGAACCAGGCCCGCGTGGCTCGGCTGTGAGCTTGGGCAGGCAGAGGGCTCGGAAACGGGCCCTGACGGGGAGGGGCTGCCCGGGCTTGGTGGTCATCCAAAGCGGGCGCCTTCATCTGGAGACAGCGGCGCTGGAAAGGAGTGACACGCCAAGCTGAGTGTTGGGTTTCCCGTGTGAGCAAAGTGCACACTGATGGGCATGGAGGGACGAGGAAACAATGGTATCTAGTGAAAAAGTCACTTGCAGAAGATCATGTGAAGTCAGATTCTCTTCACGTGCGGCCCGTAAACAGGCAGACGTCTGTCCTGAAGCTACAGGAAAGTCGAGGGAAGGGCTGGGGGGCGGGGGTGGGGCCGGGAGGAAGGCGGGGTTCGGGTGGGGGAAGCACGCGCAGCTTTCAAAGGCTCCCACTTTTCTTTTTCCGAAACTCAGTGCTTGTTTGATTAATATTTTGGCCACGCAGAAGCACGGAGCAGTCATTTCTACTCAGATCATCTTTTAAAGTAATCAAGAACCCAATGGAGGTTTTGTAATTAAATTTTGCTTATGATGACTCAGTCCTAGCAAAGTTCCGTTATTATAGTAGAGCTTGCAATTCCTAACCCGGGGGTGCAGTTCCTACCCCCGCCCTTGGAGGAAGTAGGGTCAAAGTAATGCACATAAATAGTTCATGGATGAAAAGACCCTCCTCTCAGTCAAAACCCCACTAAACACATAAACCGACTTCACTCCAATGGAGATACGGGGCCAGCCTTCTCCGTGTCAGCGGGGCGCCGACGGCGCTCTTCAGACCTTGGACTTCTCGTCCTTCGCGGCCCTCTGCTGTGTGGCAAAAATGACCTGTACATTTCCAGAATTGCTCCTCCTCCCTAGTATTTACTTCTGGAACATTTGGATGACTCAGAATGAAAATTCCGTGGAAACATTTTTCAACATGCAAATGTAGAGAAGCAGTTTTTTTTTTTTTTAAAAGATTTTTTTATTTATGCATAAAGAACAGAGGTGTGTGTGGGGGAGTGAGAGGAGTCACCAGAGACAGAGTGGGGAGCAGAACAGGTGTATCTACTGAACTCCATTGCTGAGGGGAACAGCGAGCGAGACAGGAGAGGTCTGCTGCCCCATGTGGGTCAGCTCCCTGGCCAGGGATTGAACTCGTGGTGCAGCGGCTGGTGACAGCCCTATAGCACTATCTTTAACCCCTGCACCCCCAGGGAGGCCCCGAGAAGCAGTTTTCTGTGCAAGAAATGCTGTTGTGGATGCTCTATAAGGCACAGTCACAATTTCTTGGACTTGGGAATTTAGAGAGACCTGAGCAAGGGTGTCCCTCTTCCTACTGGTGTTGCCGCCAACTCTACAAAGAAGTCATGTCCTCTTAGCACGCGTGCGTGTCTCACTTCCCCAGGAGCCACAAGCACCTTTGCAGGGATGGGTTGTCGGAAAAGTCATGACGTATTTTTTCTGTTTTCTATACAAAAATGCATCATGACTTCTCCGACAACCCGATATTTATTTACCAGAGAGGTTTTCAAGTCAACGCCACTAAATCACAAATCCACTGCCGTGCATCTCGTTACAGCCCCGCTCCATTCAGAGTTGATTCATTCAAATTAAAGCGAGCAATTGGATTTTGGCATCTACTGGGAATGAATTTGCTTTCTTTAGCCCCTAATTTGATCATGACAATTTTATAAAATCATTGTAGAGAATTACAAAATACCTATTACATTGTTCAATTCACCACATGTCACGACTGGCAAAGGCTCAGGTAATTTAGATGCTTGTAATTTTCCCAACGCTATTACACTCTTAAACTGTACCCCAGGGTCCCAATCCACATTAACTAACTGACAAAAAATTATGGATAATTTTATTCGAGGCAACACAAAGGGGCAGGATTGTGGCAGGCATAATAAAACATCCCTTAAATAAAGGAGCTGAGATCCCCAGAGCACAGACTAAATAGGTGAACTACCACTAGTCAGAGAGCGGTTTAACCACCGCTCGTCTGTCTCCCCTCGGTTACAGGCTAGTTCCCAGCCGCCCTCCGCCCGCTCAGCCAGGAGCCCCCTGCTTTTATAGAAACGGGCTCGTCGTGTTCCTCGCAAACAGAGCGACCGTGATGCTGAGGAGCGTTTCAGGACGGACCCTGAAATGTTGAGAAACTCGGGGTACCTGGGACCTGTATGGCCTTTTCAGGGATGGGGCTGTCTTCTGTCTGGGCTGCATTCAGAGTCGCCTGGGGGAGTGTAACCCCCATGCCCAGGAGGTCGCAGCGCAAGTCCGCCACGTCGGTGGGGTGAGCCGGTCCTCAGGGGGGGGGTCCCAACTTCCCAGGTGGTCCAGTGAGCGCCCCGGCTGAGGCCTATGATAGCTCTTTGAGAATCTGATCTCTTGACTGAACGATGAACCTCAAAAGGAGACATTTTGAGGTTATGTGGAAATCTCCACACTGACGAGAGGTAACAGTGGCCTGTTCCCTGTGGTACAACGGGAGAGAGAACGCGGCCGTGCAGCTCACTGGTCGACCCCGTCTGTTCTGACGAGTGGTGGCGGCTTCCAACTCACCAGCCAGGAGTGGGTAAACGTTCACTCCATGTCAGGCGACTATGGGGAGAGGTTGAAGACAAAAAAAAGAAAAAAGAAAGAAAAAAGGTATTCCAGCCGTTGGCGAGGCTCCGTTTGCAGCAGAACTGGGAGGAAGAGGAGTTGAACATGGGGGATGGATCGCCGAGACTGGCACCCACTTGAATTCTGAAAGCTCTGGGAAGGCTCCTGGGCACCTTCGGAAGACAGCCGCTCTTGAGCATCTGCGGAAGGAGGCCGGTCTGCAGACGGACCCAGACGGCTCCACCTGGAGCCAGAGTCCTTTGCGGTGCAGGAGGGCAGGGGTCACGGGCGAGAAGGGGTGGCGTGGAGCCCGACGCCGTCCATTCCCCGCAGGTGCAGCACTGGGTGTTGAGCATCTTCTCCAGCATCCACATTGTCTTAATATTTTCAGACCGACAGGAAAGTGGAGAGAATTGGACAGTAAACAGCCCCCTGCCCTTCGCTGCTGGCCGGGGCGGCTAACTCCGCGCAGGGCAGAGGTTAACATGTTAGGCCCAGGGAGCCAAGAGGCGGCGTCAGGCAGCCTCTCCCTGAGGCGCCAGCACGTCTTGTCCACACTCTTGATTTGAAAGCGTTGCGCGCGCGCTTGGCTCGTGGGCCGTGCAGACGGCGGCAGAGGTGTGTCAGCCCTGACCTGGGGTTCAAATGATGTTTTGTTCTGTGGCGTCACCAGACAGCCGTCCCTTTCCTCGCCGCGGACATCTCCCCGTCGTCAGCACTGACGCCAGGACGAGCTGTGTCTACGCGTGGGTCGGGAGCAGGGGCCAAGCGGCCTCCCCAGGCGGTTCTCGCGCTTCCCGGCGTGGCTCTTCTCGGGTTTTCTTTCATGAAATTTAACATTACATGTTAATATAGAATTCTGCTAATACAGAATTGTAGCTAAATTAAAAGCGGAAGTAGCCTCTTCCTTTAATTCAGTGACTCTAACCCTGAACGGCGCTTCTCAGGAATTGCAGTAATTACTATTCGCGACCGAGGCGCTGCAGCAGCTCATCCCCCCGCGTCTCTGTCCTCTGTTTCAGATAAAGACTATTTTGAGTGGCTTTATCATCAGGGGCTACTTGGGGAAGTGGACCCTGCTGATCAAGACGGTGACCCTGGTGCTGGTGGTGTCCTCGGGCCTGAGCCTTGGGAAGGAAGGGCCCCTGGTGCACGTGGCTTGTTGCTGTGGCAACTTCTTCAGCAGCCTTTTCTCCAAGTACAGCAAGAACGAGGGCAAGAGGCGTGAGGTGAGCGGGTCTGCGTCCGTCTGCAGCACAGGTCTTGGTGGGGAGGCGTTAGGCTGCAGATAATCAAGATGGCGCTTGTTGGAGACTCGGCTGGGTCCACAGGCAAGGGGCGGCCTCGGGTGTGTCCACCAGGGTCCAGGCAGGGGCCTCTTGGAGGGACCATACAGCAAAGTGGTCCAAGCTTGGGCCATTTGTTCCAGAACTTTGGGGTCGGTTCTTGAGTCCATTTGCCTTATGATGGGTTGATGAGTCTTTGCACGGAGAGCTGAGGGTGACGGTCCAGGAACGGTCTTGTCACTGGTTAGGAGAAACCAGAGCTGTTGTGGTCCTGTGGTTGCCGCCGAGGCACAAAGAGGGCGTGGTTCGGGTTAGCTGTGCTCAGCAGCTCACCCAGAGGCTAAACGTGGTTGTTAAGAGAAGATCGAGTGGGTTTGACTCAAAGTCGGTTCCACAGTGTCTTCTGGAAACTCCCTCCTCTGGGCTTACCTGCAAGGCCGGATTCTCTGAAAGGCCTTGACTGACTTGTTGCCGTTTCCTCGCAGGTGCTTTCAGCTGCAGCGGCCGCCGGCGTGTCGGTCGCCTTCGGCGCACCCATCGGGGGTGTGCTTTTCAGTCTGGAAGAGGTGAGGCGGGGAAGGCGGGCGCCTGAGTGGCTTTGGGGGTTGAGAAATTTGTGGCTGCTGAGCATGGCGGTGGCCTCCACCTCAGCCCTCTGAGGATCACATTTGAAGGGGCTTTCGAACAAGATTCCTAAAGTTTATTCAAGGGCCTTAACTTAGCTGTTCAATGCCTATTTTTTGAGTATTGTTTTAACCATTGCTCATACAATTTTGGGGGTAAGAGTTTTGGGGGACCCTTTGTTTCTCAAACAGAATAACGATGAGTTTTCTCATTTCTTTAAAAAAAAAAAAAGGTCCAGTCCACCTTCCGCAGTCGCCATGCTGCTTTTAGACTCAGGCAGCTCTTCAAATCTCTTTGTGGGAGCATCTTGGCTGGAGTTGAACTAGATGGAGGCACCTGCCCCGGGGCTTCGGTCTCGAGTGTCATGTCACTTGATTTGCGGGCAGCCACCGGCCAGCGCCCTGGGGTGCTGAGCCCTTTCTTCTTCAGCCGACTGATTTTTTGCTTTTGTCCCAGGTCAGTTACTACTTTCCCTTGAAGACCCTGTGGCGCTCCTTTTTCGCAGCCCTGGTGGCGGCCTTCACGCTGCGATCCATCAACCCCTTCGGGAACAGCCGCCTCGTTCTCTTCTACGTGGAGTACCACACGCCCTGGTACATGGCCGAGCTCTTCCCCTTCATCCTGCTTGGGGTCTTCGGGGGCCTGTGGGGAACCCTCTTCATCCGCTGCAACATCGCCTGGTGCCGGAGGCGCAAAACCACCAAGCTGGGCAAGTACCCGGTGCTGGAGGTCATCGCCGTGACGGCCATCACCGCCATCGCGGCCTACCCCAACCCCTACACGCGCCGCAGCACGAGCGAGCTCATCTCGGAGCTGTTCAACGACTGCGGGGCCCTGGAGTCCTCCCAGCTCTGCGACTACATCAATGACCCCAACATGACGCGGCCCGTGGACGACATCCCGGACCGGCCCGCCGGAGTCGGGGTCTACACCGCCATGTGGCAGCTCGCCCTGGCGCTCATCTTCAAAATCGTCATCACCATCTTCACCTTTGGCATGAAGGTCAGTGGAGGGGGGCACCCACATCCTTCTGGGGTAGCCCCCCGCGCACCAGAACAAAATTGTGATGGGAAGTGTTTTCCTGTGCTCGCCACTTGACATCCTCTAACCAGTAAGAAAGCTGCTTTCCGTGAGCGAGCCTGTGAAATGGGGCCTTTTTTTAAAATAGAATTTCAGTGATTTACCGTGTTGTTTCACAAAGCTGTCGTTTCAGGAGGACGGCTTCACATTGCCGCGCGTGTTCACGCTTCGCTCACCCCCATTAAAGTCCTAGCATCCTCTCGCCATCACAGTGCCCCCTGCTTCCCTGTCCCCCCGCTCCCCCCCCCCCACTGGTCGCCATCCTATCATCCACTCGCAGAATGGCTTTTGTTGTTTCGCCGGGGCGTGTTCTCTGGCTGTTTATTTCGATTCCACAAATGAAGGAGGCCAGTTGTCTCTCACTTGCTGGCTGACTTCACTTGGCACGGTCACCCCGAGTTCCGTCCACGTCGGGGGAAAGGGCAAGAGTTCCTCCTTTGTAATCGCCGCGTGTGTTCCGTGCACACACGGCTGCCTTGCCCCGGGCTGCGGCAGCGGGCGCTTAGGTCGACTCCCTGTCTTGACCGTGGCGAGCCACGCCGTCAGGAACATTGGGGTGCGGCCTTCGTTTCAAATGAGCATTTTCATGCTCTTTGGATAAACGCCCGCAGGGATTGCTGGATCCCGCGGCGTTGCCGTTCTAGTTTTCAAAGGAATTTCCAGACTGTTTTCCACAGACGCTGCCCCAGTTTGCGTCCCCACCCACAGCGAGCGAGGGTTCCCTGCCCTCCTCGCGCTCACAAGCACGCGTGGTTTACCGTCTTTCTGACGTGGGCTGTTCTCACGGGGTGAGGGGCTCTCACTGTGTCTTGGTTGGCCTCTCCTTGATGATCAGTGATGACGAGCATTTAGAAGTAGAGAGTCGATCCCATTTTACAAGCGAGGAAGCGCCTGCTCAGAGTATCGTGCTCACGCAGAGGCGCGTACAGCCGCGCAGTTTTCTCAGCGCACACGGGCTTGTGCAAGTAGCATCTGGGACCTGCCCCCCTGGAGTGTGGCCCAGCCCCAAGACCCCTGTTGCATCTTATTACTATTGCTTTCTATGTGCTATAGCGATTTGTTTCTTTTTTTTTTTTAAAGATTTATTTATTTAATTTATTTATTTATACAAGCACTGGGTACAGTCAGAAGCGCGGGAGGGTGAGAGAATTCACCAGAGCCAGAGCGGGGAGCAGAGCAGGCAGAAGGACCGAAGCACACTGCTGAGGGGAGCAGCGGGCGGCAGGAGAGGTCTGCGCGCCATGCGGGACCCTCCTCTGGTGGCCGGGGAGCAGCCGGGGATCGAACCGGCGCTGCAGAGGCTGCGGGCAGCTTCGCAACCCAGCGCTCAACCGCTGCGCCACCAGGGAGGCCCACGATTTGTTTCTTTTTAAGACTTCCGCAAAGCTGTCCTTGAGCATTTCACGGTCAGACAGAAACTGAATTCTTGCCTCAGGTCAAGGACGGGCGCCGTTGATTAAACAGCCGTGGTCTCTGATCCATCATCTCCTAGAAAAGGGATTTATTTTCATGTCTGAGGAAGACGCCAGCAGCGTGTTTTCGTGTCTGTTGGGAGAAGCCTACTTGGAATTTACGGAGATGAAACAAATGAGGGATGAAAGGCAGCTCTGAAAGGAACAGTCCCAAGCTCTAGAAACTACACCCTAAGATCCAAACTTGACACTGGTTTAAGGCAGGCTTCCTCTAGCCTCAGATGGACGCCAGTCTGAGGAGGCCTGTGCACAGCTCCCCCTCAGCATCGGCGTTCACACACGATCTCTGTACGTGGGGAGCCAGGCGTGTCCTGTGGCACATGTGTGATCACTAGAGAAAGTATTTTCACACAGCAAAATGGACGACACACCCGCCACTAGCAACCTCTTCATTCCCATGAGCTATTTCTTTGCTGCCCGTAACCCGCCTTGAAAATATTGAGAGGCAGGTTATGTCCTTTGTGAGGAAATGTCCTTTGTGAGGAAGAGGAGCCATCCCTATCTCTCGCTCGCTGAAAGGTGTTTGGCCACTATACCTTGAAGAGGTCAGGAAGCCCAGGAAAAGCTTTTTGGAAGGTCCAGGGCTGCTGCGCTGAGGCTTTTTCTTTCTTTATTTCACCTGTGAAAGCTGTAGGCTCTTCTCCATGTTCACACTGTGGCTTGACATTTAATTTTAAAAGCCGACCGGATGGGGTGGCGAGGGGAGCGCGGGGCGGTCGTCTCAGGTGGCGGATGCTCACTTTGAGTGCCATTTGCTGTGGGGCTTGTCATTCTTTGATCCCCAGCGGGCCAGCCCAGCCAGCGTGTGAGTGAGAGGACGTGCAAGTGTAAAACTGCATTCTCCCCCAGTTGCAGCAGACTCGACTGGCTAAGCAGGTGAAATCGCTGGTCCCATCTTTTCCCAACTGACCTTTTTTGAAGCCGGGCGCCTCCTTGGAAGACTGTGGCAAAGTGCGTGCTTGTCGAGGGGGATGCGTGCCCTGCGGTGGCGAAGCTGGAATCGGAGTCCTTTCCTCAGGCTGCTTTGCTCTCTGTGCTCCCTGCAGATCCCGTCGGGCCTCTTCATCCCCAGCATGGCCGTGGGAGCGATGGCGGGCAGGATGGTGGGGATCGGCGTGGAGCAGCTGGCCTACCACCACCATGACTGGATCATCTTCAGGAACTGGTGCAGGCCCGGGGCAGACTGTGTCACCCCAGGACTGTACGCAATGGTGGGAGCGGCAGCCTGCCTAGGTACGACCGCAGGTGGGGTACAACTAGGGGCTCCAGATTTGAGGACTGGTGAGAAGGAAGACCCATACTGGGTGTTGTGCTGCTGTAACAAGCAAGCCCACAACTCCCGGTGGCCTCGCACACCCAGCCTTAGACCTCCATCATGATTGGTGCTTGATCTGAGATCCCTGGATTCCACATTTGCATATTTGCCCACCCAGCTAATATTTGGAAAACCCTAAATCAGTGCTCGTGGGGCTTTCATGGTCATTCTTGGATGTGCACAGGGTGGCAGAAAGCTTGAGTTTTCTGCATGCATGTTCCCAGCTGAGGTTGAAGAGTAGAGGTCCCGTTTCAGCTCTCACGCTGTATACAAGTGCCCTTTTTGTGGCCCATTTAGTGTCAGGTGCTTTGCCTGGCTGTGCTTTTTGTCAGTGATTTTGCTGTTTAGAATGGCCGCTGGTGTTCCTAATTGCCACTAGGGTGTGACACCCTGGCAGAGAAAGCACTTGTGTCATACCAGCTTCGTTCAGGCCTGTGTGAGATACTGTTGGCGATGATTTCAGTGTTAGTGACTCAACGGTGTGTTTGATGAGGGTGTCTGCGAACAGAGATATGCATGAGATAAGGTTTTGTATTAATTGGTTGACAAAAACCTTGTGAGCAGAAACCTCTCCTTATGTTCCCCAGGGCAGTGATGCAGTGATTGCTAATTCAGTGTTTGTGGCGACTTTCTAGGTCATAACCGCTTACAGTAATGAGAATTAACTCTCTGTGTGTGTGTGTGTGTGTGTGTGCACGATGTGAATTAGCAGAGGACTTTGCTCCACTCAGTCATTCAGGGACCAGGCTGATGGAGTCTCTGCCATCTTGCAGCTGTACCTTCTAGAATAGTGGTTTTCAGACAGGGGTAATTCTTCCTCTCAGGGACATTTGACAATGTCAGGAGACATTTTTGGTTGTCAGCCTTGGGGTGGAGGGTGCTTCTGGCACCTAGTGCTCAACACCCTGTGGTGCACGGGCTGGTCGCTCTCAGCCAAGAACAATCCAGCCCCACTGCTCCTAGTGTGGAGGTCAAGAAACTCTGGTTGATGCTCATTGGAAGACTGGGAGTTGGGACAGATTTGCCCTTTGAATAGCAAGGGACACAAGGAGGGACTCTCTCCTGTCCACACTGCTAAGAGTGTCTAGAGTTTCCCAATGTCTGAGACTCTGGAAAGACAGCCACACTTGCTGAGTCAGAAACTGCACAGCCCGCATAGGAGCCACTCACCAAAAAGCCAAGAGTGTGGGCCCCGGGGAATAGAACACCCAGCTGTTCCTCGCTGGGGGGGAGTCCCTAGTCTGATGGGACCTTCGGCTCCCTGACACAGGCTGCGTTAACAGAGTGTGGGCATGGCCTCTGGTACAGGCGTAACGACAGTTTCTACCAGCTCATCAATTCCCATAATCCACGTCCTCTCGAGGGACCAGAGCTGAGTTTCAGAATTTCCTTCCTCTCTCGGGTGGCAGGTGGCGTGACCAGGATGACGGTGTCCTTGGTGGTCATCATGTTTGAACTGACGGGCGGTCTGGAATACATTGTGCCCCTGATGGCGGCGGCCGTCACCAGCAAGTGGGTGGCCGATGCCTTTGGCAAAGAGGGTATCTACGAGGCCCACATCCACTTAAATGGATACCCGTTCCTGGACGTGAAGGACGAGTTCACCCACCGCACGCTGGCCACCGACGTCATGCGGCCCCGGCGCGGAGAGCCGCCGCTGTCCGTGCTCACCCAGGACAGCATGACGGTGGAGGACGTGGAGACGCTCATCAAGGAGACCGACTACAACGGCTTCCCCGTGGTGGTCTCCAGAGACTCCGAGCGCCTCATTGGATTTGCCCAGAGGAGGGAGCTGATCCTGGCAATAAGTGAGTAAAGGCGCGAGTGGGTGGGCCTGTGTTCCCCCTGGATTGCCAGAGCTGTGAGAGAATTGGGGAGTCGGAGGGCTTTAAGCTAGGCGCTCCCACACTTTAAGGTGTAGTCAGATGGCCCAGCATCTGGTGCGAATGCAGAGTCTGATTCAGTCAGAGGGCGGTGGAGCCCGAGACGGCGTTCTTTGTCCCCTGGCCGGCTGGGGAGCGAACTCGTGCTGCAGTGGCTGCCAGTAGCCATCGTGCTGAGACTTGATGCCTTGCGCCGCCAGGGAGGCCCCTTAAGATATCTTTAAAGTATCTTCATCGAAGGCTTTATAAAATAAAGCGATACCCTCTCATCTTGGAGTGTTGCTCTAAAATATTCACCTTCCCCCCAGCAACACTTGGTTCTGTCGTCTAGACGCGATAGCACATTTGCCCTGAGTGTGTTCAGGGATGTTTCTCTTTATTATAGGTCCTGCCGCATAACAGGTAGGTGCCTGTAGGCTAAGTATTGCCTTGTACGTAATGAGATTTTTAAAAAGCTGTGTCAGTAGGGCTGGGTTTATTTAAAAATAATGTAATCAGTGGCCTTTAAAAATTTATTCAATCACTAAAATCTTTTAAGCAAAGGTTGAAATTTAAAAACTAAAGTAATAAATGTCAGGCAGCCCATTACCTATTGTGTAGCTCCCGGCACACCTGCTAAGACAGCTTACTAATTTTGCTGAAACCCATTACTGTAATCAAGTGGGAAGCATAATTGTCATCAACCAGCTAGAGGAGAAATTTAAGCTTGCCAGCCAGTGCCCTCCCGGAAGCTATGTTTGGAATGTCTGAAGAGGCAACGTGCGGTGTAAATAATACCTATATGCTTTCAATCAGACCTGCAGTAGTGTGGAGGCTGTTATTTACGTGGCGTGTGGAAGGGCGAGGAGTGTTTCACTCTGAGCAATCAGGAAAGCTGTTTTCCTCATCTGCAGAAACAGACCCCTGTCCACTGGGGGAGAAGTTTGGGATCTGCATTTGCAGAATTGTATACCCTTGTGTGAATTCAGAAAGATGGCGTTTGCATTTAGCTAGTGGCTGCCCCATACCACTTTCGCTCCAGGGGAGTTGGGAGCAATGACAATAGATCTGCAGTGGTTTGGATAAGACAAGAGTGGTAAATGAGGTGAATAAGGACTTTCCATACACATCATGTCTAAAATTGTAGTAACTGGCTGCTCACATGAAGCTGAAATGTTCTTTCTTTTTTTTTTTAAAGATTTTATTTTATTTATGCATACAAGAGCTGGGGTACAGGCCAGAGATGCAGGGAGTGAGAGGACTCACCAGAGAGAGTAGGGAACAGAACAGGCAGATTGACTGAAGTACACTGCTGAGGGGAGCAGCAGGCGAGTCAGGAGAGGTCTGCTGCGCCATGTGGGTTGCTCCCTGGCTGGCCCAGGATTGAACTCGTGCTGCAGAGGCTGTGGACTGCCTCATAGTGCCGTGCTCAACCCCCTGCGCCACCAGGGAGGCCCTGAAATGTTATTTCCCATCCGTCTCTGGAATGCCGATCCACAGTCATTGTCTATTCTAGAGAAATCAGCTGGCACCACCTGGGCAGTGTGGCCATATTTGCTGTCACACATCAGGGCCACGTGTCACCCATGTTTGAATTCCTGGTCAGTGGGACTTCACCTCTTGGGGCTGCTTATGAGGATGAGGCTCTGTCTTCTCAGCGGGGCTCGGGCGCTGCTAGTCCTGAGCTCTGCAATTAAGGGAGGACAGGTTCAGAGAAGACTCAGTGGGAAGCCGCAAAGATGATTAAAAGGATGGAAAGTTAGAGTTATGGGCAGGAGTTACGGGAACTCTCATTTTATTCATCTGGTGGATGATTTAATAGCGACTTTCCAGCTTGTGGCTGATGCTTTCCTCGCAGAGAAGAATCTCAGTCCAGGACTGAACAAGAACATAAGTGTCAGATCTCTTGGACCAGGTATTTAGAGATGGAGGCTTCTTCCTGGGAGGGCTATTCTTTGTTGGAATAGGCCACTGCTTCTTTCTGCTGGGGATGCTAAAACATGCGCCTAGCGAACTCTTCACTTGTCATCAAATAATCTGTTTTTTCTTCTAAATCATCTTTACTTTTTTTAAATCTCATTACCTTTGTACTGACCACCACTATAGTTGCTTCTAGTTTTCCCTTTTAGCCTTTCTCATCATTATGTCTGTTTGATGGCAGCATTTTTTTTTAAGATTTATTGATTTTTATGCAAGAACTGGGGTACAGGCCAGATGTGCGGGAGGGTGAGAGGAGTCACCAGAAACAGAGCAGGGAACAGAACAGGCAGACTGAAGAAATACATGGCTGAGGGGAGCAGTGGGCGAGACAGGAGAGGTCTGCTGCGCCATGTGGATTCTCGCACACCAGCCAGGATCGAACCCGCGCTGCAGAGGCTGTGGACAGCTTCACAGTGCGGCGCTCAACTGCCTGCACCACCAGGGAGGCCCAAGATGGCGGCATTTTCATGAACAGGATGATGAGTATTACCCCCCTTAAGGCACGATTACTCCTAAGTAGACGTTCTCGATCTTGACATTTGTGGCTTTGTTCAGAGGGGCCGTCTTGCATGTAGGGTGTTGAGCAGCATCCCTGGTCTCTACATAATAGGGTGCCAGTGGCAACCCTATTCCCCAGTTGTGACACCGAGAAAGGTCCCCGGATAGTACCAGATGTCCCCTGAGGGTGTGGGAAGATGGCTCCTGGTGGAGAACCACTTGCTTTGAAGTCATTGTAATAGCTTACTGGATAGGCGACTATTTCCAGTTTTAAAAATCCTTGACCTAACATGGTTTGTGAAATTCACTTTGCCACCACTTTCTTAACCCTTTGCATTTGGCATTATCATCATTTTCCTGCTAGAAAGTGGAACGTCAAGTTGAATAGCTTTGGTGTAGGTACTCATAAAATATACATCATTTTCGGGAGCTTCGGACCCTCATGCTAGTTTTGGTAGAATACAGACCTCCACTATAGTAAAAGCAGTTTTAAAAACAATCTAATTAGTTGATCTTTAAAACATTAAAAAGTGATGTTTATTTCATCGTTTAAAGTGAAATTACTGCATACTCATAGACTGAAGGAAATCAGAAGCGAAAGGGAAAGCGGAGACTGACATTCTCAGCCCCATGGCAGGCCAGGGCGAATGAATGCGCTCCCTTTTCGTCTGACACTGTAAGTGTTGGGCTGTCTTTTTTTTTTTTTTTTTTTCTTTTCTTTTCTAACACAGACTCCCATGAATTCCTGGGCTCTGGGAACTTACACTCTGGTAGTTCTGGATCATTCTTGGGTGGGGAGCTGGGTTCTCCTTCACACAGGAAGTGCTTTTGGGCGTGCGTCGTGTGCGCTTGTGCCATCCTAGGAGCTGGGAGGACAGAAATGACCGTAGCCAGTCTCACCCCTCTCCGACTGATGGAGATTTTGGTGATTGATGAAGATTTCTTGTCCAAACCAGGAGCAGAGGATTCTCTTTACTAGAAAGATAGGACGAGCATTCTTGCCGGTTCTTTCCATTCGCCGGCTTTTGGCCTGTCCGTAGCACCTTCACCCCCAGACTTCGAAGCTTTAAGGCTAGTCTTTTTTTTTTTTTTAAAGATTTATTTATTTATGCATACAGGAGCTGGGGTACAGGCCAGAGAGGCAGGAGGTGAGAGGATTCACCAGAGAGAGTGAGGCACAGAACAGGCAGATTGAGTGAAATACACAGCTGAGGGGAGCAGTGGGCAAGTCAGGAGAGATCTGCTGCGCCATGTGTTCTCTGGCCAGCCGGGGGATCGAACGCGTACTGCAGAGGCTGTGGATTGCTTCATAGTGTGGTGCTTAACCCCTTGCGCCACCAGGGAGGCCCCTTTCAGGCTAGTCTTTATCGCAGAGTTCCGAAGGGTAGAGCAGAGCCGTGCGGAGAGCAGCAGTTGCCACGGGTGGGGCGGTGGGGAGCCCAGCTCATCTCTGCTCTGAGCCCGCCGGGGGCTCTGTTACCGCTCAGTGAGCAGCTCGTGGGCGCGCCTTCCTGACCCGCCCATGCCACAGGCTGTCTTCTACAAGGCGGGCAGGGCCAAGTGCCTCGACGCTCGGTAGATGTCCTGGCTCCTTCATCCACATGTTGACGCACTGGCTCATGGATGCACTGGGCACATAATCTCTTCTGCGTCTGCCGTGGAGTGAGCAGATGAGTCTGTTGGCACAGGATGCAGATCCCCTAGCGTCGTCGGGCACTGGGCTGCTCTGGTGCGCGAGGATTCACAGAAGTAACTGTGGTTAGAATCAGGGCTTGTCACCCAGCCAGTAGGCTTAGAGGGAATGTAATTTGGTTCTTTATGTTAACAAGGGGATCCCTAGTCCACTGAGTGGGGTTTGGTTCTGTAAGGGGTTTAACACGTCCGTGAGAAATGTTCTCGACTGAGGTTTGTGTCCTGCCCACTCCTCACACGCCACCTGCTTGCTGGGGGATTAGGGAAGCGATGGCGCGAGCAGACGAGTTCGTGTTGGCTGCTGCCTCCTGGCCACGGTGCTTCAGCACTGGGGAATCATCTTGATTTTGGGGACGAGTGTGCCGTGCCTGTTGGGAGCCCCCACATTTGGAAACCTGTTGTGAACACAGTCGACTGGCAGTGGTGGGTGAATCCCGTCCCGTTTGGTGTGACTCAATTGAACCGGACACAGAGAACACCAGGCGTGCGCGCAGGGCCCTCTGTTCCTCGTTAAACAGAGACCCTTTTGCAAGTTCAGCCTGACCCCAAAGGCTGCCGGTTTTCCAGTGGAGTCCGCCCTCCAGTGCAACAACTGGCCCGAGAGCAGAAAGTTAGAATTTTATTTTTCAAAGAACAATATAGGTGAATAGTGGTTCCTTGAGAAGGCAAGAACTGTGTTATAGAAGCCAGGATCCATTTTAAGGCAAGCCTCGCTCTACATTTTTCCTAACCTTTTCCCACGAACTAAAAGAAAGATTAAAATTCCAACAGAAGGAAAATCGCCTTGGAGAAATAGCTTGAGACCAATGGATTTATTTCACGTGTGACTTAAAATAGCCCGGGCTCTCGTGTAGCATAAAGCTGTCTTTCTAATGAGTTCCTGTTACCCACTTTCTTCCACTTTCTTTCCCAGGGCCTTGCCTGTAGATAGAAATAGGCTAATTGTTACCATAACTGGTTTTTTACTATCTTTCTTTGCGAAATCCACGAAATGGCCCATTTTTAAGTGAGGAGAGCCAAGGTTGTGGCGCCCGCGGTTTCTCTGGGGCGATTTCTTGGGTCCCTAGGCTCGCGTTTGGGGTTGGGCTGCGTTTCTGGGCTGCGAGCCTGCGACAGTCTTCCTGGTCTGTTGTCGGCTTCATGATGCCACGTGGCCACTTACAAGTGTGTGTGTAAGGAAACAATGTGTTAAGGTCATTGGCAGCTAAGTGAGGTTTTTTGTCATGACAAACTTTAGCCTGTGATGAGGTGAGGGAGTGTTGGGAAAGTGAGGGTAGAGGGGCCTGGGCCATTTGAGGTGCCCTGGAGTTCAGGCGGAAAGTGGTGAACCCCCCCGAGGAGCCATCCTGGTCAGGCCCCTCTTTCACGACTTTGGCAGTGAGTGCTCAGGTCACAGCAGGGGCCTGGTACCGCACTAGCTGAAGAGAGGTGCCGATTCCACAGATGTTTGGCTGAAACCCCTCCTTGAGAAAGTGGAGTTTGTCCTCCGAACCCCTTTCCTGTGGAATTCTAGCATGTGGGCGGAGGGAAGACATGTGTTCTTGTGGATACGGGGCCAGAGAGTTGCTAAGCGAGGGGACTCGGGGCCTCATGTTTCCTGTTTGCTGTTCTAGAGAATGCGAGACAGAGGCAGGAGGGCATCGTGAGCAACTCCATCATGTACTTCACGGAGGAGCCTCCTGAGCTGCCTGCCAACAGCCCGCACCCCCTGAAGCTGCGGCGTGTCCTGAACCTCAGCCCTTTCACGGTCACGGACCACACGCCCATGGAGACGGTGGTGGACATCTTCCGGAAGCTGGGGCTCCGGCAGTGCCTGGTGACGCGGAGCGGGTGAGCGAGTGGGCCGGAAGGTGGCCAGACTCGGGAGAATAGGATGAAGGGCCAGCCGCAGAATGTGGATGCCCCGGCACTTGCAGATGCACAGGGAGCCGTGGGGACTAAGCCCGGAGTGGCCAGGGTGGCCTGCACACCCGGGGTGGGGTGGGGATTGGCGGGCGGTGCTGCCTGGTCGCTGCTGTCCCGTCCGAGGCTGGAGGGTGAGTCCCAGAAGCAGCCCAAGGGGACGGGTGCTTTCTACCTCCCACCTGGGCATGGCTTGAGGAAACTCCGGGCTCTGCAAAAATGAGCCGGGGACGCTGGGGCTCTTGAGAAATGTGGGTGAGTTAGGCCCATGGCTCTCGATGGCTTTATCAGTGACACTTTCAGACAGAGATGGCACCGCACCAAAATGGTGGCACCACTTCACACACGTTAGATCTTTAAGAAGTCCAGAAAGGCGACAATCGGTATGTCGCTTCAGCCGGAACAAGGCCTGAAGTGCTCTGTGGAAGGGAGTGGCCTGAGGGCTGCTGTTGGCAGTGTCTGTGGGCTTCCTTGCCCTGGGCTCAGCCGGGTGCCCGGTCCTGCCTGCACCTAGAGGCTCTGCTGGAAGGACTCGTACCCAGGTACGTGTGAAGTTCACATCGCCCTCTGATGGGTCCCCAGTACGTCTCCTGTTGGAAACAGCGCCACGCTTCCAGAACGCCTGATGGAGAGTAGAGAGGTTCGGTGGCCCTGGCTCTGTCGCTGCCCCAGCAGTTTTGCTTTTGCACCAGGAAACTAGATGCTTGTGTGCTTTTCGGTGTTTCCACAATTAAAACAGTAAATAGTAACAACCACTGTGAACATGAAAAAGGAGGGAGAAAAAAGTTCTTGCTTCTAAAGATAAGAAAAATGAAAAGCTCTCTCATTACATCAAGGGGTGCAGGCTCCTTTGGGTCATTTTCTGGGCTCAGCGGTGTGCCCCCAATTCCACAACCTCGAAGAGGAAGAGATGGGCTCAGATGGCGTGTCTGCCCAGTTCATCCCATTATTGGTGGGGGCGGGAGGGGTTGTGCAGACGATGGTATCCAACGGAGTTTAGACCTTTCTAGAATCCAGAAGCTTAGCTCTAAGGGCGTTGCCATTTCTAGAGCTGGCACACTCTGGTTTATCCCAGCCATTGTCAACCAGACTGAGGTTGCCCCCCCCCAGAGATTTGGGGTGTCACAAGTGGAGGGAGGGGTGCTACAGGCATCTAGTGGGTGCTGCTCAGCACCCTACAGTGCACGGGTCAGCCCCCCAGGGACAAAGACTCATCGGACTCCAGTTGTCACTAGTGCTGCCACTGAGGGGACCCTGGGTTTTCCGCTGCCCCTGGGGTGGCCCGGTGAGAATCTTCACTCCATTGGCTCTCTCTGCCCGCCTGGTGGCGCAGCCCAGGGTTCAGCAGGGCCTGAACTTTGCGCATTGTCCCAGAGAGCGCCTGCCCCGCAGGCTTGCTATCCCCCGAACACAGAAAGGGCCATCCGTGAGGAGCCAGCAAAGATGTTTTTGAGGCTGGAGATCATTTCTGCTGGTGACTTTTAAAGGAACTCAGTGCTTCTCAAACTTGAACATGCCTCAGAACCCCGGGAGGATTAAGCCGCCAGGTCCAGCCCAGAGTTTGGGGGTCTGCCGCCGCTGCTGATCCCTCAGGCCCGGGTGGGGTCGGAAATGTCTATTTCTCACACGCTCCCAGGTGTTGCTGGTCGGGAAACCCCACTTTGCGAACCCCTGAAGCCTGCCGATGTACTTGAATTTCCAGCGCTCGGCCTAACACTGCTGCGATCCCCTGTGTGGTCTCAAGTGTGTAGCAGTTTCTCCTTTCCTTTAAAATAATAATCCAACGTCAGTTATCACTGGAATTTCCAGCTTTGGCAGGAAATTCTGCCCTTAACGCCTGCTCGCACCTCATGGAGCCCCGTGAGGTTTTCCTGTGAAGATCTGGGTGCCGAAATTGGCTCCGAATGTTCCACGAGAAAACAAAATCGCACACTCGCTCTCGCTCTCCGTATTTTAAACAAACACAGATGCTGATACATTAGTGCTGGGGGGAGCCCGTGTGCGGGGCTCTCATCTCCTCGGGCTCGCGGCCAGGCGGGCCGGGCTCAAGCCAGCCTGCGTTTTTGATGTCTTCCCTCGCCTGGTGCCTTCCCCACTCGAGGCGCAGCGCTCCAGCCTGTCCCCTTGACCCTGGTCATCCGCGGGGCTTGAGTCCAAGGTGAAACTCGACCAGGAGCCAGGGAGGTCTTGGTCCCAGAAGGAAGCCCAAGAGCGAGTTGGGGTCGGAGTTTTCCGCAGGGGTCTAGAAAGGAAAAGCGAGCAGGGGCGGTGGTGTCGCCTCTTTTACCTCTGCTCTCAAGTCATTGACCAGAGCTCGGTCGGGTGACCCCGTCCGACCGCAAGGGAGGCTGGGAAATGCTCTCCCTCCACCTGCCCCAGTGGGAAGGATGCCGGAGGTGAGGGACAGACCTGAGTCGTTAGCGCAAGGCTGACTCCTTTTCTCCATTCTGTTTCTTCTCCAGGAGACTTCTTGGCATCATCACAAAAAAGGATGTTCTGAGACATATGGCCCAGATGGCAAACCAGGACCCTGAATCCATCATGTTTAATTAGAAACAAGGTGGCGATTATTTTGAGAAAAACACAACTGTGTCATCTAAAAAAAAATAAATAATAAGTTATTACCCCAACGAATGGTCGTATGCTGGAGACAGCGGAAACAAAAACTTGGTTTGCAAGGAAGAGAAGCGCGATGAAACCTTTTTTAAAGAACAATCCATCAAGAGTAGGCATTTTATAGCTTTAACCCCTTTTGAGTTTCAAGCTGTGTTTCTTAACGAGTCTACTAACTGCTGTGGGCGCGCGGGTGGGTGTGAACGGTGTGCTTTGTACCGGGACACAGCCCAAATGCTGAGTCAAGAAATGTGCCCCTTCTGCGCGAAGCTGACGTTTACGAAGCATCGAGTCCAGCAGGCAAAGGGGTGTGGACACGTCGACATCCTTCCCATCGGGTCCTGAACTTGTGCTGCTGGGTTCCTGAATCGGGCTACCGACAACTGTACTCACTTTCTTGGAAAAGGGAAAAGCGATTAAATGTGAGCTTAGTGAAAGCAGCACGCAAGCCCAGTTCACTCATGACCGTCCCGTTCCTTGTGTCTGTTTCCAGCCTATTGTTTGGCTTGTCCATCAGTTTGTGAACCAACATCAGGGTCGCCTGCTACGACAAGTGTGAAGAGATCACTTCTCTACGCAAGACCAGCCTCTTGGGCCTGCACGGCAAACTATTGGGCGTGTTGAATGCTGCACTGGATTTCCTGCCATACAAAGGGATGCGCCCTTATTTTGAGGACATACACACCCCCTCGTTGATTTACAACCCCATTGCATTTGCTTCATTTATTTATTACTGTTGCCTGTGCATTCTTAAATGTTGATCTATCTGGCGCTTTCCATGGGCTCTACATGGCCAGCTTGCCATAAGTGTGCTTTCATTTCCAAATAGCATATACAATGTCTAAACAGGCTACTTCTTTTTCCTCTCTGATCTTATTAAATCTGGCCGCAGAGAGGGTGAGGCTTATGAGTTCTCAGTGGGAACTCCTTCAAATGGATTGCTAGAGAAATGCTAAATTGATTCTAAATCTATTCCATTCTCTTCTCTGTAGGATGCAAAATGTCCAGCTTTAATGCATAAGCATGTGCTTTCATCCTAGCAATCAAAGCACAGAAGGACAGAGTTAAATTTTTGACAGTCGGTTGGCGCACTGGGCATCTCTGTGTTTGAACTTAGCGATCCATATATTCTGCTCTCAGGACCTCTGTCTTTTGGACAGGAAGGAATGAAGCTATTTTAGGCTCACCATGTGATCTGTGTGCGGTTCGCCCCCGGCCTTTCCCTTTATACCAAGTTCATCCCTTTTCGCTGACCAGCCTCATCTTTGTGACTCTCGTTATGGGTATCGACGTGTGTGCATTTGGTTGCAACTCACAGAAAACTCACCAAACAATGAGAGCTGAATAGGAAGCCTGGGGCTTGGGAACTCGCACTAGCTGAAGGGCCCACACTTGTGCATGTTTTTTTCACCATCTTTACCGTTTGTCCTTGGGCTCAGTGCTGCCTAGTCACAAAATGGCTGCTGACCCGCCAGGTATGATGCTGCTTTCTAAGTAAGAAGAGAGGAAGTGGCAAGTAGAAGGTGCAATGTCTTGGCCAGGAAAGCACGGGTTTCCCGGAGATGCCCAGCTGGCATTGTTGGCTCCAGTTCTGTCATCCGAGTCCCCCTGGCTGCACGTGCGTCTCAAAGGAAAATGTTTAGTGAGGCATCTTGCTCTCTGAGCCGGATTTAGGTTCTCTTAATAGGGAAGGGAGATGGGCCCTTGTATGGGGAATGTTGTCTGCTGCGTTGGTTACCACCACCTTGCCCTCGTCGTGCTCCCTGACTCCTGTTCTCCTTGCCAGCCTCCGCCAAACACTCTCATTTCACAGTCCTCCACTCACTCTCAGAGAACTCCACTCAGAATCCATCATTTCTTAGCCCTCATAAAAATGTTCCTTTTCGATAAAAACCTAGCTACAAACAGGGTTCTGTGAGCCGTCTAGTAAGAAAATAGACTGATAGGTTCTCTGCCTTGAGTCAGATCTTGCTGACAAATAATGGAAACTTTGCTTCTGTAATTCACTAGCCAACTCGAGTCATAGCAGATCGCCACATGAGTGTGCAGGTGCCCGGCGGTGGTAGAGAATTTCACCTTTGGGCCTGTGCTAGAATGAGACGCGTGGCCACCGCCTCTGCATGGGTGTTGAGCAGCAGATCCGGGTATTAGTGTCATTACTGGGCTTTTCGTGGAGCGTGTGCAAGTGAAGCTGGATTCTCCTGCACTTGAAATCCTCAGAGATCTTAAAGATTGCTTCATGCAGTGCCCTCTTATTCCCACATGGCCCCCGAAAGAGCTTTCCGTAAGCCAGGATGCCCTTTTAGCTGCGACAGGTCACTTCAAAAGGGAACACGAGATGTGCCCAGAGCCAACGGCCAGTGAGGCCACACAATCTCCTCATTCCATTGAGGCCATCAGCACATAGATTATTCTGGGCCAAGGTCACCGAGGGGAGTTGTGTCCTCCTGAGGCTTAGCATCGACATGGCCGTGAACTCACAGGGAACAGTTGGGAATGTTACGTGACTCAGCCGCATCTTGTTTTCCTTTATAAGTTGAACCTGTTGTTTGGTGAGGCCCAGGCTCCTTCACAGAAGGCTGGGGCCAGACAGACAGGTGAGGGTTGAGGACAGGGGCTTGGCAGTGCGGACTAGCAGAGTAATTTGTCACTAGCCCTGGGTCTCAGACAAATTCAGTGGGGACCATGGTGCGGGCTCTTTGTCACTCTTGTTAGAATACGTGGGTAAGATCCTGAAGCTGCTGGCTGAGGTAACTGGAGAGCTTCCATCTGACTTACTGGGTGATCTGATGAGCAAGATGAGTAGAACTGGGTATGGAGGTGAAATAAACGTTTCTCAGAATAACATGTTTTTTCTTTTGCCAGAACCAAAGGGTTTAGACATTTGTAGAACTTTCTGGATGATTTCTGAATTCATTTTTAAAATGTAAATAAACACAAATACAGAATGGAAGGAGTTCTTGAATGAGGCCCGTCACCCGACCTCTCGCGCTCCCTGTCACTTACTGAGGAAACGTGTGGGAGCAAGATGGACACCAAAGAAAGAGGCTCCCCACGTGATGTGCCAGCTTCTTGCCTGTGCTTCTCAGCATGCCCTCCCGGGAACAGAGATGTGCGTGGGCTTCTAGGGACAGGGAATGTGCTAGAAGCAAACTAATATTCAGTGTTTGCTGTCACTTAGAACCAGGTGACCTCACGTGTGTTCCACCAGAGAAGACATGTAAATAATCTCTCTGGGGCCTAGTAAGACCCAGAAACTGCACATTTTGAAGTCATTTGTTTCACTCAGGTGAGAAGCGGTTCCTTTAAGTGACCCACAGGTGCATGTTCTGCTCAGTGTTTGTCATCAGAGGCCGAGTTGGAGAAGATGAGAAGCCCGAGGCCCCATAGTTGTAATATGCTTCGTTTTAATTTTGCACGGACGGTCTCAGGGCACCTCAGCCTCCGCCCTCTGAAATGGCTTACATGGCGGGGGCGCCTGTAGATCTGACTCGGGGAACACTAACCAGGCTCCACTTCACCAGCGCAATAACCGCCATTTCCATGCTGCCCTGGGAGGGGGGTCGCGCCTCTCAGCCACTTTTACACGATCTGTTTGCATTTGGCGTTGGAACGACCCCGAAGCAGTGTTGTGTTTTTTTTTCACTTTAACACCATGCAAATGTTGGCACCTTATTAAAAATTAAATGTTTGAACCCCGTTTTTAAAAAAGGAAGGCGCAGAGTCCTCGGCACCGTGCCGTGGGCGGGAGAGGCTGATTTCTCCCCAGCCGCTGTGTTTCTACCCAGTGGACCCGCAGGGAACCTGATCCCGTGGCCACTGGGATGGGGCGAGGTTGAAGACCCACTAAGACTGTCACTTCGCCCGGTCAGCTTTCTAATCCCTGTTCTTTGCCTGGCGGGTGACAGCCGGATAAAGATGCAGACGGGGCGGCCTGTTTCCCCGGCCTGCGCGGCCCGCTGTCCCGGCTCCACCGTGTCTGCTGTGCACGGAGCCAAGGCTGGGGGACGGCTCGGGCGCTGGGCTGACCTTCATACCTTCTTTCACCCTTTCGGCAGAAAACGTTTCATTACCTTAGGAACCCCAGGCGTTTGCTTGAGTTATGTCCTTAGCGGGTTTTTTTTTTTTTGGTTTTTTTTTTGAGACTTTCCATTTCATAGTGTAGGGTAAGGAAAAATGTCAGGCTTTTCTGCCCTCCCGCCACCAGGATAGATGATGGATCCTTGCGGTCCTGAGTGCATGCCTGATGGCGGCACCTGGAGTGGGGTGTGGGATTGGGTAGATGGGATTCACCTGGGCTGAGACTGGGCTTTTAAGGGCAGCGTCACGGGGACGCCAGCAGAAGCCAAAGGAGAAGCCGAAAGAAGCAGAGATCACCGGAGAGCCCAGAGAGAGTGAAGACTTGCTGGGGGCTGGGAGGCCTGCCAGCCTCCCGGCCCCCCAGCGCCCCTGCCTGCTGTGTACCAGGTAAATCCCAATAAAAGACCTGCAAAAACCACTGAGGACTCTGACTCCTCCTTTACCCGGTCTGCATGGGATCAGAAAACCTGCTCAGTGGTCTTCCTGCCTATGCACATAGGAATTTTGGGAAAAAAAACAAAACAGAATGCCCACATATCCTTGACCTGGTCGAGTGGTAACAGGAGTCACCTCTGATTAGGGGAGGGTGCCGACTTCGGGGACAGCTTGGGGAACGACACCCGGCACGGGACAGAGTGTGCAAATGTCCTGAGGTTGAAAGAGGCCTAGACTACTGGATGCCCAGCTGCAAGGCGTATGGTGCCCGGAGAGGGATAATGGGGGTATTTGAAGTGAGTTTTGTTTTCCCTTGAGGGGACGGGGTAGGTACATGCAGATACTTTGGGTCTTGTAGGACCAGACAAAGACATGGAATTAAGACAGGAGCTGATTTGCCGTGTACGTGGGCCATCGCATCACAAGACTGAAAATCAGGAGTCTGTGGCGAACAGGTGAGAGATGATAGAGGCTCGCTCCACTGATGTTCTTGATTCTGGATCCATTTCCAAGATGGTGCCGCCGAGTTGCCCTTTTACTGTGATGGGCTGGGGATGGGGAGCCCCGTTTGGGAGTGCGGGGTGAGGTAAAAGGTATCAGGCTTTTCTGCCCTCCCGCCATCAGGAGAGATGATGGATCCCTGCGGTCCTGAGTGCATGCCTGATGGCGGCACCTGGAGTAGGGTGTGGGCACAGGTAGATGAGATCCACCTGGGCTGAGACTGGGCTTTTAAGGGCGGCATCACGGGGACGCCAGCAGAAGCCGAAAGAGAAGCAGAGAAGGCCGGAGAGCCCAGATAGAGTGAGGATTTGCTGGGGGCTGGGAGGCCTGCCAGCCTCCCGGCCCCCCAGCACCCCTGCCTGCTGCGTACCGGGTAAATCCCAATAAAAGCCTGCAAAAGGCACGGAGGGCTCTGACTCCTTTACCTGGTCTGCTGGATCATAGAAAACCTGCTCCATGTTCAATTCCGGCCCCTACAGGGAGGTGCTACATTGGAGGTAGCTGTTGGACATTCAGGTACAGAGTTCAGGGAACTCTCTAGGGTTGGAGATGTAAATCAAGCCCTTAGCATATTGTTGGTATTAAGTCCGTGCCTGGAAACGCCCGTGGTCTCGTGGCTGCCTAACAGCAAGCGGAGCCAACATTCGAACAGGGATTCGATAGTTTTCAGGGAGCGGTGCTGACTTAGATGCCAAAAGCATTGCACGTGACTCTCAGCCCCGCCGCCTCTCGGCTGTGTGAATGTCTGAGGGGAATTGAACCGCCCTGAGCTGGGTCTCCCTTCTCTGTAGGCTGAGCTGCTGCTCTTGACCCAGCAGCACGGCTTGCGAATTAACTGAGGCAGTCACTGTAAAGTACTGGGCGTGGGGTAGATGGTGCAGCGCTGGGCAGCATCACCTCCCATTAGCAAGTCCTCCCAGCAGCTTTAAGTGGACACGAATCACTTTTGTGTTGATGAAGGACCTATCACACTTTGGTTTAATGATAAGACTCCTGAAATTCCTAAAATTCGGCATGGATTGGGCTGGCCACTTGCCCTCCCGACTCTTCCTTCAGTCATTAAAAACAAAACAAAACACCGAAATGAAGCAAAACAAGCAAAACTCACATTTCCTAAGGGGCGTCAGAAAACCTCTCCAAATCAGCTCCTGTCTCAGGCCCATGTCTTTATCTGGTCCTACAAGAACCAAAGAATCTGCGTGTATCTACCCCATCTCCTCACATCGTTGGGAAATTGCTAGAAAGAGGGCCCGCTTGGTGGGCAGCTCCATTTCTCTGTCACTTTTTGTTGACTGGGACGGTCGAAGAACACACACGTGCATGGACTCCAAACTGTTGATCAACTTCAAGTGCGGAGCAAGAGCGCTCCCAATCCAGGCTGCGTGGAACTCACTTATTCTCAGACAATTGAAAACCCAATAGGCGCTGCGTTTCCAGACAGAAAAATCTCTCTGGCATGGTTTTAATGTAGAAATAAGTCTCATTAATAAAACTCATGAAAGACCAGCCTCTCGTGGGCCCTGGATATTTCCCTTCAACATGCTGTAGTTAAAAGCCAGAGGGGACGAAAGAACAAACAGGATTTGTCCAGAAGGTGACAAGCCATCAGTTTTAATTCTGGGGGCTTAGCTAGAGCTCACCAGAATGGCCTTGCAAATAAATGTCTGGGTCAGTCTTCCTCTGGGCTTTCATGAGTTAAGACCAGACCAGAAACTTCCATGTCCTCCTGAGACACCGCACTGCGGCCGCCACAGGGGAGCCCAGCCTGCCTGGTGCGACACTCTTCTCCAGTTCATTGGCAGTTAATTGGCTAGAAAGGAGCTACCATATGTGAAGGCAGATAGGAAGCATCTATTTTTGGCAGTTCCTCCACATTGCATTTCATGAAAGAAAAAAAAAATTTTTTTTCCGAATGAGCAATAAGCTGAGAGCACCTTGTGGGGATTTCCAAACCCCTTTAGTCAGGGTTTGGCTCACAGAATGAGGGGAGCAACTTCTATGCGATTCCAGTGTTTGTTATGGAACACATATTTCCAAGATTAAACAGCCATCCTCGATCCAAACAGATTCTGTCAGAGAAATTGAAAACACAACTATAAGTTCTCGTCCCGCAGGCTGGCTGACAGGTTGAGTCCAGAGGACACTTGCTGCTATAGAACATTCCTGCCTTCTTCAGGACTCCATGTTCGTTCCACACACTCGCACTTGCTTGCTCAGGGCCTCCACCTGTTTCCTTTTGGGTGAGCAGGCTTCCTCTCCTGACGTTTCTCAGCTTCAGTCAGTCCCTGGAAATGCTCAAGTATCTCCAGGAAGGGCTGTGGGCGGTTTGCGTGGCCATCAAAGAACATTCTCCAGGGATTTGCCAAGTGCGGAGGTGCTCCGCGGGGCAGGAGTCTCAACCAGTTACTATTTTGTTTTCATTGATTTACCAAACTATAAATTGGGGGCACATTTTTACCTCTATGTGAATATAAGCATCACCTCCCCCCACCAAAGTTCCACCCATAACCACTATATTTTTCAGTCTTCTAGTTATTTTTGTTGTGATTTGTGAGTTCATGTGCTTTGATTATTTATATTCCACACATGAAAGAAACCATCTGTTTCTTGCCTTTCACTTTCTGACTTAATTTGCTTAGCAGCTTCACCTCAGATTCCTTCCATGTTGTCTCAAAGGGCAAGATTTCATCTTTGTTAATGGTGGAGTCTCAGCCCGTTGCTATGAAGGAGTTGGGGAGAAATAGCGGGCAGTGGACACGCACTTGCTATATCTGTCCTGACTTGGGTGCTAACGGGGGTGTCGGGGGCCTCTGTTAAAATGTTCTCGTGCTTTCTCCAGGGAAAGTGACACCGCACATTTGACTAAACCGCACAAAGTGGTCTAGCACTTTGTCATTTAGAGGGGATGTTCATATTAATCCATGTTCGGGTCCTTCAACGTTCAGAGGCCGAAGCTGACGCCGAGGGCGAGAGCCTGGGGACCCGGGGAGCGTTTACGTGCGGATGGGCTGGGCCGCCCCTGAGATTCTGACTCCTTCGACTCAGGTGGGGTCACTGGGTGACTCCTCCGTGTGGTGGCGCTTGACAAGCCCTGGGCGCCAGGGTCTTGCCCAAGTGAGTCTAGGTAGCAGGGCGGGACAAGGGCATGGCCTTGGCTCTTCTGGTGATTTCAAGTCCAGACCCTTTTCCCTGCAACGTGACAACTCACCTCAGCTCAAATTAGTCTTGGAGTCAAACTGGTAGGTTGAACCCAGGGGTTCTCAAAGTGGGCTGCCTGGACCTGCAGCATCATCAGCCACTGGCAGATCCTTGGAAATGCAAATTCTCTGGTCCCGCCTGAGCCAGAGTGAATCCCAGCGTCTGGGACCCGGCCCGGCCGGCCGCCTGTGTTTTAACCCGCCCTCTGGTGATGCCGCTCACGTTCGAGAACCGCTGGTCTGAGGTGGTGGGAAGCTGAAAAGCGGGTGTGCCCGCACCTGAACAGGTTCCGCCTCTGGAAAACTAGCCCGGGGTGGAGGGGACTGTGAGGGGGACGGGAAAGGTAAGGATCGTGGGGCCTGGAGGAAGTTCAAGACACCAGAGCAGCAAAAAGAAAGAAAGATCTCCCCAGGGTCCCAACGGGAGCCTCCGCGACTGCACCTCACCTCGGGTGCCCTGCTGGGGCAAGAAGCTGCGCGTTCCTCAGCTGCGCTGGCAAGGCGGGGTGTTGGCGTCTTTTTTTTTTTTAATGTAAGTTTTGGGTTTTTAGGAATCAAGCACTTTGCAGAGATGAACATTCTTGTGTGATTAAATGGGCCCCTTCTGCTTGGAGCCAAAGTCACATTCTTTGCTGCCATTTCAGCCCAGGTGCGCCTTTTTAATTGCACTTCATATTCGACGCTGCAACCACCCCCTTCCCAGAGCGGCCTGGGCCCCCTAATCACTGCAGTGCCTTTACCCTGCAGCTGGGACTTCAAAGGCCTCAGAAGTCATATTGTAATGTGAGCTGCAAATTGTCCCCTAGATGGAGCAGAGTGGCGGCGGTGGGAAGGGACACTTTGGTGTGGCATGGGGGTGGAGAGCCTGGCCTCAGTCCCTCGCAGAGCCGCCCCCCCCCCAAAGCACTGCCACTTCTGATCTGAAAATCCCATCCAGACACGCGTCATTCAAGGCCTTGCGCTGGTCTCCCGGAGGAGGGACGCCGGGCAGTCCGGGGAAAGCAAAGGCTCATAGCACCAGCTGCGATGGGAGAAGAGAAGCAGAGAGGGGGACTCTGCAGGCGGGTGTGGGCGAGTATCAACAACCACGACAGACTCTCCGAAAGGGCTGTGGTCGGGCGAAGCCACACGATCTGGTCTGCGCTTTGTCTGAGCAATTGCTGGAAACAGAATGGAAGCGCCAGACGCTCTGGTTGAGGGGACCGGGCTGTGAGCTCCAGACAGTTTTGAGTCTGCACCTTGGCATTCAAGTGGGACTCCCAGAGTTAGCAAGAGCTGGCCTCGCTTCCATGGTAGCTAGATTGGAAGTTCCCATCCAGTCCCCAGAAGCAGAGGCGCTCACTTGTGGCTCTGCCCAGAGCTGATGTGGAGTATTGCTTCCTGAAGTGGGAGTTCTGAAGGTGAAAAAACGGGGTTGGCTTTCTTGGCCGAATCGATGAGTTTGTCAGGGTCAAGGAGCTGTCTCCACTCTTACTTCAGTGTCCGTTCTGGCAGCTTGGATATGGGTGATAACCATTATGTATGTTTGAAGAATGGATAAAGTGTTGAAAACCTGTTTTAGTTATGACCTTTTTGAATAGATGAAGTAAATAATCCTGGTAGAGTTTACTGGAGACAGAATTCTTTTTTTTTTTTTTCAAAGATTTATCTATCTATCTATTTATTTATTTATTTATTTATTTATTTATTTATTTATACAAGCACTGGGTACAGTCAGAAGCGCGGGAGGGTAAGAGAATTCACCAGAGCCAGAGCGGGGAGCAGAGCAGGCAGAAGGACCGAAGGACACTGCTGAGGGGAGCAGCGGGCGGCAGGAGAGGACTGCGCGCCATGTGGGACCCTCCTCCGGTGGCCGGGGAGCAGCTGGGGATCGAACCGGTGCTGCAGAGGCCGCAGGCAGCTTTGCAACCCAGTGCTCAACTGCTGCGCCACTGGGGAGGCCCTGGAGACAGAATTCTTTCCCCCAAAGAGAACTGTTGGCCGGTTGTGTAAAATGTCATCTGAAACACTCTGTGTCGAAAGAAGATGGTCCTCAGCTTGGTGTCTCATGGCCCGAGAAGGGCTGCTCGGCCGCGAACCCGGACACGCGGAGAATGAACTTGAAAGTGGACTCTGAAGACTGCGCCCTGGTGGCTCTTTGATCACACTGAACCTGCAAGGAAGTGTAGCAGGTTCTAAATGGCTCAGAAACTAATGGCTCGGGAAATCCCTGCCCAAGACTTTACTGAACATGTCACATCAAAGGGAAAAATGCCCCACTGACTGGAAAGTTCTTTTGGTGTTCAATGTTGAAAGAGAATAGACGTGAGATTAAATTTCAGAGTTTCTGGATTTGGTTAACAGATTCTCTCTCTCATTTAAATATAGGAACTTTAAGTAATTCTGTTTACTTAGTAGAAAAATCTCCAAAACCACGCCTGGAGGGGAATAAACACATAACATAGATAAAAAGAGAATCGGAATCTTTAGAGAAGTGGATCAAAAAGTTGTTTTGTGCAGTGACATCCAAGATGGCTGACGATCACCAGCACAAACGCTCCCAACAGGGAGGCGCGGGGTTTGCAGGCAATCCCAGCACTGCTTACAGCTTCGTTCCTTTCTTAGGGCTCCAGGAAGGCTGAGGCCAAATGTTGAGGCATGGTATCGGGGGAATAAGCACACTAATTTATATTTTATAAGGAGACTGCATGCTGGAGCACCTAGTAACAAACCACGTGTGCCCACGCCACAGGTGCTGGTGCAGAGCGGCTGGCACACACCTGCTCTCGCACCCTGCACTCCCACGAAGACCTTTAGGCCAGATCTTGTACCTGGGAGAAGCCATCCTCACTTAAGACTCACTAGGAAGACAGTCTCTGACAGGACTAGACGGAACCGTACCTTGCAAAGGAGCGTTATTATTACAGTTATTATTACCAGTGCCGAGAAGCGTGGGCAGCGGTGTGATGAAGTCAGCTCGTACTCACTCACAAAACCAGCGCTTAAATTTGCGGGAGTCTTGCAAACTGGTTAATGTCACATTCCTTGCTTGAAACCAGCCCTGCTGGGAATATTTACCCCATAGAAATCAGCAGATACTCAAAGCCAGGCTCCGCGGCCCCCGCTGGGAAACATTCACCATACACCACTGGCTGAACAGACTTTTCCTCTTTGTCTTATCCTCCAGTGTCATAACCTACTGCACTGCATATTTGTGTGACTCCGAAAATGTTTGTGACTATGAATCAAGATCCGTGTTGAACAAGCAAAGTGACATTAGAAAATGTTACAAATATAAAAAAAAATAAACACCCAGGCTTAAACCGGGCAGACTGGGCAGGGGGACAGGAATCTCTTCTGGCCTTCCTGAGACAGAGATGTTTGGGATTTGGGACGAAGGCGATGCTTTTGTGCTGTGGGTCGCTTTAGAAATTGTAGGTCTCCAGCTTCTTTGACCCACTTCCCCACCTTGTGTGGCGGTTGCTTGTCCCCCGGGCAGCGCTGGCTTCCAAGCATGGCGCTTCGGCCCTCATCCAGGTGCTCCACGTGCCAGGCCCCGGGGAAGTGGCTCGTTTTCTCCGTGTTCCTGTGAGGAAGGCTGCGGCCAGCGCAGAGGGCTGTCTCTGAATTCAAAAAGACTCCAAAAAGCCAACCCTTGGAACCAACCTAAATGCCCATCAGCAGAAGACTGGATAGAGATCGTGGAAGAGTTCCACAACCCACCGGACGTCCGCTCCAAGACGGTCGTCATCAGGGCGGATCATGAGAGAGCTCTCTGGTGGTCATCCTTCATATCGGGACTCAAATCATTGTCTTACGTGTGCCCAGTTGCCGCCCCCACTGCCTCGCCGGCCTGGTCTCGCCCGCCTTCTAGCTTGGGCACTGGCCTGGCAGCAGGAATTCCTTCCTCCTAGATTGGAAGACTCTCATCCTTCAGATTTCAGAGCGTTGAATGCCAACGCAGTGGATTTCAACCAGGGATCCTCTTGCTCCTAAGGGGCCATCTGGCAATACCTGGTGTCACGTGGGGGCAGGTGCTGTGGAGTCCCAGTGGGTGGAATCAATTTCCTGCCACCTCTGTGTCAAACTACGGCCAACTGGGGGGCTTGAAACAACAGGGATGTGTTCTCTTACAGTTCTGAGGGCAGAAGTCCCTCCCAGAGACTGAGGGAGAACCTTCTAGCTTCTGGGGGTGGCTGGCATTCCTTGGCATTCCATGGTTTGTGGCCACACCAGTCCCATCCCTACCTTTCTCCACACGGCCTTCCCTCCATGTCTCTGCCTCAGGCCACTCTTTCCTTTCTCTTGTAAGGACGCCTGTCTTTGGATTTAAGGCCTACCCTGAATTCGGGATGGCCTCATCTCACGGCCATCTGCAAATTAACCAATTACACCTGTAAACACGCTATTTCCAAACAGCAGCACACATGGGCACCGGGGGTAGGACTTGGTAATATTTTTTGGGATGGCCACAAGGCAGCCCACACGCATGGACAGAGGCCGGGGATGTTAAGAAACACCCTGGAATGTACAGGGCAGCCCTCACCACCAAGAGGCTGAGGCCCTGCTCTGCAGGAATGAGACACTTGACTGTGGCCCAGGACGACTTTCAGGGGACTTGGGGCCCCTTCAGCCAGCTGCCACCTGCCGTGCCACCTGGCGCCGCCCAGTCTGGGATGTGATTGATGGTTTCCAATGAGCGGAGGCCATTCGTGTCCAGTAGGTGGCATTCAAATACCCAATATAACCAAGGCTGGTGAGCAAATGGCACACAAGGTAAAACTGAAGGCAACTTCCAGAAGGGTGTGTATCCCGGCACCTAACCATGTCGCCGTCTCTCTTGAAGGCAGATCAAGAGCTTCTGCTTGCGCCTAGCAGCTCTCGGGCATCCCCAGCCCTTCTCACCTCATCCTTAATCCTTCGTGAAAGTGTTTCTGAAAAGGGCCAGAGAGTAAACGTGTTAGACGTGGCAAGCTAAGAGGCAGAATCGAAGCTTCCCATCGGTTCTGATTTAACAAGAGCAGCCCGCTACCCCACCCTTTGTGCAGCAGTGGCTGGCGCTGCATGGTGGGCACCTTGATGGGCAGCTGCCATCTGCTGCAGACTTTTCTCCAGCAGATGAGACCAGTCCCATGGTTGGGGCCTGGTCTGAGTGCTGGGTGGAGCAGGGCTGAGGTGTGGGGTGCTGGTGGATCAGGGCTGCACTACCTGTGCTGAACTAGCCCAGAGTTCTTAACACACCTGGGCCCAGCAAAATGGCGCCACCAAGCTTCTCTTTGCAAATTAACTTGCAGACCCAAGAGAAGCCGGAATCGGGGGTGGGGTAGAGCTGAATGTCTTTGCCTTTTGCACTTGATGTTTGCTTCTCCACCTCTCGGCATCCCGAGGCCACCGTTAGAGCACGTATCAGGTCCTACTTATTCTGGTGATGTGTAGCTTAGTTTGGCAAGGTAACGTTTTAGGAGTGGTGACCACCGAATCGATCTTGTCTTCTTCTTGGTAATCCTCAAAGGCAAGTATTAGAAGCGGTGGATTTGGAAAGAATAAAAAAAGCAGAGAACTCTAACATTCAAAGTTTCAAATGTCGTTAGGAACTCGGCGCTGCGTGCCAACCGTCTGGCGCTGGCAGTGCGGAGGCGCTGGGTAAGACAAAATGCCTTCCTAGGCAGAGCCCCAGAAAATGGTCTGCCGTCACAGGAGTGACCGCTGGCTGTCTGCAAGTATTCCTGCCTGTTTCAAAACTTCATTAAAATGCCTTCTCAGAGATCAGCAGTCACTGCCCATTTCCTGCAGCCACCCTCGTCCTGCAGCCTCCTTCCGCTGCGCGCTCATCGCCTCTCCCCAGGCCCATTCCACCCGGTTTGTGGAAATGTCCATCCTTTCCCACCCCCTTTTCAGTCCCTCCTGATGCATCTTGAATGGCACTGCAAAGCCTGCGGACCTTTCCCGACTCCTTTGTTGTGCACAAATTCAGGGCAAAGTACATTTCAGGCCTGCTGCTTGGCCAGGGAGGTGATCAACAACCACCAGAAGCTCAGGAGGTCTGTACACGGGGGAACAGGAAATCAAAGGTAACAGATGAGTCCTGGGCCGGGAAAGAGGACAGAAAGTGTTTTGCAGACCTCCAGGACCGTGTTCCCACCCTCGACAGTCCTGCCTGACCTGGCGGGAGTCAGTCTGGAGCTGCCTTGGAGGTGACTGAAGATGCGACAACGGCTCGCTTTTGCCCTTGTCCAGATCCTTGCTGATGCCCAGACAGATGGCACCTGCATGTGAGGGAAGGGGCACTCTGTGAGGGCTCTGCTGCCCCAGGAGCCTGTTACCTTCCGCAGCACCTGAAGTTTTGATGCCGAGATTCTTGGGGGCCTCTGTAACATGCCTGCAAACTGGAGAGTAGCGCTGTCCTGCTCTAGCCCGGAAATGTGGAGCTTGCAGGCTCCAACCTTGGCCTTCTTGTCTTTACATGCTCTTTCAGCGACCTCATCCAGGCTCTTGGTTTTGGCCATGATTTAGCTCCAGGGCTCTGTTAGAGATCGACTTCTCTAATTTCCTGTTTCCACGCAGCTGTTGGTCCCCCAGGCACTGCCAAATCAACACGCTGTCTAGAAGAGACACACTTCAGATTCCTAACACTGATAGGTTGGCATATTTGGCATCTACTATATGGGGAGGCACCATCGATGATGAGTCATCTTCCTGGAGCTGGGGGGGTACAGAGTGTTGGGAGTATGGAGGTAGTGTTGTGATGGGGGTGATGAGTGACTTAGAAGAGGAAAATGGAGTTGTGGGAGTGAGTTCTTTTTTGATTGCAAGTCTCAGAGGATCAACTCCAACTAGCTAAAGTACACACAGAGATACATACATGGCAGAGAAAGAAGAAGAAAAAAGGAAAGTAATTTTATTGGCTCCAGGAACTGGGAAGTCCAAAGGGATTGTTTCAGGAACAGCTGGATCCAGGTGTTCAGTTAGTGTTAGATGTCATAGACTGGTTCCTTCACGAATGCACGGAGACAAAGTTGGCATGCTGGCGGGTTATTCGGGAGCCATGTGGGAAGGGGCATGCTGGAGAGCTAAGTGGAAGATGCATCATCACCTGCTGGGCACCAGGGAAATGAGCTGGACGCTGTGGGATCTTGAAGGGGGTCTCATGGAATGCATGTCCTTCTAGGGACGGAGAGGGGAAGCATTCATTCTTGGCTCTGTCCCCAGTTCACCAAGTGTGGCCCCACGGGGGCCCGTGACTCATTCAATTTCTATGGCTCACACGTGCGTGTGCCAAGCAGGCTCCCTAGGTCCCAGGGTAGGACGTGGACTTTGCAGCTTCAGAGAAGTCCCAGGGTGGTAACCCAGCCAGGTGACACCTGTGGAGGCTGGTCCAAGCCTTCGTGGATCTGATCTTGGCGGCAGGGACGAGAGTGAGGGCAGAAGCCAAGCGGGGGCGAGGTGGCCTCTGGACGTGCCTTAGGCCCCATCGCCAAGTCTCTAAGCCACCTCTCCCCCTCTTACTCCGTCTCTGACTGGGTTTGTGCCACCTGCTCCTCAGACGGGCGTATCCACATGGTGTCCTCGAGAAGTTACAAACGTATGTGACCCAAGAGCTCAGCAGAGAAGGAGCCAGACCCTCGCCACCCTATGCCTCAGGTTCAAAGCCGATTTCGATGGCTTCTCCTCAGGGCTGGTGCTCCTTTCTGTGACCGGCGGAACGCAGGCCTTGACTGTGTGCTGCTGGGACGGGCTCTGGGGCGCGGGCTTCTTCCCAAGGGGGAGAGAGCTGGTGGCGGCGGCCGTGGCAGTGTCCCGCTCAGACCCTCCGATCTTCAAGCAAAAGCCTGCTGCTGAGCTGGTGGCGTGTTTGGCTGAAGGCCCAGCCGCAGAGCCAAGGCCCTGCTCTTCCGGGGCGGTCTCGGAAAGGGCTGAGCAAGGCGACGCTCCGAAGCCCGCCGCACTCCACTCACCCTGGGCCCCCCGAGAAACTGGCAGGTCAGTAGCGAGGTCTGGCGTTCACTCAGCCTTGTCCCGTGTCCCCTCTTTCCTGGGGTGGACTCCCCGACTCTCCCTGTGTTCCTGACCCCATCTCGGCGCCTGCTTCCTGGCGAAGCAGTCGGGCGCTCGGGCAGCTGGAGAAGAGACTGATCCAGAGGGGATCAGCAGGGCTCGCGCACCCCCACGCTGACACTGGCCCTGGAAATAAAAGACAGACCTGGATTTGAAATCCACACCCTCGGTTTGGGGGCCGGACAGAGTGCGGGGCGCGGGCTGCACGGGCCGTCACGGAGGCGGGGAGGCAAACACAGGGCAGGGAGCCGGCGTGCCGCCGCCACGGCAGGATGGCGTCTCCTCGCGGAGGCCTTGACCCTGGGCACAGCCTGCGGGCAGACCGCGTGAATTCCCGACCGCCGTCTGCCAGCAGACCCCTCGGGGGCGGGGGTGGCGCTCCCTGGTTGGGGGCTCGGCTCTCGCCTCGCTGAGCTGGAAGTCCAAGGTCCAGGAGAGTAAGGAAACGTGTTACTAACTCAGGCTTGAGCGTTATCATTTCTCGGAGTCTATTCTGTCTCCAAACACCTGGTCTGTGCGCCATTGGCCTCCGGTTTACAAACTGGGAGTGAGTTTTATGGGAAGGTGGCACATAAAATTATGGGTCTATAAAAGGCCACCGGAAGCCAGCCTCGGGAAAGCTTGGCTTGCGAGTCATATGATAGGACGGATCTGAGCCGCCGCTGCCGTTCTTCTTGCTGGCAGGCAAACAAGAATGAACAAAATCCGTATTTTTCTGAGCGAACGAGACCCAGAAGGCATTCCCGGTGTGACTCTGCATGCCCTGCGTTCACGGGAGCCAAAGCGAAGCTCCGGTTCTCCAGGCTGACTTCCGGTGACTGAGAGGCCGCAGGACCACGAAGAACAACGCTTTTCTGTGCTGCTCTCACCATCTAGTCTGCCTCGCCAGGAGCGTCGTAAAACTTTCTCCACGATCCTAAGGGACGCATTTAAAGCAAACACTATTACAATCATGTCTGCAGCGGGGGAACGAACAGGCAGAGGCTATATGATCTGTGCTTCGTAGCTTAGAGAAGGAGCTCGTTCGGTGTCTTTTCCTGTTAATCCATCCGCTGCAGCTAAAGTGAGCGACTGGAACTGAGGTCAAAGTTGTTCTGAGTCCCTGTGACTGCACAGGGTGCGGGTGCAGCTGCACGGGTACAGCTGAAGGCGTGAGGTGACAGGGTGAGCTAAGGGCTTGGGCACGGGGGTTCCTATTGGATGAAAGGCACCAGGCAGATCAGGCTCTGGGGACCCGACTTGGGCTCACCCATGGGGGAGTGGTGGTGGTAGATTTAGAAAAAGAAGGCTTCGAAGGGCTTTCCCGTGGATAACAAGGGCTGGTCCCTCCAGGTCACGGCGACTCTGATCAACCAGTCCGCTCTCTCAAGAGCGTTTATCTCCCAGGAGTGAGAGTATCTCTCCCGGCTGGATTCTGTGCCCACCTTTCTTCAGGATAAACATGACCATATTTTGCTTTCAATTAGACACATTTTCTAGTCTACAGGTAGGCCAGTATCATCCCACCTTAGAAAAAGTAGCCTTTTTTTCTTTAGAAGGAACGTAACACATGAAATCATGTAGAATCATGTAGAATCACTTTCTAGACCTGTCTCTCTCAATTGAGTCTGGCGTAATTCTAGATCTTACCAAGATCGGGCGTGAATTCTTCGCCTTGAGTTGTCCTTATTATCTCATTGGTTTTTGAAAGTTTTTGGATGGACATTTCTTTCTTTAAAAAAAAAAAGATTTATTTATTTATGCATACAAGAGCTGGGGTACAGGCCAGAGATGCGGGAGGTGAGAGGACTCACCAGAGACAGAGCAGGGAACAGAACAGGCAGACCGACGAAACACACTGCTGAGGGGAGCAGCGGGCGAGACAGGAGAGGTCTGCTGCGCCATGTGGGTAGCTCCTTGGCTGGCCAGGGATCGAACTGATGCTGCAGAGGTTGTGAATTGCTTCATAGTGCGGTGCTTAACCCCTTGTGCCACCTGGGAGGCCCTGGATGGACGTTTCAAAACACCAAGAGGCAGGCAGGCACAAGGAGAGTTTTTCTATAGTTTTTTTTTATTAATTATTTTTTAAATTAGTGAAGTACCATTGTTTTATGTCTTCATTAATATCTGACAATCTCTCCCCTTAGGTGTGGGCATCGTAGCTCTCCAGCCACCAAAGCTCCCAAAACCCTCCCCCATAGTCCCTTGTGCTTACCCTCCCTGGAGCCCCCCACCTGCCTGCTCTCATTCCTCTCCCTTCTCTCTTGGATGCGTCAGGTCGATGGTCAGTTTTCAAGGACTGGTTTCATGTTTGTCTTTGTTTGACCATTTGTTTGGTTTCTGTATATTCCTCACATAAGTGACACCAGCTGGTATTTATCTTTCTCCTTCTGGTTTGTTTTCAGCTCCATCTGTGTTGTGCGAAGGCCCACGTTTATCTTTTTTGTTGGCTGAGTAGTATTCCGCTGTGTATATAGACCATATCTGCTCCATCCACTCGTCTGTTTTGGGGCATTTTGGTTGTTTCCATATCTTGGCTATTGTAAATAGTGCTGCACTAAACACAGGGGTGCAGCTTTCCTTTCAAATTAGTGCTTTTGCGTTCTTTTGGCACATGCCTAGGAGTGGAATCTTGGATCATTTGGCAGTTTTAGTCTTTGAGGAAACTGCACATTGCTTTCTGTAGGGCCTGGATGAGTATCAAGCAACAATCCCACTCTAACCTCATCAAGATTTTGGGCTCTTCATCTTTCTAATGTTGGAGCTGGGTGTCCATCCCCAAGATGGAGGACGGACGAAGGCAGGCATGTCATCAGCCACACTTGGCTGTTGGCCTGGTGACTTTGCTTTACCTGGGACATAAATGATATCCTGCTTTCTCCATGACATCCTTAAGGGAGAAAGTCACAATTTTGAAGAGGAAGTTTTAACGCGGGCATTGTACACCTCTATCTGCAGTTCCCGTCGCTTTCTGCAGCGAGTCTAAATTATATTTTAGCTTACAGCCCCTGGCCTTATTGACCAAAGAGTCCGTTTTGGAACCCTTCTTTCCCAGATGAAGGAAAAGCAGATATACCGCCCGTGACTGCAAGTCCCCCACCCATTAATGTCTCTATTAGCCAATGGTATTAGCCAGTAGCCAGAGTGAGAGGTGTTCAGGGAGGTCTGGGTAGTTCCTGGACCTTCAGTCACCCATTTGCATACATGACCTAACTACCTAATAGCCTCCATGATACGCGATATTGCCTGCTTAACCAAAGTAATTTGATTTCCCATATATGACGAAGATGGTTAGTATCCATCAAATGTAGAACATGGTCCCTGACACTTCCCAGCTTCCTCTGAAGTAAAGTGAGGGGTCACCTGCCACCAAGTGAATGAACCGTGTGTGGAAATGCTATGTGCCGCTTATGGGCCAGGGAAGTGGAGAGACAGTGGCTTTCCCTCCCTCTTTCCTAACCATGGCAACCTGGGACTCACATATGACAATGGCAGCATCACCAGATGGAGAAAGCTTGGATCCCTGAGTCACCAGATGGAGGTGAGCTCTGGCCTGGCCAACTTGCATGGAACTTCATGTGCCTGAAAAGTAAGCTTATGTTGTACGAAGCTGATGAGATTTTTATTACTGTAGCATTGCCAATCCTAAGCTGACTAAACTTTATTTTCATCATCTTATAAAAATGCACCGTCTTCTCTATGAACTGATTACAAATCTATTAAAAGTATGAAGATACCAACCCTCAACATCTGAAGTACTGGAATAGATGGTGGAGAAAACTTCTGGTTAGACGCCTTTAGCGCTCAAATGAAACAAGTAAACAAAAACAAACAAGCAAATACAGACCCAAGTTTTCTGCTCCAACAGTCTCTTCTGCCAAACTACCAGGATCCCAGAAGCGTGTTGCTTCTCAGGGCAAGACCGCAGGATGCTACCTTTTCAGGAATGTGAAGCTATTTCCAGGAGGGGTCAGCGCTGGCCAGAAGTGGTAGGGAGGAGTGTCCTGGGGGGGCAGGATGTGGGAGGGGGCGTGGGGACTATGGAAAACTGGTTTTGCCAGAGCCTTCTGTATTCTTAGTCCTTACCTTCTGGTGTGCATTCTTGAGGTCCTGGGCTCTGGATGATCTGACAGGCAGAACATGCGTGGGCTCAGGCCACCAGCAATGCTCGCCCCTCATTCACAGGCCATAGGTGGGAGAGAGTCGTGATTTTTGGGAAAAAAAAAACCTAGCAAAATAATAATCATGGGAAAAAACAAGAACTTGGTTGAACTCCCTTAAATTTCTTTTTTGGGGGACACAGGATTATCTTCATTTCATTTCGGCTGACACTGGGCAAGGATGTTGGATGTGGATGGAGTTTCTGGCCTGTCTTTCAGGGTTCAGGGCCTCTAAAGCTCTTCACAGGACACCGCTCAAGTGTTCACAATTACATCAAGTGTCCAGTTCTCAAATGGCTGTTAACAGGCATTAATACAAATGAGTACTTTTCCAATAACAGAGGCTATTTACATATTTATCTATTTATTTATTTATTTTAAACAATATTTGCTTCCCCCCACCCCCTCAGATTGAGTCCCCATATACAGAGGCTATTTACATTTTGGAAAGGTTGAGATGGGTTAGTGAGAGTTTGTGGCAGAGCCTCACTAGTTAGTTGATCACTAAACTGTTATCTTTCCAACCACCTAACTTGGCTGCATTTCCCAGAATTCTTTGCAGTTAGATGGAGTATGTGTTGTGGACCATCTGAAGGCCAGGCCCATCAAAGTCTCCATGCAATTCTCCTACTTTCTTTGTCCTTCAGGAATGACCGAAGGCAGAACATCTAGTGGAGGATTTCAGGACCCACAGGAAGTTAGAGTGGTTGGACGCATGGATGTTTGTTACAGTCACTGATGGCAAGAACCTGGGTCTTTGAATGCCTGTGTGGAGCAGAGACTCCTTGATGGCCTGCACTGAACTGTGACATGCAGGAGAAGTAAACCTTCAAGTATGAGCCCGCGGAGATCTGGGAGTGGTTTACTGCAGTAGTGAACCTTCCCTGATGTGTACAAACCTCCCAGCCAGTCCAAGTTTATTCTTCCCTGAGAAATGTGGACTGTACCAGCCCCTTTCAACATCCTAACTCCTGCTGCCAAAGCGCAAGGGTTTGGGGATTACCACAAAGGATTTCTACCTTCGTAAAGAATTTCCAGATGCATCCTTCCGAAAGTAGTGTTGATAATTGCTCTTTTCTGACAACACAGTAACATTTTTTTTTATTACCTCTTTAATGTAACCTGTAGCACATTATTGAAGTTTATTGTTAATGGTGCAGCTTGACACTGTGTTTTCCATACATACTCCATGTTCCTGATCCATCCACCCATCCACCTGTCCTCCCACCAACCTGTCTATCCATCCACCCATCTACTCACCCACTCACCCTTCCGCCCATTTTGCAACTAAGTCTCTATACAAGCATCTGCTCTTTGCCTGGTGCTGTGCATGGCACTGGGGATGCTTACACATAGGTTAATATGAACAGAGTGACCAGTGCTTTGGTGGTGCCAGCCCGTCGTGGCATCGTTCTGCTGCTCTGGTAGCTGAGCCCCAAGCTGCTTTTGACCTACCCCTGCTGGCCAGGGCCTGTGGGCTTTCTTATTTGCAGTTTCAGTCTATTCTTTGTAGAATCTTATTTTTTTCCCTGTGCAATTGATCAAAGTTTTCTTGAAGCATGAAATCTTTATGACTGTATTGCTAAGGTCATTTGCTCTCTCCAATCTGTTGAAACAAATGCTGGCAGCTCGCTTTGCTCCTTAATCCGGTGTAGCATGACGTTGAATGAGACATTTATTGTTTCCTGTTTCAACTGAGGCCTCCACGCTGAGAATCCTGTGTGAACGATAAGGCAGGAGATTGCATTTGGCGGCGGCCTTTAGTCTGCCTCTCACCTGGAAGGTGTGCGAGAGGCTGAGGGCCGTGTGGTAGGTGGGGCTTCCCTCCATACCTGGATACCTGGTGAGAGGGAGGAGCACATCTCGGGGCTCCAGGGGGGATGGGAGAGGGACTGGGAGCGAGAGCCTGTGGGAGATCTGAGCGAAGGCCCCCTGCATTTGGAGGGTGCACAACCTGCTGTTTGACGCTTGCCTGGTCATGCCTAAGGTCTGGAGGTTGGCAATATGCGAAGGCCAAGAGGAGCCTGAGGGTTATGCAGGAATGTTTGATGTGTGAATGTTCTGCTTGGCCAAAGGGCAGATTTTAGTGGGTCCAGTGGGCGCGCAGGAAGGGACCCCTCTCCAGAACCTGCCTGCCTAAGACAGAGGCTGGCGGGAGTAGAGCGGGGAAGTGGCACCCGGGATGGCCTTGCGGGGAAGGAGATGTGGGAAGTTCCCGGAGGTGGGCAGGTCACTGAGCGACACCACAAGGCATCTTGGGAAAGAAGGAGCTGTGGTGTGCATCTGCGACAGCTCTGGACAGCAGTTCAATAGGGCCCTCCCCTCTGACCTCTCCTCTTTCTGCTACCTGCCCTGGAGTAGCCAGAGCAGCGTCCTGACGGGGGCTGGGGTGGGAGAATGGGTGAAAGAGACTGAAGAAGCCAGTCAGCCCCCCTCCCCCACTCCGAGCTCTGCTTTCAGACCCTGATGTCCGCGGATTCATTCCTGGGAATGAATGAAGTTGGCTTTCAGCTTCAACCCCATCCAGTGCAGCTCGCTGACCTGCTGCCTGCGGCAGGAATGACTTTTGTCACATGACCGCTCTGTCGCCACATGCATGCTTGCCTAGCGTCTGTCTGCTGAGCTCCTCATTGCAATCGGTGCTAGATTCCTCAATTCTGAGTTAAAATAAATTCAACTAATGGGTATAAAAGTAGGTATTGGGGCTGAAGACCACGGTCTCAATGGTTCTATTATCTCCCCGGGGCAAGACCTTCCTCTTTTCTTTGCCTGGGATAAATTTTGGATCTTGCTGTCCAGATCCAGGTCAATTGTCACCTCCCCCATGAAGCCCTCCATGCCCCCCAACCCCCCAGTCTTTTGTGCACTGAATTACACACGTGTATACATTTTACTGCTGTTTTGTGAGTTTCTTGAACTCTGCACAGTGTGGCATTCCTTGTGGAGACCCTCCTCCCTGCAGAGAGGGAGGCACAGAATCATTTGTAAACAAAGGCTTGAGCACTGGCCTTTTCCTAGCTTGGATGCCTTCTTCTATTTTAATCACAATTTTATCTCCTCTGATCCTGACATTTAAGTCCTGGTGTTTCTTGATCTGAGGAGACTTTGAAGTTCATTTTGGCCTGATTTTGCCTGAGGAAATATGTTTCAATGATAGAGGGCTCAGCTATCTCATGCGACTTGCCCCAGGCCCAGAAGCCCTGGGGGAAACAGTCCTAGTTGTTGGAGAACACACAGGGAATTTTAATGCGCAGTTAATTGGAAGATCTTCTGAACCTTTGCCCCTTTCCTCACCCAGATAACTCAGTGTTTACCATAGAAAATAACGTGTCAAAAGCTGACAGCTCAAGGCATCTTGGGAAAGACGGAGCTGTTGTGTGCCTCTGTGACAGCCCTGAAAAAGAAAAAAGATGGTGACTTGTCACATGTTCTGGGGCTACAGTCTTCATTTCTGTACAAGATCAAAACTTAACGAAAGAAGACATCTATTCAGCTTCTTATTCTTCTGCCTCACAAAAGAATTGGAGGCAGCCTGCAAGAGATGGGCGCTCTCTCTGAACTTCACCACGGCTGGCGCGAAAGGGCAGGATCAGCGATGGAGCAGACAGTCACCCGCCTCTCGCTCGTTCCAGCCGTCCATTCTCCTTGGGGGTTTCAAGCGTGCCCCGTATGCGGAAAGGTAGCGACTCATCATTTTTCTGGACTCTACCTACTGCGTAAAGCAAGGCGCACCTGTAAAAGATCGGAAGGGAACAGATCCTCTTCTGTTGACTTTGTAGTCACAAGTATGTTCAATGAAACCACAAAAAAGCAAAACTCTGCTTTCGTTCTGGACGGGGAAATAATGAGTCATCATATCTTGGTGATAAAGAGAATTTTCAGTTCACCAGTTCTGAGTACTAGGCTTCCCCTTACCAGGGACTAACGGCCCGTTATTTGACTTGCGGGAACTAGCACCTGGAAGTTGCTGGTAGGTCCAGCTGCCAAACGGCTGCGCCGGTGCCTGCTGGCTTCAGACCCCATCTAATGAGCGCGCTGCTCGCTCCCACGCGCCCTGAAAAATGGGAGAAAGAGCTGTACTTCCTACCACCAGCCGTGGAGGCTGATGCCTTCCTCAAGGCCAGCCCGAGCCTTTGTTCTGCACAGTTTATTCATGAGAAGCATGGTACAGTCAGCTGGACCTTCTGGAAACAGAAAAGGCTGTCAGCTGAGCTGGGCACAGCCAGTCTGCCTGGGGCAGGTCTTTATCTTTGGCCGTTCTCACTGCGGGGCACTCTCTGTGCAGGCCACGCTTAGTTTCAGAGATGAAAAGATTTAGTGACATTGAGTCCACTGATTTCTCACCCAAGGAGTTTACTTTGGTCCTTCTGTTAGGGGGAAAAGGCGGTCCCAAAGCAAATTCCATACAGGCTTTGTGGACTCCACCCCCACCCCAGGTCAAAGCCAAAGACACTGGGAACTCCAAATCCCATCACCACCAAAGGGAAGGTGGCTGGGACCTGAGGGTGGGGTGAAGCAGCCAGGTGGATACAAAAGGCAGACACGTGGGCTTTGGGGGCTCTCTCCATTTTGGGCTCTTGGCCAGCAGCAGCGTCCGGTCAGCTCTGAGAGTGACTTTGGGGTTTCCAGGTCGTCGGATCGGGTAGGACGCATTAAAGACTTTATTTCCCTATTTTCTCCCTGAGTTGTACATTTTCCTTATTTCCTTTCCTCTTGTAAATAAACCTTTTATTAACCCTTTTGTGTGTGTCTGTAGTAGAGTATTCATAAGTCCCTTTAAAGCGCGCGGGTGAGGACTCACAGCCAGGAACCCGTTTAATATCGGGGTTGCTCTATAACACTTCGAGTACATGAAAACCCATCCTAAGAACTGATTTCTGTGTCGGGGTCTCTGCCCTAAGAAACGCATCGGCCAACATTGTGGGCCAGGCAGAAATGTTGTCCAGGCACCTTGTCTGTGGCTGGGCTGTGACGTGAGGGCCTCGACTCTCGGCCAGTGGAGTGTGTGCTCACTCCGGGCAGGTAGTGTCTGGACTGAATGAAACTGCAGGACACCCAGCTGATGCGGAGAATTAGAGGCTGGATGTTGGAAAAATGACCTTGTAGTTGGCAGAGTGCTCGGGACTTCCAAAACGAAAGCTCTCCTGCTTCTGGAGATCATCCCATCCCTCCAGCGGTTACTTACACGCCAAAGGTGGAGCAAACCTTTAACAAAGTTTGTCTAGCCTGGTGGGACACTTAGAAAATTAGAGCCTCCACGTAGCATCACCCTGACGCCACGGGGCAGAGAGGTGACTTCTCACGTGGACGCGGCGTCCGTTCTCCTGACCTCACAGAGGAGCGAACTGTTGCATCAACCCATCACAACGGCCAGTTTCCCAGGTGCTGCAGCTTAGGTCCACCCATGGCTCAGCCTTCTGTGGCACAATATCCTTTCTCTTCCCTGAAGCTAAGTTGGATATTCAGGCAAATCAGGAAGCCTGACGTCTTGCAGATGTTAGTTGTAGAAGTGGAAGTGGTTGGGGGTGGGGGTGAGTGCTGTTGGGACTGGGCTGTTGGGAACAAACGCATGTGTAGATTTTGCTCTCGGAGGAAGCTTCTCCAGGCTCAGCAGGCCTAGGCCTGGTGTGCGACCTGCAGCACATCCCAACCAGGGACACGGCCCCAGCGCGGGACTGGCGGTGTGCTCAGGAGGCTGGCGTGGCCTGCTGCGGGCTGGGAGTCTTGGCGGGCAGGAAGGCTGCTCTGACTCCTGGTGGGCGACCTTCTCTGGCTGCTGCAGCAAATCACCACAAGCTCAGTGGTGTGAAACAACATGCATTCATTGTCTCACAGTTCTGGAGATGAGACGTTCCACAGTGGGGCAAAATGGCACTAAAATCCAGGTGTTGGTAGGTTGGCTCTTTCTGGAAACTCTAGAGGACAACCCTTTCCTTGCTTTTCCCACTTCCTTGGCTCACTGGCTCCCTTCCAGTGAGCAATGGCCTCACTCCAAACTCTCCTCCATCATCACGTCTCTGATCCTCTTGCTTTCCTGTTGCAAGGACCCTTGTGACTACATCGCTCCTGACGGGTAATCCAAGATAATCTTCCCACTTTAAGACCTGCAACTTTAAAACATCTGCAGGGTCCCCTTTGCCATCTGAGGTAGCGCTTCTCAGGTCTCAAGGATTGGGACGCGGCCATCTTTGGGGGCTGCTTCTCTGCCCACCGCATGTGCTCTGCGGGTCACAACCGGTGAGGGCTTCCCTAACCCAGGGTCGGCGCCATGAGAGGAGGCTGTGCGTGTGGGACACAGCGAAGGCTGCTCTGCAAGCAAGTCCATGAAGGCCCATTCCAGCCCCAGGTCCTGTTGGTCAACGTGCTTCCTCAGGCGTCCATTTTGGCCTGGTTGGACTTCTCTCTCCTCCCGCTTCTGCTCATCTTCCAAGTGCTTGGGAAAGGGGTGTGTGTCCAGACATAAGCAAGGCTGCGTGATCACCCCACTTCTTTCCTTCTGGAGTGCTCAGAACCCAAGGTGTTTAATCCATAGGTGTTGGTATTGCTGTTACTTAGCGCTTCGTGGCAGAGTTTGGTAGGCTGCCCCTACAACAGAGTCCCGAATGCCGCCGGTGAAGGGCGACTCCCGGGGCTCGTGGCTGCCAGCATCGTCTCCCTGGAGCCTGTTGTGCCAGAGAGCGGCAGAGCAGAAGGGGTCAAGTTCTGCCGTTACTCTTGGGGACTGGCAAAGGTGTGCATGTGGGGTGAGCGGGTGTGAGGGGGGAGGAAGATTTGGAGCAAGTCTCTGCAGCAGCGTGCTGTGATTCCCTGGGGAGACCTAAGCAACCTCCTGCTTGGCCTGCACCCTCAGACTCTCGAATGCACATCAGAGTGTATACCTATGGCAGTGGTCATGTCATGAGGACTGGAAACAACACGCATTGGTGAGGCCAAGGAGGAAAAGGAACTCCTCTTGGTGGGGATGTAGGTTGCTGTAGCCTCTACGGAAAATGGTGTGGAGGTTTCTTAAAAAACTAAAACTGGGAATACGCAGCAATCCACTCGTCGGCATTTATCCGCAGAGTATGTGGCTGGTGGAGCCTCGCCTCCCTCCCGGTCCGATGAGCGTGCCGTGTCTAGCCTCTCCCGGGTGCGAGAGGACTTGAGTGTGCTGGCCATCCGCAAAACCAGGGCATTGGCTCTAGAGATGAAGATTGCCGAGATCTAGCAACCCGAAGAGAGGAATCTGATGACCGTGTGAAGCAATCCTATCGATTCCTTATGAGCAAAATGGGCATGGTATTTATTTGCTCACAGTGCCAAACTATGCATTTATATATAGATTACACACAGTGAGGCTTCACTTAACACTGCGGATGGGTTCTTGGAAACCGACTTTAAGTGAAACGGTGTAAAATGAAACCAGATCCTCGAATAACATTGTTTTGTTCAACCTCGGCTGGGATTTCTCTTTTCTTCATCAATGTTATAACTAAATGACATTGCACGAAATGCTGCTGTTTGAGGATCTGCTGTATGTGTGCATGCGTGTGAGGCATACACTAATAAACACATGTATGTGTGTATACACACACTCTCTCTCTTGCTGGTGGCTGGGGGTGAGGTAGTTGGGGCTCCTAGCTTGGTGCAGGAGCTTGGTGTTTGTCTAAGGAATCACACCAAATTATAATAGCAAAAGCAGTTGGGTACAAAACACTTTTTGGTGCATTTCTTGGGTTTGTCTTCTGAAAAGGAAGTCTGAATGTCACACGGAGGAGTGAGAAGACTGCAGGGGGTGGGTAGGTGAGGCGGCGGGTGTTGGCATGGGTTGTAAGCCCTGCCACATGGGGAGGAGGCCAGCTGGCGGGCCATCCCAAGCGGGCACCCGCGTGTCGTCTGCCTGGGGGGCTTCTTGGATATGCAGATTGCAGGGCGATTGGAGGTTCCCAGTGCAGGGGGTCTGCAAAATTGTGGTTCAGCGCTCCGGGGTCGGTCTGTATCTGAGTTAGATTTAACACTTGTCCATGTGAAACGGGCTGTCTCCTCGGACTGGGCCCAGGAGCTTTGGCCCAGCAGGACCCAATGGTAATGGAACTAGCTCGAGGCAGAAGTGAATTTTGGGGGAAAAGTTTGAAATTTTAGAGAAAGGAAAACAATTAGCACTTCTTTTTACAGGCCAGCCATGATGCCACTGTAAAAGCTTTATAGAACTGATGCCTGGCATTTATTTACTTATTTGTTTATTTATTTTTGGCAAATGCGGAAACTGATTCTAAAAAGGTTAAGGAACTTGACACAGTTACAGTTGGAGTGAAGGTGTGTCCCCAGGTCTGTGTAACTCCACAATCCACAGCCTGGGGGGGTGGGGTGGGGGGGGGAGCAGAAGGAGGAGGAGGAGGAGAGAGGAAGACTTTGGCTTCTTCTCACAAAAGACATGCAATTTTACTCTGAACAGAGGAATTTACATACAACCACTGCGAGGAACTGACAAAAGAACATAAGATGATTTTTAGATGCTGTTAAAATTATCATGATGTTTAGGACAATCTTGTTAACTCTGATCCAAACAAAGAAACTTACTTTTAGGGGAAAATTATAATCAGATATTAAACATCTGCATGATTAATTTTTTTTTGGTTGACACCAAAGGCCAGTGTATTTTCTGGGTATAGCTTTAGTGTAATAAATTGATGTTTTAAATAATACTGTTTTAATATATTCGCTATGTAATTTTATTCTGCTTTCTTAGTTTATGTGAACAAAAAACCCTCCTTGGGGTGATATTTTAATTGTCATAAAAATGTCATATAGATTAAGGGGCCAGCTGAGCTCTTATAGTTTCTTAGGGACTAGAGAAATCATTTTAAAAAGTGTATTCGCTATTTTCGAGATAAAATACTGGCCATGATTCCAGCTATAATGTTCTTTTTATGTGAATTTTGTCAACTGCAAAGCCATGAATTATAGAAATTCCAGACATCATCTTCCAAAATGCTTACATGAAATATTAGAGATTTTTACCTTTCTCCTCTTTTGCCTTACCCTCTTTTTCCTCCTTCTTTTCCATGTTTTACCACAGGGGATATTGAAATAATATAAAAGTGCACAAAACATTGTAACAACATCTTTTACCCAAAGCATTGATTCCGTAGCAATCTCTGCCTTTCCTTTCTGTTAAACTTTGAGTCAAATGTTCTCTCTGGTCCTTTATTGCCGGCGGGACTGTCCTTTTCTTGCAGTAGTTGGGCAAACTGCAGACTGAATAGCTTCTCTACTCAGGGCTAACTGGAGTCTGTCCGGGCCCTGCCCCTACTGGGAGGAAATACACAGACGCGAAGACTGAGTTACCTTGGAGAGTTACATTGGCGAGCTAGAACCTAGGAACCAAGTCCAGCTGCTACCTGTTTTTGCCAATAATTTAATTGGCCCACAGCAGGGCCTGTCCATTTACGTATCACCTAAGGCTGCTTCCTGCCACAAAGGCGTGGTTGAGTGGTGGTGATAGGCCTGACGGCCTGAAAGCTGAAAACACTCCTCTCTGGCCCTTTCCAGAAAGCGTCGTATACGGCCTGCTTTAAAGGGCAATGTTCAGACCAGGGCATTAAACGAGGTCAGCATCTCTGCCAATTAGAGAAATTGGGTGCCTGCCAGATGAAATTTTAATATTATTAAATACTAGAATTTAATATCTGTAATCTAAAAAGGGGGGACTCCACGTTCCCCGCCCCATGTAAGGAAGGGAGTAGGTGAGCAGTGAGGAGAAGACAGAAAGGACAGAAAGGAGTCTTGGAAGAGGAGTTGAGGGAGAAGGCCTGAAGGAGGCACGTGGCGCAGAGAGATGTATGAAGAAGCTGTGCTGGCTTCTCGGCCTTGGACTGGCACCAGGGGCTTGGGGGCCATGGAAGGAGACCCTTGAAAAAGACACGGGCGAGAGACCCATGGGGAGACTGACATTAGCAGCCTTAATCTTGCCTTGGTCCTTTCCTTTCCTCCCAGACGTGCCTGGCTCCTTCTGCCCCTCTTCTATGAGTCCCCCCAGAAGGTGCCTTAGACGTGGGGCAGGCTTCCCGGCCTTGTGTGAAAAGATTTAAACTCCGCAGGCTGGGGCCTCCCTGGCGGCCAAGGGTTAAGTCTCAGCACTGTCACCTCTATCATCTGAGTTCGATCCCCGGCCAGGGAGCTGACCCACAGGGCACAGCAGACCTCTCCTGTCTCCCTGCTGCTCCCTTCAGCAGTGTATTTCAGTCAGTCTGCCTGTTCTGCTCCCCGCTCTGGCTCTGGTGAATTCTCTCACCCTCCCGCACTTCTGACTGTACCCAGTGCTTGTATAAATAAATAAATAAATCTTTAAAAAAATAATCTGACTCAGAATAGAAACCTCTTGGGGCCTCCCTGGTGGTACAAGGGATTAAGCATCAGCACTATGAAGCTATCAGCAGCCACTGAGGCATGAGCTCAAACCCTGGCCAGGGAGCTGACCCACATGGCACAGCAGACCTCTCCTGTCTCCCCGCTGCTCCCCTCAACAGTGGATTTCAGTAGATCTGCCTGTTCTGTTCCCCGCTCTGTCTCTGGTGAATCCTCTCACCCCCTGCATCTCTGGCCTGTACCCCGGTTCTTGTATGCATAAATAAATAAATCTTTTTTTAAAAAGCAGCAAAGTAAAGAATTGCACGCAAAGCTGTAAGGGCGAGGATCTGTGTGGAAGCACCGTGGGGGGCCACAGGCCCCGGCCATAGACACGGGCGAGGAGGGGAGGTTCTGGGAGACACAGACCACAGTCGGGAGACGCAGAGTTCGAGTCCCTGGCACTGTGGAGCCTGCAGTTCCAGGGTTAATCCCCGTTAGTCCGTGCGCAGGACGTGGCACCCCTTTCATCTGAGGTAACCAAGTCCATCTCTCTTTTTTTTTCTTTCCAACGAAATGATTCAAGAAATCCGTTGGAATCCCGGATCTGTCACCTACTGGTTCTGTGTCCTTAGGGAAGTTTCTTCCATGCTTCACTTTTCTCATCGGCAAGGGAGAACAACAACAGTTATGCTACGCCATACGGTTGTACTGAGTATAAAAATATTTATCTCGTGGGGTTACTACAGCTGCCAGCCCTCGGGACACTGGCCGCTGCGGAGCGGGCGCTGCGCGAGTTACCGCTAAATGAAAAGACACGATCCTGTTTCAGGGTCTTGGGTTGAGAGAACAAATGAAGATCCTGCTCTGGAAAGCAAGGCAAACAGTTTATTTTCTTCTGCAGTCAAGATAAATCACTCCTGCCAGGCCGTGACGGCATGCCGCTGAACCAGAAACATCCACCCCGGAAGACCTGGAGCTGCATTGTCTGCGAGTATAGACAGAGCCGTGGGGGCATCCTAATCCATCCTGAGCCTTATCAAGAATTTAGAGCGTCTCTGAGCTGGCTGTGCTCCTTTGTTCCCCATTTCTTGTCTTCTCCCCTTCTCAGGATACCCCGGTTTATAGAATTGCCCCACCATGTGCCGGCGGACAGGCATTCTGAACGGAGAAGCATGCCAGCGAGCCCCAGTAGTAACTGCTGCGCTACGGTTCGCCCACTGCACTGTCTCTTTCTGACTTAACATCAAAAGAACAGAGTAAGAATGCAATCACGCTGGGCAAACAAACACATCAGGCAAATGACTTTGCAAAAAACTTTGTTTTATTCTGGCCAGGTATAAAATGAGCTGAAAGTGGCCCTTGGTGCGATCGCTCAAATCCTTTGGGACCATATGTTTCCTATGTTTCCTTTTATCACATGTGATTGTGTCTCATAATACTCGGCAATTCCAAAGGGGAACCAGATGGCCGCGTGTTTCCCAGTTCAGGATTCTCCCTCGAAAAGGAAGAAGGAATCTGGGCCTTCACTTGGTTCTGCTGAAACTGACAGGCCGTTGGAGATGATCATCAGTGATATTGAAGGAAGGCTCGCATTTACCATCGAGAGTGAAATAAAAGTGCCCAATCTCGTCTGAACGTGGCTTTAATGGGTATATCCTTTAACAGCCGATTTAATGTATTCCCTTACATCTGCTCGATTTGAATATGTTGAGACAAGCAATCTTTTCAATGAGTTTTTTTCTTTTTGAAACATACACGTTTCAGAAAAAGCGAACGCTTTCTTGGAAAGACAGTTCCAAATGTGGCTAAACAAGTTTCAGCTCTTCCTCCTTTGGAGTTTAGGCCGCTGGAGGATCATTGCTCAGAAAAAAGACATGAGCCGAAGCAGCGAGCAGGAGGCTGTGAGGACGGTGATCTCCACGCAGTGGCAGCCTCCTGCACCGTCCCAGGCTGCCGGACTCTGGCCAGCACACTCGGCCGCGACCAGCAGAGTGAGAACGATGGCAGTCTCAAGAGGCAAACAAAGTCAAGCAAAATCTCGGGCTCCTTCGTGGACTAATTCCTTCGGGGCTAACCTGCTGGAGAGGGATGGGGGCTCCTGCTCAGGTGCAGCTCGGCCAGCGGGCTTGGGAAACGGGTAATGCACTCAACACTCTGGGGTGACGTATGAATGTGAAGACACAACACACAACTGTACGAGAAAAATCTATGGTGAGGAGGTAGAGGGGCTAGGATTAGAAGCCCAGATTCTGGCAACAATGGCTTACTTGAACATGAGCTCTGGACTGAGGGAGGCCTGTTCTCACCCCCTGGGTGTCAGCACTGCTGGGATTCCCTCACAGCCCCTTTGCTGCCTTGCACAGCGCCCCCCCTTGGGGGGCTCAGCTATACTCGAGCCTCTGCAGCCACCTACGCCTGTTCACATTCTCTCTCTTAGGGCTCCCCCCATGCTCCAAACTCAGCCAACCCAGTGCCTTCCAGAAAGTGCCATCTCTAGAGGCATGTTCAAGTCAAAATGACCCAAACTGGACTCAACATGGCCCACTCTGTCAAACCCCCCCACCCCCCGTTCCTTTCTTTGCTGAAGGCCTGCTTGCTAGCTCCTTGCCACAGGAACCTGCTTTTGAAAGCAGAGCTGTGATCACGGTGCTCCCTCAATCTGACCCTTAAGGCAAGTTCAAGATCTAGCAGCGATCCTAGCACTTGGTCGGGGCTCAGGAAATGCCAGTGCTCTCTCTCAGTGCCCGTCCGAGGGTTCTTCTTTCACTACAACGCAATTTCCAACTTCATCCCAGAACTAAGCTTTAAGTCTGCGCGTCGTTTCTTTGTTTACTTTGGACGTCTACATTTCTCACCTTTTATTTTATTAGGAAATAAATTATTACTAGGAAAGAGATGTACAACATAAAAAACTTAATTTGGAGCTGCTTATTTGGGTAAACACACACTCGGTTCATGAAACATAAGTTTGCTTCTAGCGGAAACCTTTACTTGTAAATTTTGGTTGAAGCAAACTTCTCTAAAATTGGCAACATAAGATTAAGGGCATAAAGTTATTGCAGAAAGACCTAAGAGCAAATTGACCTAAGAATAAACTGATTATCTGGTGTCCTCAAGGTTGAGAGAGTGAGAGACAGAGACAAAGGGGGGGAGAGAGAGAGAGAGAGAGAGAGAGAGAGAGAGAGAGAGAGAGCGCGCGAGCGCACGTCTTCATGGAAAAGTAACTGTGACGGGCTCCATTCATTTTGCAAGGAATGAAATGTAGGTCAAGGGTCGGGGCAGGGTGAAGGGAAATGTCTTGAAAGAACTCATCGAATGTCACTCAGGAATTATTAATTTACTGAAAAGTCTACCTTTGGCCTGGGGATTTGCTAATGTTAGAATTTGCTGGATGTTTCCTTTGAACTCTCTGTCAGGCATCTAGAGGAATGCTTGGCTCTTTCTTGGCAGACCTGGCCAGTGTCAGCACCCAGCTTGGTCCCACCGTGGGGCGTTTTCTACCTGCTGCTGCTGGCCCCATTCCGCCATTTCTTGGCTCTTCAGTAACAGCAGGGTTTCGAAGATGAGGAGCATGAACATAGAGGTGCATGTAGCTCTTCACATTTAGGGGGGCTCCATCTCTGCTCATGGCTTGAGAGCCCCCATTTTTTTAGTGCTCAGTAACATTCCATGGGCTGGGTGGACCTGTTTATATATCCACTTATCAGCTCAAGGACATGTTGGTTGAGTGCAAGTTTTGGCAACGATGAATAAAGCTACCAGAAACCTCCACGGGCAGGTCTTGTGGGAACATAAGTTTTTTAACTCCTTTGGATAAATACCAAGCGGTACAATGGCTGAATTGTAGGTGGGTATGTTTGGTTTTGTGAGAAACTGTCAAACTGCCTCCTAGAGTGGCCGTCCCCCTTTGCACTCCCACCAACAATGAGCGAGGGCTTCTGCTGCCACACCCTCGCCAGCATTTCACGTTGTCCATACGCTGGATTTTGGCCATTCTCCTCGGTGGGTCTAATTGTTTTATTGTGCATTTCATATGATGACTTATGCTGTGGGCCATCTTTTTGCGTGCAGATTTGCCATCTGTATCTCTTTGGTGAGAAATCTATGAAGGTCGTTGGCCCATTTTTAAATTGGGTTGTTTATTTTCTTCTGTTGAGTCTTAAGAGTTCTTTGTATCTTTTGGACAGCAGTCCTTTATCAGATGTTCTTTTGCAAATACTTTCTCCCGGTCTGTCTTGTCATCTGAATTTCTTGACATTGTCTTGTGTAGAGCAGACGTGTTTAATTTTAATGAAGTCCACTTTATCCACGATTGCTTGCATGGATCGTGCGTCTGGTGCTGAATCTCAGCCGTCCTTGCCACGTCCGGGATCACCTAGGTATTCTTCTACGTTATCTTCTAGATTTATGTTTCACATTTAGGTGCTTGATGTATTTTAAGTTCAATTTGTGGAGGGTGCGAGGTTTACATGTAGATTCATTTTTTGGTACGTGGATGTCCAGATGTTCCAGCACCATTTGTTGAAAAGACTAACCTCGCTCTGTTATGTGGACCCTGCTCCTTTGTCAAAACTCAGTTCACTGTGCTTATGTGGGTCTATTTCTGGGCTCTCTGTCCTATTCCATTAATCTATTTGTCTATTCCCTCGCCAGCACCATGCTGTCTTGATCACACCAGCACATCTTGAGGCCGTGTCATTTGTCCAACTTTGTTCTGTTCCTTCAATATTGTGTTGGCTCTATTGCATCTGTTGCCTCTCCGCATAAACTTTAGAATCAGTTTGTTGATACCCACAAAATAGCTTGCTGGGCCTTGTATTATTTTAAACCACAAGTTACGTTAGAATGTATGCCCGTTCTTTCTCATGGATAAAATTATACTTGCGTGAAAGTGGATGTAATTTTTTATAGCCCATACAAGGCTGTGAAATTTTCTTTTCTTTTTTTCCCCAGAATTAAAGACCTTTTCTTTTCTTCTTGTCTTTGGGGGTATTTTTTTTTCACTGAGGTAACATTGGTTTACAACACTGTATATCACTTAAGGGTACAGGCTCACACCTCTTTAGCTGTAGGTCACCACACCACACCCACCAGCAAAGCTCCCATCAGCCTCCATTGGGCAGCTTCATTAACTGTCTGGCTGAATTTTGTTGTGAAGTCTGCACCCCTTCTAAGGGACTTCAGTCAGCCCTTCAAGATTAGGGCGTCCTAGTCTCCTCAGTATCTCATATACAAAAGGGGCTTATTTAATATTATTAAAAGAAAGGAGTGAATGGATAAAAGCTAAAGATTAAATTAGGGATTCGGATCTAAGGCAACCCTATCAGGTAGTGCATTCCCATGATTAAAAACAGTTGTTCAAAGCTTCGAGTCTGTGTGGTAGAGTCTTTTGAGGAATTTGTATGTACAGGTCGGAATTTAGTCTCTCCGCTGGAGAACTGTCATGCAAGGGTCACGTCCTTGTGATGGCTGCTGTCTCCCCAGCATCTGGTCTAGTGGGCACTTAATCTATATTGGGTGGAAGACGGGCTATAGGAATGACCCCTGGGAAACTTTGATGGGGACCTGTGGCCACACCCCTCCGGCTAACTACGATTGCATCAGGGTGGCGCGCACAACTCAATGGGCCAGTGAGCTTCTGTCCTGGGAACTGACACTGGTATTGGGGCACAGTTGAACTCTGAGTGGCATGGAAACTGAGTCTGTGAGGTCAGCCATCTTCTTTCACATGGACAGAGAAGCAGAGAAATACGATGAGTAGACAAGCATGTGTGCACACACATGCACACTCACACACCCGTATCTTACCCTGGTTGTGTTGTTCTGCTTTCTTTTTTTGCCTCCTTCTTGATTCTTATTTACATCCCCTCTAAGGCCTAACTCCTGCTCTCCCCTGGGTTCTGTGAGACACCCCATACCCTTTTAATAAATCCCCCTTCTGCCTTAAAGTAGTTCAGGTTGATTTTGGTCACATGCAACCTAGGATGACTAGTAAATAATCTGTCATCACAATTCATTTTCCTTCTTTGATATTTCACCATTTGTAAGATTTAAAAATCACCCTAGTAAATATTTCTGTTAATTTGAGCTAATTTCCATTTCCCTGGACTTCAGCTATTTTGAAATGCCTGCTTGGCCCCTTTCCATTGTTTGCAAAGCAGGAGGGGCCCTGAGCCACCAGCTGATCACACGCCCGAGCTCTGTGTATAAATCATGCATTTGAAGATCTGGAGTTTTCCTAGGAAACCATTTCTCAGCATGAGAAGAAAAACTAACAAGTTTCAGAAGTAAACTTGACTTTTTATTCATTGCTGTGGAAAAGCACAACTTTGAAGTAACCAAGGAAATGAAAACAAGCGAGTTATCTTTACTGGCAGGATACAGAAGAGCGAATAGAGGAGACCCTGGCCAGATGGGCTGCTCATGTGTCCCGGTCACCCGACCAGTGGGCCCCGATGTACAGCTAGCCTCTGGGTCTCAGCTTTGCTCTCTCCTCCCTCGGCAGGGTCTCACCTGAGAAGATGCTCCAGATGTTGAAAGAAGAATGAGCAAGAAAATAAAGGGTAATGAATAAATTTGGAGATCGGAGTCAGAGGGAAAGCGTGGGTTCCAAGACCCCCTCCACGTGTGACCTTGGGGTGTCACTTAGCGTGTCCTTGCCGCGCCTTCTCTAACCGTGAAGCAGGAAGGCGAGCTGCGCTTCTTCCGCGCGTGGATGTGAGTCAGCGCTTGCCAGGCATCAGCTCTACCCGCAAGGGTGGCTCCTCCCCTAATCCCTGTGTTAGAGAGTAGCTTTTCACGGCCATTCCCCTTCTCGCTGTGCAGTTACAGCTGACAGGGAGAGAGTTTTATGTTCTGGTATCCACTTCGCGCTGACGTTGGGCGGTGACTTGCCCCGAGGCTGCTGGGCTCGCAGCGCCGCCGGGCCTTAAGGTAAGGCAGAAGCGGAGGGACAGCCAGGGCTGCTGTTCGACGAGCCTCCCTTTGATGGTCCTGCTTCAGAAAATACACAGCACTCAAATATTTTGCATCATAAATTCTGACTGCTGGGAAATTACAGAGCAGTGACAGGAGTGCTCTGCCTGGCAGCCAATTCAACTGGAACAGGTGGTGAGGAGCAGGGCATGGTGCTCGTGGAAGATGAGAGGATTTTGATGGCATCTGGAAGAATGTTACCGGATGCTAATGCTGATTTTTTTCCCCCTATGCTTCGTGATTGCCTGTTGGTGGAGCGGAGCGGTGCTCTTAACACTGTCAAGAACAATTTTCTTCTTGAGTGATCTTTTCCAAAAGGGTTCTCACTGATGAGTTATTTTTTATTATTATTAGAATTTAAGTACCGCACTTAAGTCAGACTTCTACATTCTGGGATATAACCTTTAGCTGGCCTGGTAGAAAAATAAACAGAACTGAAACTCTTATAACACCTGGTTAAATGAAAGGGACCCAAGAATGAGAGCCATTTATGCAAAGAAATTAGTGTGGGTATTTGTGTGCTTGCTGCACACATCGCTGAGCTGGTTCTACAGTAGAATGCACAGGCAATTTCCATAGTAACTCTATGACCACATCTCTATTAGCTACATGAAACGATTTCTATTAACCATTTGAAAGTATGTTGATTAACTATAAAATTGGATAGTAGTTCTCGGGGAGTTTTCTCTTTCTACATGCCCCAGGGCGAGGGTGCTCGGCCAGCAGCAGCTGGAAGGATCCCTACCTCAGCATGACTTCCTCAAGGAGGAGAGCAAAATCTCTGAAGGTGTCACGGTTTGACCACCCTTCATCTGTGGTGATCCTCCTAAAGAACTGCTCCCCTTCCTGGCCTCCCTCCCTATAGTTGAGCGTCGCTGATCTGGAATGTGCGGGGACTGACAGAAGTCCAGCCTTCTCCAAATGTGAGGCCTTGGCCTCCACATGGCAGCTTACTTTGATTGAACCTCTAACACACATTTAACTGTGCACTTGCTATTTCCTCCTCTGAATGCCTGTGTTCTGGGATTTCTAATGGGTTAAATGAAACAGTGTACATGGCTCCACTTGGAGCTGGTAATTGGAGCTGAGTTTTGTGTGAGGCATATCATTCCACCAAAACATCTAGCTGCTTGAAACCTTCTGTGGGGATTTGCAGGTTTGGGGTAAGTCATTTATTAACAGTGTTCCACGTGAAATACAAATTCTTTTTTAAAAATTTATTTATGCATACAAGAACTGGGGTGTAGGCCAGAGGTGGGTGGGGGGGAGTGAGAGGATTCACCAGAGACAGAGTGGGGAGCAAAACAGGCAGATCTACTGAAACTGCTGAGGGGAACAGCAGGGAGACAGGAGAGGTCTGCTGCGCCAGGTGGGTCAGCTCCCTGGCTGGGGATCAAATTCAGGTCCTATGCCAGCAGGGAGGCCCCTGAAATGCAAATTATTTAGAATTCCATTAATGCTCAAAGTAAATTTATTTTTAACATTATTTTAAAATGCGCAGAAGAAGCAGAATGGCCAGTTTTCTCTTGGAGAGGAAAGTAATCCATCCACAAAATAGGGCTACATTGCAGGAAAGGGCTGCATGGACTGACTTCCTTAGTTTTTATTTATTTTTTTATTTATTTTTATTTATTTATTTATTTTATAGAGGCATGCTTTATTTATTTGTTTGCTGGTTTGTTTGTTTTGTTTATACATGCACTGGGTACAGTCAGAAGCGCAGAAGGGTGAGAGAATTCACCAGAGCCAGAGCAGGGAGCAGAACAGGCAGAAGGACCGAAGTACACTGCTGAGGGGAGCAGCGGGTGGCAGGAGAGGTCTGCGCGCCATGTGGGACCCTCCTCCGGTGGCCGGGGAGCAGCCGGGGATCGAACCGGCGCCGCAGCGCGGGCAGCTTCGCAACCCAGCGCTCAACCGCTGCGCCACCGGGGAGGCCCAGTTTTTTTTTAAATTAAACTTTTTTTCCCTTAAAAACAACAATCATTTATCGAGCTTGCACATCTGCAAGTTGGGCAGGACTCAGAGGGAACAGCTGGTCGCTGCTCAAGTTGGCATCAGCTGGGTGAATCCTCTGGGGCTGGAGGATCCGCTTCCAAGATGGCATACCACATGGCTGGCGAGGTGCTTCATTAATTTACAGCGTATTTTGTTTTCCACAGCACACCTCAATGGTTCAGCTGAATTGAGCACTTTCAGATTTGACTCTTACAAATACAATAAACAGTACTGTTTCTTGGTCATGGGGACAAATGAAAGCAGCAGAGTTGGCATAATGACCCAGCCCCAGCCTCCTGGTCCTGATGCGCAAGTGAACACCTAGCAGGTAACTGTGCCCCAGGACTATTTCCTGTTTCTGCATGGTCTGGATCTTCTGAGGAAAGCCTCAGAAGCTAGAGCAGGTGTCTCCCTGGGGTTTGAGAGAGTTAAGGACGGATGTCAGGGCAACGAAGCCAGAGATTCTTCTGACCTCCAGTAGAAGGGGATTTGCTTCATGAGTCATCTTTCTCAGTTGTGGGGAGAAGGGTGGGCAGATGTGCTGGGAAGCTATGTGGCTTCAGGTATCTCAATTTGGGGGGTCCTTGTGGAGGCTTCAGCCCTGAAGCATGTACAGATAACTTCTGGCCTGCACTCCGTGCCCCCTGGGGGTTAGGCCAGAAGAACTGGTGCTCAGACATGCCAGGTATCATGAACAACAAATTATCTGTTCTCCAATCCAGAAAGCCCCAGATCTCCTGTCAGGGGAGGTAGGATAGAGTCTCACGCTCTTCAGAGTTTCTGACTTAACAACACGTACTGGGTGGAGTTGACATGGGTATTAAATTAAATCATATAAGCATGGAGGTGTTAAAAAATTCTTCTCCTTTCCCTTCCCTGTTATGGTCTGAAAGTTTGTGTCTCCCCGAAATCCATGTGGAAAACAACCCCCAAGCTGATGGTGTTAGGAGGTGGGGTCTTTTGGGGTGACTAGGTCGTGAGGGTGGAGAGCCGTGACTCGGATGAGTGTGCTTTTGAGGGAGACCCCAGGAATGCCCCACGCCTTCCTGCAGGTGAGGACAGAGCACAGTCCACTGTCAGTGACCCAGAAGAGGCGTCACGAGGACCCGGCCATGCTCACACCCTGGCCTTGGACTTGCAGCCTCCACAACTGGGGGGAAAAAGGTCTGTTGTTAAAAACCCCTCACCGTGGTATTGTGAGATGGTCGCCCGGAAGGACCAAGACGTTTCCCAGCGATAAGCGAACAGTAGCTAATGATTAGGTTCGTCGTGGGACCAACAATGTGCTAAGCATTTCCCGAGACCTTTCTCATCTAATTCTCAGACCAACACTGTGAGGCAAGTAAAACTATATCCGGGTTTTTTTTTTTTTTTTTTTTTTTTCAGATGAGGACATAAGGCTGAGAGAGCAGAATTAACTTGTTCAAAATCACAGGATGCATCAGCAGCGAAACAGGAATTCAACTCAGGCTCTGAGAAGGCAGACCCGAGTCAGTGACCACGACCTCCCCGGCTGCCCGGGACACAACTTCTGCTCTTTCCCTGTGCCTGTAGGACATGACCTTATACATGTAAGACCACAAAAGAACCAGCCGCGCCCTTTGATGCCAGCTTATTTAGTAATTTGCTTTCTCTGGTACACATGGTGTTTCCTTACCCGGAATCTAATCGGTGAGGTTAATGGAGGCGTAAATCCCTCAGAGTCACGTCTGTGAGCCTCCCTACTGAGGTATGGCATTAGCATGGTAATGGTTAATGCCAACTAGACTCTGGTAAACATTCTCCAGCGCCTTCACAAAGCTGCCGACACCTGTGACCGACTGCGCACTCTTGGAAAATTGACTTACTCCGTCCAGCGCAATCATTATAAATCAACCCTCCGCGGTCGAGCGCTAGGAAAACCTGATTTAAGTGGCTTGGGTCAAAGCAGAGAGGGAGAGGAAGAGGACAAGGGGAAGATAAGGAAAGTGAAAGGAAAGAAGAAAGAGAAAAGACAGAATGGGAAAGGGAAAGAGAGAGGAGGAAAGGAAAGAAACCAAGAAGGGCGAGAGCGAGAGGGCTGTCAACCAGCAGGGCCGGGGAAGGTCTACCCTGATTGAGGATTTGAGGAAATGAACTAGGGGACAGCAAAGTAGGAAATGCATAATGCTGCGAGAATGCACTTTCTCGAGCAGTCTTAGATCAAAGAACCCCCAGAAGGGCCTGGAATCCATAAGTTTACTTTTAGTGCCAGACAATGTTTCAGAAGAGCCTGGGAATTTTCTTTTAGGATCACATTTACCCCAAAGAAATCATGAGATGTTATTCAGTGCACCAGGCAAGATTTCTTCTAGGCTCCTAATTTACCAGAAGATTCTTCCCACCCAGCATGAAGAGAAAATGGGAGGAGAGAGACCACTGCCAGGGAAAAGGAAGTGGGGGAAGTTCTTAAAAAGCAGTCCAAGCAGAGTCAAACACTGTGAGTGGGTGGGAATACGGGGGACCGAAGACACCTCACACTCGAGGTTCCATAACAAACACTATCACGAGAAAGAAAGAAGTTGCATTTGTCGTTATTATTTTTATTTTTTGGCATTTCCATGTTGCCTTGGGGACCAGGAGCACCAGTTATGTAACCCCAGTTATATCTGTTTCTTATAAATCATGAGTAGTCTGCTCTGTAAACAGCTCTTTCAAACAGCAAACAAGAGCTTTGGCAGATGAGGATAGATGAGGATAGCATCTACAACCCTAGGTCATATTTACATAGAATCTTTGTTTCAAGATACCTTTATTTGGCCTCCCCGGTGGCGCAGCGGTTGAGTGCTGGGTTGCGGGGCTGCCCGCAGCCTCTGCAGCACCAGTTCGATCCCCGACTACTCCCTGGCCACCGGAGGAGGGTCCCACATGGCGCGCAGACCTCTCCTGCCGCCCGCTGCTCCCCTCAGCAGTGTACTTCGGTCCTTCTGCCTGCTCTGTTCCCTGCTCTGGCTCTGGTGAATTCTCTCACCTTCCTGCTCTTCTGACTGTACCCAGTGCTTGTATAAATAAATAAATAAATAAATAAATCTTTAATAAAAAAAAGATACCTTTATTTGCATACAGTGTGCTACAGATTATGACAGCAGTGAGAGTGCTGTGGTGGTGTTTGCCAGACAGCTTCCAAATCCCCAAGGTATGAATGGGCACTACACTTCCTAGCCTTGTTCAAAAAGAGAAGTGCGAGACATGGCCTGCAAGGTTTCAGGGCTCTCGGTGAGAGGTGCTGAGCCATAGCAGGTTTCTGCAGTGTATTAGTTTCCTACGGCTGCTGTGACAAACACCACAAATGCAGAGGGTTAGTACAACTCAGCTTTCTTTCCTTATAGTTCTGGATGTCAGAATTCTAAAATAGGTCCACAGGGCCATGTTCCTTCTGGAAACTCTAAGGGAGAATCCATTTCCTGGCCTACTCCAGCTTCCAGAGGCCTCCCACATTCTGTGGCTCATGGCCTCTTCTTCCATCTTCAAGGCCAGCAGAATAGCATCTTCTTTCCTCTCTGAACTTTACTTCTGTCCTTATATCTTTGCTTTCTCCCTACCTCCTTTCTAGGGACTCTTGCGATTATATTGGGTATATTTGAATAATCCAGGATAATCTTTCCATGTCAAGATCCTTCACATCATCACATGTGCAAAGTCCTTTTGGCATGTAAGGAAAAATAGACGGGTTCAGGAGGTCAGGACGTGGACATCTTTGGGTTTATTATTTAGCCCACCACATGCAATCTTCACATAAAAGCAATAATTTAAAATGTAAGGTATATGAACATATGTACCAATTAAAATCATGTGTATGTATTAATGTTCCATAAATTTGATGCAAATTAACACTTTTTATAGCTTTTTAAAAAAAATTTATGTATACAAGCACTGGGTACAGTCAGAAGTGCGGGAGGATGAGAGAATTCATTAGAGCCAGAGCGGGGAACAGAACAGGCAGCCTGATGAAATACACTGCTGAGGGGAGCAGTGGACACGGCAGGAGAGGTTTGCGCACCATGTGGGACCCTCGCCGGTGGCTGGGGATCAAACCGGCGCTGCAGAGGCTGCGGGCAGCTTTGCAGCCCAGCGTTCAACCGCTGTGCCAGCGGGGGAGGCTCTTTTATAGCTGTTTTAATGTCTTTTGGGCCTTGGTTCTCCAGTTGAAAGGCAAGAAATATGTAGTCCAGAAATCTTTCCCAATTTCTTGGCTTGCAATTCATCAGCTAAGACAGCCTTCTCAGCCCACACGCCTGGGTGAAAGAATGGTAGCAGGGCAATTGGTTCTTAATATTGACCCATAGATATCTAAGTTCTGACTTAGGATAATCAAATATTGACATAGAGAACCGGACTTGGTTCTAGATAGTGACATGTAGAACTTTTGATAACAGCAATTAAAATACAACAGCTAACCCGAATTGATTGTCCATTCTACTTGAAAGTGGACTGGGTATTTTCCACTCATATCTCATTTATTACTTACCAGAACTTTCTCAAGCCAATATAACTACATTGATTTTATATATGGGGCAGCTGGAAATCAGAGCGCTCAAGTAACTTGCTCTAGGTCAAAATTGCAATTTTGAGAGAGACACCCAATGCAGACACAAACATACACCCCTGTGTTTGTCTTTAGGTGGACGCTCTTGTGGGGGTCTGGAGATGTGAGCTCCCCGGTACTCGTTAGGGGTGCATGTGAGGTGAGACTGGAAGGAGCAGTAACCTGTTGAACTTTGAAAATGTGAAGCCTCTGAACATTAGATACTTAAAAGGTAGTTTGTTTTCACTGGGCCCCCGTCTTTCCTCCTTCCCTCTATTTCATTTCATTTTATTATTTTAATGTCGAGTTGACTCGGTTCTTATCGTCAGCATGAAATGGCTGACTGGTCATTACCATTGTGTAAATTTTCCTGCAAAATTTGATCATTTCCTCAGTGTTCCTTATAGAGGGTGGTGACCTCCCCTCATAGCCTTTTCCTGTTCCACCTCCTGAGAAACGCGCTCTCTGGAAACATCATTTCGCTGGCTCATATTAAACATTTGATTTGAAAGAAATAGCTCAAAGGTCGCGCGGGTTCGGTGACAGTAAACAGTGGTGAGTGGGGCTCGGCTGCTTAGTGTCAAGCGCTGGGCTTGAGGCTTTAGATCTTATTCAACTCAAATCCCAGGGATCATCAATAACCATGATGATGATAAAATAGCCTCCACAACAGGGAGGAAAAAGGGGGTAGGGGCCTGTTGGATAAGTGACTTTCAAAGCCCCAGAAAATTAACTGATAATCCCTAGGGGAGGGCACCCCAGGGGGAGCAATTCTGAAACTCCTTGTCCGGCTTCTGCTTAGCCTGGCTGCCTGGGAGGAGGGGAGGAGGCTGGGGATGCAGGCAGGAGAGGCGACGACGTGGCCGGTTCCTTCAAATGAAGTGCCCTTTGGCCTCCATGGTTCCCACGCACAGGCTCCCCGTACCCCAGTGTCTCCTGCCTGGAGGCTCATTCAGATCCACTTTTGTCTGACCTTCTGCATATTTGCACATTATCTTTAATTTCACTTAAAACACAACCAAATGTGGACGCCAAGTCAACACATCATCTCCTTTTCACTTCCAGAGACCAGCTCATAGCACAAGTCCCGTGAGAACTGAGTCCCACTTGTGTTTCTCTGGCGCTCAAGCCAAAGTCTTGCGGTGTATATGCAAACACAAATATACGTTCTTGTTCACCTTGTACAAAAACACAAAAAATCATGTCCTCCAAGGTCCCCTCCGGAGAGCAGCGAGAAGAGCACTGTACTTGGAGTTGAAAGCTGTGGGTACAACACTTGACACTCGACTTACTAGTCATGGGGCCTCCCTGGGCTTCAGTGTTCTCGTCAATAAGGTGGGGACACAATATCTCCGAGGAAGCACTGTTTTCATTGGCAAATGCAATCATGAAGGTTCTGGATAACATACTTCATGCCATGCAGAGGTCAACATTTATTGTTATATCAAGAGGAAACTGGCCAGTTTTGGGGACCTACAGCTTTAAAAGTATTAGCGCGGACACAGTTTCTAAGATGACAGAGACACGCGTGTATATGAGGAACAGTAGAAGACCACAGACTTGTGCTGTTTTAGAGCCGTAAAGAACCTTGGGGATATTCCTTAAGTTACAGATAAGAATATTGAGGCACTGAATTTTATCAAGTCTGATGCTTCCTAGGTGACAACGCTGGTTCAGAAGCCAGGTCTTTTGAGTTCCCGTCTGTTCTGTGAGAAGACAAAGAGCCAAAGGATTATCATAAAAGCCCCAATCTGTCCTTTAAAATATATCTACAGATTTTCCTATCAGTGAACTCCTGGATAAATAACCAGCCAGTTTAAGGTAAAGCTTTGGAAAAAGACAAGAGCTAAATAGATTGTACGGAAAAGTGGGAATCAATATATTAGTTCATTAAACCAATTTTGCTTGGGCCCCAGCTTGAAGTACTTTGAAGCCGTGTAAGGTGGACCCCACGCGCAGCTGCCACCGCTCTTCAGAGGCCCTCCCTGTCTGCGGAGGACGGCAGAGCGGCGAGTGATAAGCCGGATGACACATCCGCTCTGTCAAGAAAGACGCCGCCCCGTGGAGGCGCTGAGTGAGGCCTTGGACGGCGGGCAAAGCTGCTCGCCGGAGCGAGAGGGCCGCTGTCCGTCGCAAGCGGAGGAAGACTCGTCTGACTGGGGGGAGCGAGCAGAGCAGCTGGGGTTTTATCGGACATTCTGGAAGGTAAGGAAAATAAGTACAATAATTCAGAGTATATCCCACACAGTGCTCTGGGTGGCTGAACCACATCTAAAATGCTCTGCATTATCACTGTTTGTAGATGTCATTATGGATTCAAGCTATTTTAGGAAATTCATGCTAGGAATGTAATGGACTACGGCAGTCACCTGTTTTGAGTACCTGGCCTGTTTGTCCATCTTGTTTTTCTGGTTCCTTTGAGAATCACCTCTTTTCCATAGGGTCCCAGTGGGGCTCTTTGTCACTCACAGGGAAAGAAACATAAGCCAAATGTGACCAGTCACGGTACCGTATACTAGACGTGGCGGTCCATGGGCGTGGAGGCCAGACCATCCCATCAGGCATTTTCAAGCACACGCCTTAGGAAGAAACAGTGCTTGCCCTGGAGTTTGACAGGCTCTCGGCTGGCACGTGGAGAGTGACAAAGGTTCTCGCCATGCTCAAACTTTAGTGAGGCCCCTGGAGTCCTCTTTTTGACTCGGCCTTTCACATCCAGCCTGCCCTGCTGGACCCGCACAGCCCAGGTTCAGCAAGGACTGTGCTCAGAGTGCTGAGCACCCCACCCTAGGTCACTGATCAAATTCCTCACCCCCCTTTTGATGTCCAAGTTCTTGGCCTGTCTCTAACCAGAGTCCCTTTACCTTTGGTTTCGCTTTTGAAAAACTTTCCATCCACTGACCCGCTTACCTTGCTTCAAGGTGTTAAATCCCCATTTGTCCTTGTGTTTGGAGTTGAGCCCCGTCACCTCCCCTGTGGCAACAGCATCGACTCCTATCGCATTGTGGCATTTGAGCAGGTGCTGAAATATATTCTTTCCTTAACTAGGTGCTGACAGACCTCACTGAAGCTGGACATGGGGAAACAAGGAACTGTGCCTGAAGCCAGAGGCATCCAAGGACTTGCCAGTCACAGAAGCCACTACGCCCTTCCACACCAGCCGAGGAAACCAGACATGGACTTCCTGGGGAAAGTGGTATTGAGGCTGGAGATTCAAGGGTGTCCAGCTCCCCTCTGGCTCTCCTCCCAATAGCAACGGGGGTGGCAGTTGGTATTTCTTATGGGGATTTTATCCTTTCAAAAAATGAACATTGGAAAAACACTAGTAAGGGTGACACTACCCTAGACAGTTTGGCAGACTATTTCACCTCATTCCGCCTCTGCTGGAAGCCCTCGCTTTTCCTAACACGCAGGTGAGCAACTGAGGCCCAAGGCTCTCTTTAGTGAACCCGAGGAGGATGGCACCCAAGCCACGTGTTCTTCCACGCCTCTCTAAATAGCCTTTGTAAAAGAATTCTTGATGTTGCTTCATTTCCCCCCCCTACTTTAAAGAAGTTGGGAAAATGTACCAACCATTTTATGTTGTTTCTCGGTTAGTTTCTTCACACACAAGCAAATGTGCTGGAGGGGGAGGAAATCACCTTAAATCTATCCCATTTCTGGCCTGCCTTGAGGGACAAGCTAATGCCTAGCCATTAGCATGAAGGGAAGCCTTAATGGACCAAGACATTAAACACTCCCTGGAAAATTCTGTGGTGCCACTGGGAGTTTACGGAGGCGGAACAGCCCCCAGCACAGGCGGCTGCCCGGCACGGGTGGGCTTTTCCCAACTTCGCACAAAAGCGCGTTGACTGCCTTTCAGCCGAACAAACAAGGTTTCTCTTTCATGAGGGTTTGCTTTGATCAAACATTTTTGTCGGACTCACCTACAAGGGAGACAACGACCACTGTGGTCTCCTCATGAAGCAAAATGATGTTCCCAGTCTTCAATGAGAAAGTTCTTATTTTTAATTTCGCTGGGTTTCTTATACATTGGGATCTAATTCATTCTCCTTTGAACCAATATGTCTTTAAAAATAGTTCTCTCACGTTTTTCCTTTAGAAGAAAACTATTCCTATTGGTTACCTTACAAGGCATACCCATATTCCTTTTGCTTTCATAAGTAATGGCTACACGAAAAACACAATCTGGAATTGTGATTAGCATTACCAGGTAGTTTATTTGACTTGGGACTGTGAGTGAAACATAGTTCAGAGGGTAGCATAGCTTGAAACTCTGAAGAGGTCTTCTACTTCATTCCAGAAGGGCCAAACATAGCATTTATAGTCTGGTGCCTTCTATGTGTTACCCACTCAATAAATGAACAACCAGAATGCAGTAAAATGTGGGTTTTGAGTAGCTCGCTTTCACCAAGAACAGGAAGCAGGATAGCTAGCAAAAAAAAGTGAGAAGAGATACGCCAGAGAGATTTACATTAAGATTGTAATCTCAAGATATAAAGTCGAGTACACAGTAATCACAAAATCTGGCAGCATTAACTATTCTGTGGTTTTGAGTGGGTAGTTATTTACAATTATTTCTGTTGGTTTTTTTTTTTTTTTGAAAAACAAAGCAACACAAAGCAAATCAAAACAATCCTCACCCATAGCAGACTTTTGCACACTTGAGTATTTTCCAATAAGAATGTAGTGTTAAAGTTTCAAATCATGGAGCTGTAACATTCAAAATGATTTACATCTCTCTCCCTTCCTCCCCTTCTCTTCTACCCCATTCCACCCTTCGCAAAATAAAAAGTGCAAAAGCATGTTCCAAGCATGTGTCAGTATGGGTCAGTTCTAGGGATAAACCCAGGATCATTAATCACTCCAACATGCAGCTTCAACATGAAACAAGAAACGAGTCTCCCCTCTCCCCTTTAAAAAATAAACTTTGTTTTTTGAATAGTTTTAGGTTCATAAAAAAATTGAGTGGAAAGTACAGACAGTCCCCATATATCTCCTGCCCCTGCGCAGCCTTCCCCCCGTCAACATCCCCCACCCGAGTGGCGCCTTTGTTACAACTGACGAATCTGTATTGACATATCATTATCACCCAAGGCCCATAGCTTGCGTCAGAGTTCATTTTTGGTGCTACGCATTCTATGGTTTTGACAAATACACAATGACACATATCCACCTTCATAATATCATGCAGACTGGTTTCGCTGCCTCAAAATCTGTGTTCCCCCTATTCACCCCTCCCCCACCCCACCCCTGGCAACCACTGATCTTTTTACTGTCTTCAGAGTTTTGCCTTTTCCAGAATGTCTGATAGTTTGAGCAAATCCCCCTTTAAAGTAGCTCAGGTTCATCAATAATGAATACAATTACTTTATGAGTACCTACAAAAGCAAAGCTCACTTCTCTTTCCCTACCTGCTAGAGGTTACACTCGTGTCAGAATGCTTAACCACCTTGGGAGGGGAGGTGAATCTTGAACCCTTATCTCTGCTTCCAAAATTAAGACACAATCGGTTTAGAAATGTAATATTTTTTAGTAAGAGAAAAACCAATTAATATTACTAGTTAAGAGGCTGAAGGAGAAATAGAGCCATGCCCAGCAGATGCATTAAAAGGCTTTTAATAAAATTCAACATTATGCATGACAAAATCTTGGTAAACAAGGGATAGAACAAAACTTTCTTAATGTTTTGCAAAGAATGCTTACAAAGTAATTATAGCAGATTTCGCACACAGCGATGAGATATTAAACGTTAAATGTATTCATTTTAAAATTATGTGTAAGGAAAGAATTTCTCACTGTCATTGGTTCTAATCATCATCGTATTGGAGATACTTAGCCAGCAAAATTATTACAGGAATTGAAAGGAAGAAAAAAGCTCTCATTATGCAAAGATAATATGATTATCTTGTAGAAAACGCCAGGTCATTTGAGGACAACTGTTTGGAATTGCTGAATACAAAATAAGTACACAAAACTGTGTTTCATTTCACCAGTGACAAACAGAAAAGAAAAAATGACAACAGTATTAAAAATTTTGAGTATTTAGCAATATTTTCCACAGGGCTTTAAGAAAACAGACAATAGCAGTTTCTTGAATGTCACACAAGAAGGTGAAGAGAGCGGAGGGCCGCAGCATGGTCAGAGCAAGAGCACGTGCATTGGTTATCGCCTGCTGTGTAACAAAGGACCCTGCGTGTAGTGACTCAAGGCCACAAGTGTTTATTTACAGTCCTGTGTCACTTAATGACGATGCGTTCTGAGGTCGAGAAATGCGTTTAGGTGATTTTGTCATTGCGTGGATGTCTACGTGCACTTACACAGACCTGGACTGTCCAGCCCGACACACCCAAGCTATGCGCCATGGCCTATCCCGGCAACATCACACGTGATGTTTTACCTCACAGTTTCGGCAGATCACATGTTCCGCATGGCTTAGCTGTGGGGTTCTGGCTTGAGGCGTTTTGTGAGGTTGTAATCAAAATGTCAAATGGGGGTGCAGTGATCTGAGAGCGTGACCAGCTGGAGGACCCGCTTCCCAGCTCGCGGACATGCTGGAGGCAGGAGGCACAGCTCCTCATCACAGGGCCCTTTCCATGTGGCCCCCCTGACAGCTGGCTTCCCCCAGAGTGAAGGATCCAAAAGAGAGACTGACATCATGTCCTGTCTCTTCTTTTCTTCTCTGTTTATTGGAAGCAAGTCACTAAGTCAAGCCCACACTCAAAGGGAGGAAGAGGAGCTCTGTCATTTGGAGGCAAAGTCAAAGAGATTTTGGACGTATTTCAAACTGCCACAAAAGTGAAGGATATCAGTTGTCTACCCATTGGACACTGGGTTCCATGCATCCTGTTGCTTTCATAATAGTCTGTATTTTTCGTAACAGTTTGATTTATAAGAATTTTTTAATTAAAAAAATACACAGATATAGGTGATGAAAGCTATAATAAGCAAGAAATGATAAAGGCAAAATTCAGGTTAAGATTCACCTCCGGAGTAGGGATTCTCAACCCGAGGTGATTTGGGCTCCTGGGGGCCATTTGGCACCATCTGGATACATTTTTGTCCAGGGAGGTGCTCCTGGTACCTAATGGGAGGAGCCAGGGATGCTGATGAACATTGCACAGCACCCAGGGCGGCCTCCCAGCAAGGATCTGGTCCCAAAGTGAGCAGCGCCCAGGTGGAGAGACCTGGGGAGGGAGCTTGTGCGGGGCTGGTCACGCAGGGGACAGAATCACCATCTTCATTTTCTGGGACTGATTTAGTGAGGCAAACACAAGAATACATTTATTTATTTATAATGATTCATAATTTATTTATAACGATTAATAAACATAAATAGCACCCTGTCCGTGTTTTTTTTGAGTTTATTTAGCAATTCATAAATATAATGAAAAAGGAAAGTTGAGTCCACAGAACTTTGGATTCGTTGGACATGGGAGGCTGAGATCAACTTCCTGTTTCTGAGCCACTAGAAAAATGGCGGTGCCATGGAAGGCTACAGTTTTTCTTTTACCTAACATGAAAGTTTGCCCACAATCTTTCTGGACTCAGCGTTTTATTGAGATGGACAATGAAGCTTCAACATGAAGGGGAGAGTGAATTTGCAAACTGACAAATCTCTTAACTTGGCGATTTGCACGTCAGTGTCTGTCTCGTCAAGTCCTGCTGGCTGTAAGTCATTGTTCCATTGTACCCCCTCCCCAAGGGTAACCCCAGCAGCGGGGCTGAGACCTCCGGCACTGGAAACTTCAAATGGGCAGAGGCCTTCGAGATGTCCCAGCTCCAGGGCCCCGAGCCTGCTTTCTGCCCACCCCGAGCTCTCTGGCGGCCCAGCCCACCTGGGCCGGTGAAAGCAGTTCCCTGAAGTCAGGCCCAATCGGAATCTCAGGGGCTGGGCCCGGGCCTGGGCCTGGGCCACCCTCTCTCTGAACTTCCACACAAGTTCGTGGTTACTCTGGGCTTTAAACGAATGAAAATCAAGTCTTCCATGATTAAAAGCAAATGCTCTGTAGAGTGCCACGGTTGCAGGGAGCTGAAGGTCTGCTGTGTGTATCTGAGGCCGGAGTGAACTGGAGGAGACAGAGTAAGAGATGGAATTTAAGGAAACATGTGATCTTTTTTACTTTTAGATTATGCTCTGATTTTTCCCGTTAACCATGCAGCTGATTTTTCACACATGATAACAATATTTTTTCTCGCAGCAGATGGGGTCATATATGAAAGGGGTTTTGCACCTTATTGTGTCTTTCACGTGTCTAAAAATTATACATAAAGACCCCAAGTGTGAGCAATTCCTCTAAACTCTGCCAACCCTTTGTGTTTTTCAACAGCCAACTAGGAGGCAGTGGAGCCATTCAAGTTTTAAAAATGTGTAATGACCCTCATTACAGAAATTTGAAAGGCTGTCCAACCTAAGGAACCCCAATTTTTTTTTTCCAGAAGAAAACTGCCCGATGTGAGCTTTGGGCTTAGGAGGCTGACGTGTCATGAATCCAAAGGTCGAGCCAAAAACAGTTCAAAGAAAATGGACTTTTCCCAGCTTGAGTCCCATTTGAAACCTGGGCCATCTTGAGAATATTTGAAAGTGGGAACTTGAAGGGAGTCGATTATCCTGATAAAGGCAGCAGCGTAGCCTTCAGCAGCAGAGTCGTGGAAAGTTAAATATATAAAAGATGAAAAACAGGGCAGCATTTCTTCAGGGAGAGTGTGAGGCTTAGGGAAATTCTTGGGTCACAGTGCTGGGGAGGTGGAAGGGCTCTTGGCCGCGAGTGTGAAGGCAGAGACGTGATGGTGTGATCTCCTGGCGCCACCCCACAGCCCTCTCCCCTGCTCGCTCCATCTGGCCATCCATTCTGGGAGGTGAGTTTCAGACCCACATCCCCGGCCTCTCCACCTCCAGCCCTGTGAGTCTAGCAGTTAAGGAAGTTTCGTCTGCCAGGAGAGTCTCCCGCCTCCCTTGTATTTTAAGGTCCCCATGAAGCGACGGGATGTAGTAGGCGTGCTGCCCTCAAGTGTGCCCAGTCTGCCCGAACCGGGCCCGAAGACAAGTCATGGTGGGCATGACGAACCTGCGGGGAGTGAGTCCTCCTTTGTGCGTAAAGCCCCTGGAGTCGGCAGATGGTGGATGACGAGGAGGGTCTTTTCCAGGCTTCTTGGGAAGCCAGGACTGAGCGCAGCTGGGGCCCGGGGCAGCAGAAGTGCTCCAGGCCTTTAGGGTCTTGGCAGGCCAGGCAGAGCCTCGTCATCGCTCGGTTGGAGGAGTTACCTGTGACCACGCCGCCGTTTGGCCACAAACTTAGCATGACGACAGTGTCCAATAATTATCTGTGGCAACAACACAGGGTTACGACCTCACGGCCCAGCTGGTAGCGCCCTCCTCAGGCGGCAGCTAGGGGGTCGGCCGGGGTGGGGCCTCAGAGGCTCCCCGGCACGTCCACCATCACACTGCCACTTGAAGGTGGGATCATCCCAGCCATGATCCTGGGTGTCCGGGTCATCTCAACTGATCCAACCAAAAGCCACGTGTTCATTGGGAATAACTCATAGCCTCGGGTGTGAGTGCATTGGCATTGGTGTGTGGCCACTGGTTTCACAGCCACTGTGCCTCTGAAAACACGAAGGTTTCCATATCACCTGCCAGCCCGACTTGGCAGTGATCCCCATCCCAAAGGAACGCCCCCACTCCTAAAACTGACACCCCTGTCTCCCCTGCTATTTCACTGGTGTCTCCACAGGTTTCATCACTTGATGAAATGGTTGCAGAATGTGTGGGCAGCACTGGAAAGTCACCACGACCAGTCCCACAGCCCAGTCTTTCGAGCACATTCTCTTGGATGTACTCAAAGGACTGGCCCCGCCATGTATTTAAAGACTCAACTTACTTCCCAACCGTGCAAGCCACTTCTTGACAGTAATAGAACAGTTGAAGGAAAGTGAATCCTTTGTCTTCATTTTTTGGGAGGTGGGGGAGGGTGGCTGCACTTTTGTAGATGACTTGGCCAAATGCCCTCAATTAGGAAAAGTCCTTCTGTGGAAGAAAGTTTCATCACTTAGAGTCCCCTCCCCCTGAAATGTAATTCCCAAAGAGTTGGTTTTGGAGGTGCAGGGCAGGGCAGGAGGGGCCTTGGCCTGCATGGGGCTGGCAGCCCCGAGGGCCCTTCCCGGTGGAAGAATCCAAGCGCAACTCCATGGCCAGCCCCCGTGGCCTCCGCCCCATTCTGTGGGGATGCTCTTGACTTCACCTCCAAGCGCCCTCGGTGTCATTTCTGGGCATCCAATTGTTCTTGTCTCTTCCAGGCGATGTTGAGGTGAACACCTGGCGTTTTATTTGAAGCTCTACAACCTGAGCCCTCCTAACCAGTCTCCGCGTTTGGACTCTGCAGCTGGAAAGCATGTTTGTTCGCGTGGCGTTTTCACCATCCAGGAAATCCTCTGGGGAATTCGGGGTACATGTGGTACCTTTGAAGTCCCACAGCAATTTTCTCCTTCCTACTTTCCTCCGCATTTTGTTACATTCTTTTAATTGATGTATTTTGTCTGATGTATTCTATTAGGAGCGCTTGGAGGGTGATGCGTTTAGCATACAATGTCTATGACCATCACCATCACGTCTCTCTGCATCAACACAATGCCATCATTTGGCCTCTGCTCGCCACCCCCGGCGCTGGGGTACCAGGACACAGAACCGGGCTTTGCGAGTCCGGCAGGGAAATCACTCACTATCTCATCCTTGACTTCCCTGCCTCAGAGCTGAAAATTCCTAATTCAAGTTCGCTTCAAGTTTGACAGTTCTGAAATTCAGGTTTCTCCCTTTCTGAGTCCTGCGTGTCCCAGGAGTCGTGGAGGATGCGCGCCGATGCACGTGCACGTGCAGAGTAGCTTGTGGTGAAACAGGCCTCTTATCATTTAATCATGGAAGGGCAGCCTGGCACAGATAGAATTGCCTCAGTTAGCAGGTGATTTAAGTCCAAGAAAGGTAAAATAAATAGCAAGCCTGTGCACCTAAATTTCATTCAATGGTAATTCCTGGAAGCTTGAAGACACGGATGTTTTTCTCCCTTCATACCTCTGTCGTGCTTGCATGTAAGAGATGTCCAGACATGGCAGTAGGATTCACTCTGTCTTGTGACTGGCTCCAGAGAAGAAAAGCCAGAAAGGACCCCCCCTTGGCCACTGGCATTTAAGTCCTGCCAACTCATAAAGTGCCCGGGAAGAATCTTAAGGATAAAAACACAACGTTTATTTAGAACCCTCAGACTTTGAGCTGAGAGAGAACAGTGAAGAGACACAGCATTTTAGAAATGTATTTTAGAAATAGTATGTGAATAAAAATCATTCTGTCTTTTTGGGCCATTTCGAGCATTTTTTTGTTAGAATTTCCAAGTGATACCTTGGCGCTTTTTTCTTTTCCCCCTTTCTTTTTCCCCCTTAATATTTATATTGTGCTTAAGTGGACCTACAGACATGCAGTTCTTGATAAAAGCTTCAAATAATGAATTTATGATGCTCTCCTCTGCTGAAGCAGTCAGGGCAACTCTGACCTTTGAAAAGGTGGAATCATTTTTTTGCTGCATTAAGTGAAGCGCAAGCGAGAGGCCCAATAAGCCAATTTATGTTTGATTTTATCTCAAGCATGTCAGAGTTGATCTAGCCAACTCAGATTAGGGTGAGAGAGAGGCAGTGAATTGTTGAAATTGGAACAAATAGGAGTGGTTTCAGGCTGAACAAGACATGAAATCCATAAAGAATTCTTTTTTTAAAGATGTTTTTTATTTATTTATGCATAAAGAACTGGGGTACAGTCCAGAGGAGTGGGGGGATGGGGGTGAGGGGATTCACCAGAGACGGAGTGGGGAGCAGAACAGGCAGATCTACTGAAACACACTGCTGAGGGGAGCAGCGGGCGAGACAGGAGAGGTCTGCTGTGCCATGTGGGTTGCTCCCTGGCTGGCTGGGGATGGAACTCGTGCTGCCGAGGCTGCGGACAGCTTCACAGTGCTGAGACTTAACTCCTCGCGCCACCAGGGAGGCCCAATAAAGAATTCTTATACATATTTTCATCTAATGAATGAGATTAGGAATTTGGTGCAAGAGGGTGACTGGAGTGATACTTTGGGCCTCGCAGCACAAAAGGTTCCTGAATTCACCGAATGGATGGGGGCAGCTCTGTTTACCCACCTGAAAGATGGCCGCTTCCCAGCTCTTATTTTATGAAGAAGGGGCCTCTGGCTCTATCTTTTAGAATTTTAAAGCTACACATTTAAGGAGGACGCCAGCCAGTGAGGACACCAGAAGCCCTTTGATGCCACCAGACACCCTCAGTCGCATCACTTGCGGTAATCCCGTCTACTTAGGAGCCAATTAGCTGTCCGGTGCCTTTTTTTGAGATTTGCTGTAATCAAGTACTCACCTGGGCACCCTTCTTTGCAGCCAGAATCCGTCATCTCTTGGGCTGCTCCACGCCCCACTGCACCCCCGTCTGCCCTGCTCAGAGGTCAAGGGGCAGAGCCATTGCATGGGCCTCGGGGAGCGTCTGCTGCCAGAGCTAATGGCGCAGGCCCAGCGTGTCTGGGAGCCTTCAGAGGAGCCCATGGAAAAAGGTAACAGAGTCGGGGGCCCTGGGGGGAGGGGGGTTGGAGGCAGAAGCCGGTGCTGGGGCCCGATTCCGCACCCCTTGTTGTGGGTTCCCAGGTGCCCTTCGGCTTCCTTTGCCCTCCGCTGGCGCCTGGAGCCTGAGGCCCCTCTGGGACGCTGTGGCCGAGATGGCGCCGCAGGGGAGCTGGGCTCGTGGGTTTCCCAGCATGCTGGCGATTTTTTATCAAGAAGTTTGTCTCTGTCCAAAACTTTTGTAAAGGTCAAGTTCTGCTCTGCAAGAGATGCAAGCCTACTGACGTCGCCGGAGACAGTTCTCTCTTCATTTGCTTATTGCAAGACAGTCGCTCGGCAGCTAGAGGAGATCAGCTGTTTTCTGTGACGTTCAGTCTGCCTGTTTAACCAACTGTTAGTCCAAATGAGGCCGAGTTCTATCTTCTCTTTCCAGGGGAATTTGGAATCTAGAAAGGCTCATCTCTGCAGGGTGTGATGGGGAAAATGCAGGGAGTAATTGGTTCCATTCATTTTAAAATTCCTTATAAAAGCATGAGGAATTAATTCATATTCAAAGAGAACTGAATGGAGCCTCAGAGAAAGCCATCGTGTTTTCACAGATTTTTTTTTTTTCCTTTGGGGAGAAGCAACTCCATTTAGTAGTAGAATGTTCCATAGAAAGTTCATTCATGAATGACATGGATCAGGGTCCCCAGAGATCCCTGAACCTGAGAAAGATCCCCATCCCAGGACTCAAGTATTTTGTCTCATGAACACGACCACACAAGGGTGTGTGTATGAGGTGTTCTGGTGTACTCACGCGGGGCAGTCGCAGTCGAGGGTGTGGAGCTGCATCACTTCTGGAATGACTCAGTTATGCTGCAGTAACAAATGACCCCCAAATCTCACGGCGCATTTCAGCCAAGACGGACACCGTGCAGCCGCGGTGGCTCTCCCATTGCTCTGCTCTCACTGTGTTCCCGTGACAGCCAGGTGACAGAGCAGCCTCGAGCTGGCACACTGCTGGCTGGCATGGCAGAGAGAAGAGGGCCTGGCACACTGACCCCTGGCTCTCGGACCCACCGCTCAGTCTCATCTGCTGGGGAAGTCCCATGGCCCAGGGCACGAGGTTTGTGAGGGTGGTTCTCCCGGGAGCCACATCCAACGGCCGCAAGCATGGTGAGTCGGCAAGGCTGGGAAACTGAGTTACACGAGAAAAGTCTATGCTAGGCCGCTGCGGGCATCATCAGTTCCTCCATTTGTTACATAAAAAGTCAGATGAGCACGTGTTTCATTCTCACAGCGATGCAGTGAAATGCAAGAATCGGAGGCGTTGAGGAGTTTTTTTTTTAAGTTTCAAATACCCTTTTCTGCTTTGAAAAATAGGGTAGTTACCAGAGGTGGGGGATGAGGGTGGGCAGGACAGAGGGGGCTATGTGATGGGGGATGGGCACTGGAGCTTTGGTGGCAGGGGAAGGAAGCACCTGTTTTGTAAATGAATGGGAAATCAGTAAAATTTGATTAAAAATAAACAAAAACCAAATATTATTTTCTGAGAAGATAATCACAATCTCAATGTAGACCCATAACATAGTCTCGAGGTTGATGTTTGCTTAATGGAAGGAACATTGTGATTTACTCAAAGATAAGAATATCGTCTTGGTTGTAAGGCAGCATGGAGAGGCATTTTATCATTTATTTGTCAAAGATGAAAATAATCATTAAATGATTGATTCGATGGTTTCCCTTCCTCCATGGAAACGAAGGCAGCCAGGTGCTCCAAGAAGTTGCTTCTGGAAGGCTTGGGATAGAACAGCCAATAGCTGAGGATTCGTGATCTTTGACCTCCCCAGTGCTGAAAATGTCCACAAACAAGTATGACCTCATAATAAAAAAAAATAATAGGACATACCTTTATGTCAGATGCTCCCCTGCTGCAAAATAAGAACATTATGTAGGAAAGATGTCTGTGATCTTTTTATTTTTGAGGCCCCATGAGATTTCCATCTGCAACAATTCTAGCCTGTATTTGAGGTCTTTCTGAAACACGGATTCATAGGCACTTTCTAGATTTTTCTATAAGCAGTTTTATGGATCAGAAGAGAAAAATGTGGCTCTACACAGGCAAGCAGACATAATGTGAACGACGGTGGGCCAGGGAGGGCCACGGCTGGAAACAGAGAAGCAGGGGTGTCCTAACGGATGGTGCCGGGATGGAAGTGGGGGTGTCAAAGTCCACTTGACAAGTCTCCCAGGGGACGGGAGCAGCAGAGGATGCAGGCACGGGGGAGGGGCAGTGAAGCTGCCAACGGGAAAGCAGAAGACACAGCAGCCCCGGAGGCCCCAGCGTCCTCCAGAAGCCGAAGGGCTTCTGTTGCCCAGGCAACTGCAGGCGCACCCGTGTCTCGTCAGTTGCTGTGAACCGTGAAGACGGCGGCTGCTGAAGGCAGCGTGGCTTTTCCAGTGTTGGAAAGGAGCGCCCTCAGGAGCTCCTAAGACAAGGCTTGGAGGGGCAGGAGAAGCCGGGAGGACCAGGACCCCAGTTCCTGCTGTCTCCCGGGGAAGGAGGGGGGCGCCGAGGCGCAGGTGTTCTCTTGCGGAAATCCTCCGGGGAGGGGGGGACACGGGAGCTTCAAATTGCACCGCCCCCATTTTTTTTTTTTTTTTAGAACAATTATGTGAAGTCCGTGCGGCCAAAGGTTAAGATAGGACGCTTTTTGCTGGGCACTTGCATGTCTTTTAGAATATGCTCTCAATTTTTTCGGTGGACCTACAGCGGTTCATACTGAGAAAGAAAAGTGAAATCCAAACCCACATAGACGGCTTCGGGTGGCATTCTTGTTTTTGCCATTTTGGGAAGCAAGATGATGCGATCGAGCAGTGCAGTTTGGATTTTCCCCCGACCGTGAATTGCTGTTGGAATGTTGAGCTCCATGGCTTCAATTCTGACTTTTCCAGTGTTGATTTTTGAATTCCAAAGTCAGGAATAGTGTGTGGTAGTCACTTAAAACTACATTATTTCCTTTCCCTTCCCAGGGTTTTGGCCTGAGAAACGGAGATCTTCCAGTGAGTTCTCTGGAAGTGTTACCCGCGCGACTGTCTCAAGTCAAAGCTCCGGATCAGGCTCCACACAGAGGACACGAGACCTTGGCGGGAGAACTGCGGCTTCGCTTGGAAGGCTGGCGAGAGAGGAGCTCTTGCCGTTTGTGAGAACATGCATGGACCCGGAGGGGATGGTGCTAAGCGAAATCAGTCAGGAGAAAGATAAATACCAGGTGAGAACAATAAATATATGAGCTCACCGTAGAAATCTCACCAAATATGGGAGGAAACGAGGCCGTGTGAGTGAGTCAGCAAAAACAACAGCCAGGAGATGCTGTCTGTCAGCATGTAAGGTAAGGCTCATCAGATGAAGTCTAGGCAAGGACTATATGTCTATGAAATGTCTAAGGTACAATAACAATGAGTAAAGAGAGGGAGATAATAAGAAATACCCGGGTCGATTTTTAAAAGAATGAAACTACAAATGGAAAAAAAACAAACAAACAAAAAAAACCACTGCCAGGAAGCCTCCAGATATTTGCACACATGGGTTGTAAAACTACAAATGGAAGGGGCCTCCCTGGTGGCGCAGGGGTTAGGTCTCAGCACTGTCAAGGTATCTCCAGCCACTGTGGCCTGAGTTTGATCACAGCCAGGGAGCTACCCACATGGCACAGCAGACCTCTCCTGTCTCCCCGCTGTTCCCCTCAGCAGTGTGCTTCAGTCAGTCTGCCTGTTCTGCTCCCCACTCTGTCTCTGGTGAATCCTCTCACCCCCACACCTTTGGCCTGTACCCCAGCTCTTGTGTGCATAAATAAGTACATAAAAATAAAATTTAGAAATACTGATTAAAAAAACTACAAATGGAAGAAGAAATTGCAGGAATGGCAGCAGGTGTTTGTGTCCTGTGACAGGGAGGGGTGTGGTTGCTAGGATTTGGAGGTATTGGGTCTCCCCCTTCAGTTGTGGGCACTGCAGCCCACCCACCACCCAAACATCCACATTCCTCCCTTGCTGTCCTTGGTGCTCCCTCCCCACCTGGATCTGGGATGTGGGACTTTAATGACTAGAGCCAGGAAAGGCCTGGCCAAGTTGGGGTTACCTGGTCTGGGGTTACCCTATGCCTTACCTCCAAGATCCGGTCAGAGCTCAAACCCCAGGCTCTTTGGGCACAGGGACGGAGCATGTCACGAGGACTCGAGGCAGCGCTGAGTCCAGGACGAAACAGGCCTGCAGTGGCTTCTGTCTTGTAGCCAGGGGTGTCAGTCCTGCTGGCTGCCTTTTGGGGGGCACGAGGCATGGCTGCAAGTTTAGGTTTCTCAGGTGGGCTCTCGTCTTTAGCTCCCTGAAACCCTGGCCAGGGCCTGGGGAGTTGGGGGACGGCCACAGTAATGGAGTAGAGGCGTCTCTCCCCAAGTCAGCCTAATTTGCAACATGGTTTTGGCATTTTTCCTGGGAGCTACGCCTTGGATTTGTTTCCCTGGCCCTCCCAATGATTCTGGAGCTACTGAACAGCTTTCAAGAAACCTTTCTCCTCCTGGAACTCACCAGAAAATGGATTCCATTGTTTAGCCCTCTGAATCCTGAGCAATAAAAAAACATTTGAGTGCTTCGTGTATGGGATGATGGATATGGCTCCTTTTAAGTCTATTATCTTTTTTCATTGCCTCTTTCCATTAAAACCTTTTTTTTTTTTTTGGTAAATATTTGGAGGGAGAGGTGAGACAAATGGCCCAAGGGAGATTTTGTGATGATTTCATATTCCTAACATATTTATCAAATTTCCGGCGCTGTCGTTATGGTTACTCAGCCTTTCGTTCCTTCTTTTTTTTGGCTTTTTGATACGCTTGTTCCCCGTTGGGCTTGCTAAGCAAATAGATAAATGTTATTATGACACAGGGTGTAAAATTGCGGTGACTATGTGAGAAGTATGTTTATTTCCATTGCTCCATTTTTTTTTCACTTTCTTCTTTAAATGTCAGTTGAAAAGGGTGGGGAATTTTGGGCTTGTTTTCTTAAGTTGCCAGCCATATTTTGTGTTTTTTACAAATAAGCTTTTTATTTTGGAATAATTTTTGACTTACAGAAAGGTTGCAAAGAGAGTATGGAGATCTGCATGCCCTTGCCTCAGCTGCCCTGCTGCTAGCAGCTTCCTAACTTCTAAACTACAGAGAGATGTACCTTGACATGTCACATTCTCTCAGCATCTTGAGAATATTGTCTCGTAAATAAACAGGGACATTTGGAGCTTAATAGCGTTTTTTTTTTATTACTTGCATCCAATCTTGCCATTTATTTTGCAAGTTCTTGTGAGTTTGCACAGACTGGGGAAGAGATGAGACCTGGCGACAAAAGACCAGTTGCCCAGTCCACCTGGACGGAGTACGCCATAGGGTGGAGCTTCCCCAATGTCATCGCGCACGGGAAAGGCCCTTGTTCAAATACAGATTGGGATTCAGCAGGTCTGGGTGGGAGCTGAGATGCTGCCTTTCTAACAAGCTCTTGTCGATGCTCACGTGGTCGCCACAAGTGTTCTAGCTGGGGTTCAGGGAGCCATCTTTGCCGAGATCGGTGCTAACCCCAAGGGGCAGAGTCAAGTGGAAATTCAAAATGACGTTGTCTTTCTTGTTATGTGGATTTGTGCCACAAGCTTGTGTATTTCTCTTCGTACATGGACAGTGTCCGAAAACAGTAAATACAACAGATTTATATGACTAATTATTACTGGCCTTTGAATGCCGGGTACCAGTGGATAATGAACTGAGGCCCAGAGATCCTTCTGGAACGGGCTCCATTTTGTTCCCCTCTCTCAGGGGTGATGCTGGAGGCTTGCAGGAAGAGTCCAAAGGAACATACTTCCCATGCTGCCTCCCCAACAACCCCCCAGAAAATGATGATATCTATGAAGTTAAAAAAAAAAAAAACACTTCAAAATCACAAGAATGTCAGCGTCACTGCTTCCCCCATTTCAGTGATCGGGACAATCATTCTTGTTGGTGTCTGAAGTTCCCACAAATGATTACTAGCTCCGACACGTAGCAGTTTTCTATCACCCTCAACTGGAAACTCGCTCAGCGAATGTGGCAGTTACTCTTGATCTGTTTGTGCCATCTTTGAAAACATGTTCATTAGTGTGGGCTTTAGATGCCACTACAGCCGGGGCAAGGGAATGAGGCAGGGCCACATCCGGTTGGAGAGGTTTCGCGCTGCGCAAAGCCAGGGTGCCATCTCCATAGGCCGTACTGTCTGTTCCAGCCAGTCCCCTGAGGGAAGAGCGTCCATCACTCACTTGTCCCCAGTGGCAGTATTACCCCTAAGGAGGTTATTCTGCGCACTCACGTAATAATCTAACCCAACGGACCCTCAGTCACCCAGGTCTATAGTCCCGACTCTGGACGAGGACACCGAAGCGGAGAGCGTTTACAGGACTCGTCTAGGGCCTGACTGTGAGAGTCAAACCCAAGAATTTTTAACAAAATATCCCTTTTTTCTCCTTTACTCCTTATAGAGCTATTTTTCTCTCTAATCTGTCCTGGCCACGGCTCTTCTCCAGACGAATCAGAAGCATGCGGCCTGTGCAGAGTTCCCACTGCAGGGCCAGAGCCTCGCACCCTGCAGAACTCTCCATCGAACTGTGATCTATGAAAAAGCAGTGGGGAAGCTCCTGGGTGGAGGCCTCTGCTCCCTTGGACCTGCCCTTATGGAGTGTCACAGTCACCTGGGAGTGTCTGGCTCATGTGGTTGGGTGGACCAAGATCTTTCTGGAGAGGTTTCCTTTTGTTCCCTTTCAAAAGGACATTTAGCATTTGCCAGTTCCTTCATGTCTTGAGCAGAACTCAGGCAACACTCCCAGGGACCAGGCTTGCAGCTGCTGAACAGAAGAAATGAACACTGTCATCAGGGCTTTAAGCTGCTGTCTCTGCCCCTGAGAGGACAGGGCCGTTGTCCCGGGCCTGTAACAGTTCTGTGCCTGGCACACGACTCAGTTTGTTAGCAGTGATGGACTTTACTCTCTTGTCAGGGAAGATATTATTCTATTTGGCTCTTGCCAGTTGAACGTGGTTAGAGAGTCCATGATGGGAGTTTTAGAGAGAGTCTTCCAGAAAACACAGGGGGAGAGAAGAATATTTGGTAGTGTTTCAAAGTGGACATGACCACAGGGGAGGCTGCAGCAGGTATTTCCCTCGCCTTTTTTTGCTTTGTTTTGAGCTCATGCTGCACGTGTTCTTTAGCAGTAGAACCAGAAAGGAAACGCGGATGGAAATTCTTTGTCTAGGGTTGACCACATGAATATGAAGAGAAGGACACAGTGGTCGACAGGCTGGACGCCGCTTACCTGCAATGTCTGCCGCTCCCACTTGGTTCCCACTGTTGGCTAAGAATTTTATTGCATTTATTTTATTTTATTTTTTTAAAGATTTATTTATTTATACATACAAGAACCAGGGTACAGGCCAGAGGCATGGGAGGGTGAGAGGACTCACCAGAGACAGAGCGGGGAACGGAACAGGCAGACTGACGAAATACACTGCTGAGGGGAGCAGCGGGAGACAGGAGAGGTCTGACGTGCCATGTGGGAGTCTCCCCAGCGGGGATCGAACCTGCACAGCAGAGGCCGCGGACAGCTTCACAGCGCTGCACTCAACCGCCAGTGCCACCAGGGAGGCCCTTTAATTGCATTTAATAGCAAGCAAGACGCACGCTGGGTTTATTTGGCTGTTGTCCCAATGGGGTCTAGCAGATGTTTGCGTAGGAAACATACAGACTCTAGCCCTAGCCCCCCACGACCCCCAACACCTCTGTGGGAACAGCGTTCTCTGCTCCGTTGGGCTTGGCCATGTGGCCGACATGGGCCATCGGGATGAGGGCAGAAGAGATGACGTCTCAGTTCTGAGGCTAGGCCTTAAGGAGGCGGGCCCTCAGGAGCTTCTGGCTTCCACCGTGAGGATTATCTGCCCAGGCAGTGGCCATTCCTTCGGCCTAAGCGCCAGAGTAAGATGGACAGGGCACATGCGGACACAGCTGAGCTGAGCTCCCAGTCAGTCTGCAGAGGCCGTGAGCACGAGCGGGAAGCCTGTGCCAGTTGTAGCCATGGAGACCTGGTGGTGGCCGATGTCAGGGCTAATCTATCCCCCTGAGGAGTGCAGGATGGTGCGTTACAGGAGACTGTGGTTCACTTGCTCCAGCACTTCCAGACTTCAGCTCACATCAGGGTCACCTGGAGGGCTCGTGGAACACAGATTCCTGGGCCCGCCCCCCAGGGAGCCTGCTCCCGTGGGTTCTGCCTGGGACCCACGAACTCACACTTGTGCCAAGTTTCTTGGTGCTATTGATGGCACAGGCCAAGGACCCACTCTGAGAACCACCGGATGCTAACTGGATGAACCACGTCTGGCAGGGTGGGCTGCACACTCGGAAATGGCCGCCTTCTCTAGACACAGCCTTTTTCCGATGTGTGAAAAGCTGGGCGCAGGGCTGGTTACCCAGCGCACACACAGCAGTGAGTGTGCAGGTGTGTGAGGGGAGCTCATTCAACCATGGGTGTTGGTGACCAGAGACTGGAACACAGGCTCCGACGACCATGGCCTGTGGGAGTGCCCGGGTGAATCTAGGTGCTAGGAGGCCAGATGTGGGTGGTGGCTTATCAACTAACACTTCGCTCTTGTTCATGCGTAGTTACGGGTCTTCTAGGCTGGAGACATGGCATACAGGATCGGAACCCTGGGGTTTATTGGAACACTTTTAAAATAGACAATAAAGAGCATGAATATAGGTGTCTTTACATCAGGATGAAAAATGAACAACTTAAGGAATCATCTGGAAGTTTTCAAACATCTGCAGACTTGGCCTCATGGTAATTTTGCCTGAATACAATAAGTGTGTAATTTGGAAATGGAAAGAGACAAGTCTAAAACATCAGCTGTTGGATCGTCTTGCACATTCTGTTCTCAGTGTAGACGCGGTCCCGGGGGCCTGATGCTGACGTATTTATTGATACAATGAGAGGCAGGAAGCACATCGCGGCTCGGGCAGGCACACGTCCCAGGATAAGCAGTAGTGAAACCAGATCACTTATTTGTAAAATGTGTCCAGCTTTGAATTACATGGATTCCTTTGATAGGCCAAATTAATGATATCATGTAGGACAGTTTTTGGAAATCACTTAGTGGGTGATAGGTAGACAATTCGAGTTTTTAAATTAATATTAGTCTTATTCAAATTTGTTAATAATCTCTGAACTCTGGAATACTGTCTCAAACACATCAGAACCAACTGGAGAACTTTGTACATCTGGATGCCCCGGCTGCACCCCAGACTAAATTCATCAGAATCTCTGGGATCAGGACCCAGGCATTAGGATTTCATACAACTTCGCAGGGCATTTCAAAGAACAGTCTTGCCTGGGAACCAACGTTCATCTTGCTTCAGAGTTTGCTTGGCCCGGAAGGATTGCCCTTTGCTGGAAATTCACTAGAAATGCCGAGTCTTAGGCCTTGTCCCCGACATACTGAACTGGAATATATTTTTTACCAAGGTCCCTGGCATTTTGCTCACACGTTATGTGTGAATAAAAGTCACAGGATGGCCCCAGGTGGCACCACCTCCAGCTCCGGCTGTGCTGAGCTTTCCTGCCTTCCGAGCAAAGTGGGCCTGGTTGCCACCTCTGCACCTGGCAGCAGATAGAACACTGATGCCCTCCCTGTCCTGACAGGTGTGAAGCAGTTTCTTGTCCCCTTGCTACGGAGCAAAGATTGGTGACTTTAACAGGGTGGAAAGGAAAGCGGGAGGAAGAAGAGGCAGAGAGAATGAGAGGACCCAAAACCTGTCAGCTCATATTCTATCGACCAGAATTTAGTCATATGGCCACCAGAGTCACCTGAGGGAGGCTGGGAAATGCAGTCTTCCTGTACGCACAAGGAAAGGATCCAGCACAGCTGCCCTCATAGCTGTCCACCATTTATGTTTATTTTTTTATGAGACGGATGGCCTGATTATCATGAAGGTCCGTGCTCTAAGAAGAAGAATTTTTCAACCAGAGAAGGGACGACAGTGGTGGAGAGGGACGGTCGGGCTGTGCCCCCAAGCTCTTTTCTCCCTGACCGATACCAGTACAGTCTAGTCAAAGCAACAGATACTTTTCGAGCGTTTCTTAGGTGGACAGCAGGGCCTCAGACACAGCAGGTCATACAGAAACAGGGAAGGCAGATTCTGCTCTCAAGTGCCCCTTACACCAGTGCCTGCTGGGGGTGGCCTGGCTGACGGCCCTTGAGCAGTGCTGCTGAGCTTTCCTCCTCATCCTCCTGCCACTGGATGGCACACGCTCTTGCCTCCTACTCCTAAGAGCACGGTGCTCTGGTGCTGAAGATCCAGCCTCCCTTCTTGCCTATCTTAATCTCAAAACCTCATCGAGCTGGCACCAAACACTCTCCAAAAAATAACATGAGAGTTAAGCACTAACTTAACTTGGACCTGGCACGACCCAGTGCTGGTGCGGGGAATATAAGAAGAAACCGAATTGTGCAGAATCCTGCCCTGCCATCTTAACGGGTATGCCGTTGCTGAGGTCTCCCCATTAACTTCACGCCCACCTTCCTGGTAACCTTAATAAGATGCTGAATCCCAAGCAGAAGTAAAAAATCCGGACATAAATATATTTATGAAACTTCAAAAAAGAGAATTACTAAATCCTACCACTTTGTTCTCATTGGCCAGACCTTGTAGCAACAACTATCTGTGGGAGAAGCTGAAAAATACAGGTTTTATTCTGTTGTTTACTCCGAATGATGTGTCTGACGGTTTTGAGAGCTTATGACCATACGAGAGACGAGGCGCTCAGTCCCGATGTTGCCGTCTTCCCCAGGTCACATGCTGGGAAGTGGCAGATGGGGCGCTGGACCCGGCCTGGCTCTGTGGCTCGTGGTCTCAGTGGTTGTGCCTACAAGCGCCACGGACTAGTGTGGCTTTTCCATCATTGACCACAGCTCACCAGAGTTTAGTAATTGAGCAAAAAGACTTAAAACTACACTGGAGACAGGACAGTAGCAGAGCAAAACCCTAGCTCGTAGAAACACCAGCTCGTGCTGTACAAGACTAGCTGCTCTCGGACACTCGAGTGTCGCTTACCTTGATTAAGAATATGCCGCCCGTCACGCCAGACCTAGAGGTTCGCAATGGCCCGACATGCATCACCTGCGGGGCTTGCATCTGCGCTGGACCATTAGGCATCTGACTCAAGTCTAGAGCAGAAAGGACAAGCCTGCACACTCTTCACAGGCTAATTCTGTGAGTCTCAACATGAGAGTCCCGAGAACTGGAAGAGATGGAAAGTTGATTCCTCTCTTACAGCATCCAAAGTCAAATAGTTTCACATCTGATCTTAGATAGACGCTAAAGAGGGTTGCATGTTTCATTAAGTATCTCTAAGCTGGAGCCCGTAGCAAACTATGGCCCATGGACCAAATTTCTCCTGCCATCTGATTTTATCAATAAAGATTTATTGGTACACGAACATGTCCTTTCATTTATGTATTGCTTATGGCTTGGGGTGGGGGTGCTGTGAGTAGTTGTGACAGAAACCACATGATTTGCAAAATCTAAAATGTTTACTTTCTTGTCCTTTTCAGAAACAAGTGACCAGTCCCTGCTCTAAGGCGGTGACAATGCCATGGTTCTAGGCAAAGATAAACTCGTCTTCACATTCAGGCTCGTGATGAAGGCCCATTAAGGCCTTTCTCTCCTCTTGGGCTTCCTTATTTTCAAGAGGGATCTTTTTTTCTTTAAATTTTTTTTGAGGTGACTGGTTGACAACACTACGTGATTCGGAGGCAGAGAACACACCTCCTCAGGTGCACACCCCCCCACCAGCCCGCACTGAGGCCCCCCAGCCCCCTCTACAGCCCTCGGCCCTGTGATTTCTCCCTTGAGTGGGAGATTGCTGGCTGAGTAAAGCATCCTTGTGCTAATGGACCCTAAGAATCCAAGTCAGTAATTTGGGGTTTGCTTTTTTAACAAACAGGGATTTCATACATTTTCAATTTTTGGATTTTGGGGTATTATTTTGCTGAAGTAAATAATTTTCAAAGTTTAATTTGGTCAAACAGTTTGATAAGTATAGGAAAAAAACCTTTCTATACAAAATCTCAGTCCCCTAAAAGGTCTGTTGGGTACAGTTTTCTCCAAAGAAAGGGCACTTTCTCTAAAATGGATGATTAAAAAGCAAAGACATGTTTTTCTAAGGTCAGACCAGAGGAATCATAAAATCAATATTTCTGACATTTGTGGATTTGCTCCCATTAGTTTCTGGCAATACAGGACTTCTTGATTTTTGAGAGAGGGACAAAATGGTGCAGAAAGCTTGTGGAACATGAATAAAATATATATTTTTTTATAATTTTAGTGTAAACAAATTCCAAACATATGGATTACATTTCCTTTTAAAAATAAAGGGTTTTAGCATTTAATGGGAAAAGCGATTTGCAAAATATGCTTTGGATTTTGCCAAAACCAAATCACTCAAAAATGTACAATTAACTCTAAATGAAACCAAATCCAACTGTCTTTGCTTTAAATGATTAAAAAAGACATCTCCCATTGTTGTTCCTGCCTTTCAGTCCCGGGCCGAGACAGGGAAGTCAGAACGCGCCGAGGAACGCGCGGGGCTTCGGCAGGTTGGCCATCAAAATGTAGCTGAGCAGGAGAGAGTGTTTCCTGGGGGAATACGTGTGACCTTCTCCAGTGTAAATCTATTTTGACTAGTTACGATGTTTAAGAGGAATTATAGAGAGGATCTGACGTGTTTCCTGGTAAGGGATCAAGATGTTAATTTCCACCGGCTCTGAAATGCTTATTTTTGTCCTGAGAGCTAAATAATCTGACAAAAGTCTTCTGCATGTTCAGGACCGTTTATATCTGTAATGAGAGCAGTGGCACAGTAGTAAACGTGTCATTAAAAAATACATTAGAGTTTGGGTTTTTTTTTTTTTTTAGCAGTTTCTCTTAGATCATATTCACTTGCAGAAACGAACATTGCTGTTTCAAAATCAAGTGGGACTGACTAACTCCTTGGTGGGGGGATACAGCCGGGAATACTCTCCTGCTTGCAGTTTCCACTGGTTCTCCGCGGTGGGAGTCAACTCACTGTGGAGCAGACTCAGCCTCAACGGGGCGCCCCAGGCTCCTGAGAATGCTTGTATCCACCAGTGTCCACTCTGCAAATAACACACACGCCTCCTCGGAGGAAACATCGAGCTGTGAATTCAAAGTGCTCTGGAATATGTAAGTGATTCTATGAGGATTTAAATTTTAAACGGAACCGACGGTAGGAGAAGATCTACAAGTCATTTGCCCAGCGTTGACGATGGCAGTGCCGCTGGGGGTGGCAGGTTCGGACAGGATGGGGGAAGTGAAAGGGACGCTTCAAATATTGAAATCGAAGCACATAATGTGAGCAGATGCAGAGCCCCCCCCGTGCACAGGAGAATGAAGCGTATACATAAACACGAGCATGAGAGAGAAAGAGGAAACAGGAAAATAATAGGGGAATGAAAGGAGAGCCATAAACGAGCGCGCCTGGCTCCGCTGCCGGCCCGGGATGACGTATCATTGGCTCCTCTTCATTTCATGGCCTCGCGTAGTCTTTCATTTTTCAAAGACCTGTCCAGCAAGGGGAAGATTCCCATTTTCATATGCATTTCTCCAACTCGTTGATGCAACAAAAAGAGCAATCGCGGCAAAGCGGACACACACCCGGAAGCCAGCGGCTCCACTTCACGTTTCAGCAGCATCTCCCGGGGGCCGGCCCCTTCCGAGCTCGGCGGGACTAACCATCCTTCACGCGCTCCCTCCATTTTAAATCACACATTTCTTGCAACCAGCACTCAGGCCATTAATATTCAGGTTTGCTATTTTCGGTTCTCACCAAAACAGATCTAAATGCAGAAAGTGCACTGTTGACAGAGCCGCCGGCAGCCGCGGCCGGGGCAGTAACCACCCCTGTTCCGTGTGAATCAAACGCTTCTGCAGTTCAAGAGATTGGTCCCAGCGGTCACATCATTATTTCTTGAGTTGCCCATTATGTGGTTAAAATTTACATAAATATTAGGTACACTCAGTCCCTTCCCTGTGGCTTTTCCAGAAGGACCACATTCCTGTATATTTATTAGCCACTTTCAAAGCTTCTAGTTGTTAGAACTTGCAGAAAGGACAAAGTCAGAAATAAAAAGGTCTTAGATTTGTATAAATCGGGGCTATGTTCCTATTATCTTAGGAAGATTTAATAAGCAAGTGCATAGCTGCACTCTGGAAGGCAGCTGGGGCGCAAGTAACTTTCTCCCTCTCTTTCTGGAACACACCCGCGGGGTATGCCTCTGTCTGCGCCGTCCAGCCTTCTCTTCCCCTTTGTCACGGGCATCGAGTCCTCGGTGACTGGAGCTTTGACTCTGCTTTAAACTACCCTCTGGGTTACGGCCAGGTAACCGGCCCTCGCCATCCCCCACCACAGTCCTTTAGCTCCCACCTCACCTCCCCCTTCTGGTAGCCTAACACTGTCACTCTTCTTTCTTCAAGGCTCGCTTTGTATCCTAGCGCCTACTGCAGTGCCTGGCATACAGCAGAAAGTTGCTCAGTAAGTCTTGGTAGATGTCACCCTTCTTGAAAAGAAGGCATCACAAATGGGGGACCTTCAAGTGGGTGATAATTGTAGGTGTGTACCTGCGTGTGTGTGCTTGTGTGTGTTGGGGGATCAGCCACGTGTCCTTCCACACTACCACCTACTCTGTTTATGACGCAAGGAATACTTTGTCATTGTGAACTCACAGGGAGTGTAAATAAAGGCAAATTTACACAGTGTTTGTGCTGACACCAACATTCATTCAACAAGTGTTTCTGTTTGCCGGAGCGTTGTTCTAGGTACTAGGGGGAGGAGGTGACTGTAACAGCTCAGGTCCCCGCCTTCTCCAGTCCAGTTTCTGGAACATGAGCATGCTAACATCATTTCTGAAGCTCGCTTTGTTGATCACTGTGGGGTGCACTGTGTATCCTTTTTGGGCAAAACAGAGAGACCAGGCAAACAGTAGAAGCCACTGGAATTCTAGACACTATCAAAAGGGTATCCATCTAGTTGCGAGTATCTTGTCTTCTGTTCTTCCGTAAAGATTTTATTATCTGATTACAGAGCTTTCACCTGGCTTATAATTACATTTTTCACCTGCATTTTTTCCTCTTTTAAATGTCTGAAAGCTCCTTTGGTAGGAGACTGAATCTTCAACTTAGTTCCACAAACATTGCTGACCTATTTAATTCCTTTGGAAAAAAAGATTTCCGATTCCCGTCTATTCATTTTATACTATTGGCAAATAATCCCTTCAAGTATTCAGCTTTTGGGGGGGGGGGGTATTTACTGCTTGTCTTCTTTTTTGGCTACAAAAATATTACTTGTCCTAGATTCCGTTTTTCTATCTTTTCTTACATACTTATTCCCCCAACATTCTTTTGAGTTCATAGTTTTGAAAAATTACATAATTCAATTAGTAAATTAAATCATATGTTGAATGGCCAAGGGAAATTTTCTATAGAAAGGAGTTGTATGAAGAATTCAATCATTTAATTATTCACATTTGCTGTAAAGCAGAGCTTTTTCAAAACCAGTTTTGATTAACATAGTCACGTTTGTGTGCAATTTCAATTCATTTCAGGTGCCCATCATACAGCTTTTCAGAGCGAACTTTCGATGCCTACCCCACAGCCACGACTCAGCTTTATCCACTTTTCACAGAAAGAGGGATTTAAAAAGGTGTCAGTTCCTCAGGAGCATGGTCCAGAGAGTTGCAAGGAGAGTCGCTCCCATCCTAGGAGGAGGCACAGGAAGCGAGGGGGAGGGGAGGGGAGAGTGGGCAGAAGCCACCGGGGAGAGAGGGAACTCGGGGACCCCCCGCGAGCCCCGGCCGGCCGGCCGTGGGCACCCAGACCAGTCACCAGATCAAGCCGAGAAACAGCAACACAGAGAAAAGACAATAACCAAAGCACGACCCCCTGGTGGAGAGCATGTGAGGTATGTGTGTGTGTGTGTGGGGTGGTGGTGGTGGGTTTTGCCCCCCAAATTATAGTCATGTAAACAACTGGCAAATCAATACAACTTGAGAGGAAAAGACACGCCGCATGTGTGTCTCAACTCTGGCCCGTGTCGGCGCTGGATCCCACGAGCCCAGAGGACACACATATACCGTGAAACTGTTCAGTTTCATCTGAAATTCAAATTTAATGGGGAGTCCATAGTTTGTCTGGGGATTCTGAAAAAGCCACTCAGTGAAAATGTGCAAAATGCTTTTGAAATCCTGTGTGTGTCCACGACTGGGCTTCTCTCTAGAGAGGAGGCATCGGAAGGGCCGTGTATCATAGATGTGGGGAGCCAGACCGTGGGCTCAAGTGGGAGCCCCGCATGGCCCCGTCCTCAGCGCCACCGGGGAGTGTGGTGCGTGATCAAGAAGCGCGTGGAAAGGCGTGTTGGTTTCCCAGCAGGGGCGCGTCTGGTGGGACACGGCCTGAAGCCAGTTCCTTACAATCCAGAGGAGGGCTGCCCGGTGGGGTGAAGGGCCTGAGCCCTGGCCTTGCTGAAGGGGCTGGAACAGGCTGAGGGGACAGGGGGAACGGAGGATGAGGCCCCAGGGGTCAGCGCCCAAGAGAGGACGCGGCTTTCTCCGGGAGAAGCCGGGGGAGGGCGGAGCTCCACGTGGGCCCCCTCTGACGGATTATTTTAGACTCGGCTCTGTGCCCCTTTGGGCCAGGCGGGCATGGAGACTGGGCCGCGCACGGTGTTCAACAGCACCCCGGCGTCCAGCCGCCAGAAGCCAGTAACACAGCCCTCCCCCGGTTCCGACGACCAGAAAGGTCTCGGGCCATTGCCAAATGTCCCCCGGTGGGCAGCGCTGCCCCGGGCTCAGAACCCCCGTCCTGCAGAGCAAGGGACCACTGCACATGAGCGAGGGCAGAGAGGGGCAGCAACTGGGCAGCGACAGGACTCGCGGCCAGGACGCCGGCCCCGTAGTCCCGGGAGAGCCCGCCACCCGGCTGTTCGCTCGGAACCCCCTCGCCCACCTGCCACCCGCCCTCCTCTCCTGCGGAGCTTCTGGAAAACGACAGCCCCACGCCCAGGCTCTCCGGGCCCTAGAGGAGACCTTCAGGACTCAGAGAAACCTCGGGGCCTCGCACTGATCTTGCCCAGCCTCGCCTCCTTGCCGTCGAAGCTATTCCGCAGAGTCACTGTGGGGAGGAAACAGAAACCAGAGCTCATGACCTCCTGCCGAGACCGCGCTGGCTTCCCCCACTCTCACGGGAACCCCAGCTCCTCCGCGAGGCTTGCCAGGACCCGTGGGATCTGGCCCCGCTGCCTCCCCACCCGCCACTGCCCACATGGTCCCCTTGGTCACCTCTGGCCACCTGCAGGCTTGCTGGTCCCACCCCAGGGCCTTTGTGCTCTTCCCGCTATGCGAGATGCTCGCTGTGAGGCCTCTGCTTGAATTTCACCTCCTTGACCATGACCTCTAATTAGCTGATGATCAAGCCCTTGCAAAGTTACACTTTTGCCCTTACCATGCTTAATTTCTTATAGCATTTATCAATGTCTCTGTTTCATTAGATTATCCATGTATGCATTGTGTTCATTTATATTATTTAACGTGCTTGTGCTTACTTGTTTATGGAATATATGCTTATGATGTTATTTACTTCTTCTGCCTGCATTTCAGCGCTTAAGACAGAGTCAGGCACATAGTATCAGCTTAATAAATATTTCTTTTTTTTTGAAATTGGAATGTTGTATTTTATTTTTTTATTTTTTTAATATTAAATTTTATTTTTATATTCCCCCATACAATTGCAAACGCCCCATTCTGACCCCAGTCCTTCCCCTCCCGCCCCCCACACCCCAAAAAGTGTCTCCGGTTCATAGTTTTTTGTTGATTTTGATTTTCACTTTCTTATATTCATTTTCCTGGTCCCTTATTTAAGTTTTCTAGATTCCTGCTATGAGTGAGACCATCCGGTATTTTTCTTTTTCTTTTTGGCTTATTTTGCTGAGCATGATCCCTTCCAGCGCCATCCATGTTGCTGCAAATTGCATGTGTTTATCTTTTTGAATGCTGAGTAATATTCCATGGTGTATATGGGCCACATCTTCTTGATCCAGTCATCTATTTTTGGGCATTTGGGTTGTTTCCAAAGCTTAGCTATTGTAAACAGTGCTGCTATAAACATAGGGGTGCAGGTGCTCGTTGGAATGGATGTTTCTGTGTCCTTTGGGTAAATACCTAGGAGTGAAATTGCTGGATCCTATGGAAGCTCTATGTTTAGTAGGTCCAGAAATCTCCACACAGCTCTCCATAGTGGTTGGACCAGTTTGCACTCCCACCAGCAGTGCAGGAGAGTTCCTTTTTCTCCACACCCTTGCCAACATTTGTTGCTGCTAGTTTTTTTAATATGTGCCATTCTCACTGGTGTGAGATGGTATCTCATGGTAGTTTTGATTTGCATTTCCCTGATGACAAGTGATGTTGAACATTTTTTCATATGTCTGTTGGCCATTTGCATTTCCTCTTCAGAGAAGTTTCTTTTTAGCTCTTCTGCCCATTTTTTGACTGGATTATTTTCTTTGTTGTTGCTGAGTCTCATCAGCTCTTTGCAGATTTTTGTGATCAGTCCTTTATCATTAGTGTTGGGTGCAAAAATGTTCTCCCAGTCCATGGGCTTTCTCTTTGTTTTTGTTATTGTCTCTTTTGCTGTGTAGAAGCTCTTTAATTTGATGTAGTCCCAGCTGTTTATCTTTGTCTTCACTATCACTGCTTTGGGTGATGTGTCTGTAAAGATGTCTTTGATGTGCAAATCCCATAGTGTTTCGCCTATATTTCCTTCTATGTTTAATAAATATTTCTTGAACCAAAGAATGAGTGGCAATTGGCGGAGCTAATTACAGAAATGCCATAACTAGTTGTAAATGTTGAATGTCAGCATGCAGGCATGTAGTTCGGTCTCTCAGCTGTTCTCCATCATCTGTTTGTGTTTTAAGCTCTCCCAGAGAGCACGGGATCAATACCACCTCCCGCTAGCCGGAAGGGCGTGTGGCCCTGAAGCCAGGCCACTCTTGCCTTCTGTCTGTTGCCCCGGTGCAATTATTAATAACATTCTTGCCCTCAGAAGCACCCTGGCTTGGACACTAAATTATATTTATACAGGGGGTGGGGGTGTCTTTCAAGGGGGGGGTAACAAAGTAATGGAAGTTGAGAATAAAAGGAGACGGATGGGGAACTGCTGCTGTCAAACACCACTTCATGAGGGATTTGGAGCTAGAGTTGAGCCCGGAAGGACCGCCGGGACTTTCAGAGACCAGCGTTCCGCGTGCAAAAGGACCAAGGGGTCAGCCAGGCAAGCCGTCTCGGGAGGTTCAGCCCAGAGAGCAATCGGGGTAAATTCAGAGCAAACGGGGCAGACTGTGAACGCACTCGATTCCAAGGCGAAGACTTTGCGCGACGTCCTGTACGTAGGTGGTTGGTGTCTGCATCAGATTTACGAGGCCAACTTGGAATATTTGACACTCGCCGAAGAAACTATTTCTTAAACACAAGCGACTTCTCAAATCAGTCCCAGATAAGACGGGAGAGAAAATACGGGCTTCAGGGAAATCTAGATGAGGCAGGATTCGCTTGTAAACAACCGTTTCTACAATTAGAATTAAGCTCAGTACAAAATTCAATTTAGTCGAACAAATCAGGCCTTACGTCTCAGCTTCTTAATGGTTCCTCCTCCCCCTGCTGTGAGCCAGGAGAGCTGGTTTTGGTGTAAGCGACTGCCTGTCTTCTTCAGCCAACAGCAAGAAACAAACTGGATGGAGAATGTCGCCTTGCGCTCTTGAGAAAATAATCACGTCACCGAGGACTTAATTCCAAGTGACTGGAAGAAGGCGGGCCTGGCTGACTTACCCACTGAAGTTAGTTGTTTTCACGGCTGGGCCAAGTCTTATTTCCCAACCAGTGAGCACAACTTGGAAGCCTCCCTAAAGCAAGCAAAATCCCTCTTTCGGCCACTTTCACCTCTGAAAGTGTTGTCTTTATAAAAAGGATATTTGATGATTCTGATACATTTTCTTCAGTAGCTGCCTCTTCCAGGCCTGACGCCTCTCTCCCCCTCCTTCTGTGGTCACTAGGCAACCGTGAATCTCAGCCTGGAGCTTCTAGTCACCTGTTTCCACAGAGATGACTTTTTTTGGTTTAAAAGCATCTTTGTTCTCAGACTTCCCCTCTGGCTGCACATAGAGGAGACCTGCCTTGGGACGCAAAGAGCAAAGGTAGAGGCAGCTGAAGGCCCAGCCCCATCTCCGCCACCACAAGGCGACTGGAGTAGGCAAATGGGATAAGTGATCCTCATTGTCACCAAAGGACTTGAACTTCATCCACCTTTTGGGCAAAGTTGGGGAAACCGAAGCCCCCTTGGCTCTGGCTCTTCTGTTGGTGTCTGAGAAGTTCAGTTGCAAAGGCCTAGTCTCGCAGATAAATAGCAGAGTGGCCTTTCCATGGTCAAGTTGAGCTGGAGGCCAGGGTAGAGCGGAGGAGCCAGACAAGGGATTCCAGACTCAATGCCCCCCAAGCCAGCGCTGCCTTCTTTTTACAGTAGGCTCAGTTTAGAACTTTTTGTCATTTCATTGTTGATGGTGTGGGTGGTGGTGTGGGTGGTGGTGGTGGCTGTGGCAATGGAATGAAGTGTGGAACTCTGTTTGGATATGTGTCTTCACCTTGCTAAACATGGGCAATGAAGATTAAAAAGAGATGACGTGAAAATCTATGAATGCAAAGCGCGAAACAATCATCTTTCATTTTTTATTATGTTTATTGAGGCAACGTTGCTTCACAACACTATGTGTGATTTGGTGGGACAGGCTCACACCTCTTTAATGCATGCTATCCCACCACACCACCACCAAGGCCTCAGGAATCTCCATCACAGTCCGGGGGGTTCTGCTCTCCTTTGTTTCCCTCCTTCCCTGCTGGTGGCTTCAGTTCTGCAGTCAGATTTCAAGGGCTTGTTTGGCTTAGTTTTGTCTGTTCCTTTTTTAAAATTTTATTTTATATTTTGAAAAAGATTTTTTTATTTTTGTACAAGAGCTGGGGTACAGGCCAGAGGTATGAGAGGGTGAGAGGATTCACCAGAGACAGAGCGGGGAGCAGAACAGGCAGAAGGACCAAAGACACTGCTGAGGGGAGCAGCGGGTGAGACAGGAGAGGTCTGCCGTGCCACGTGGGTTTCTCCTTGGCCGGCCGGGAATCAAATCCGCGCTGCAGAGCCTGCAGACAGCTTCAAAGCACAGTGTTCAACCCGCTGCACCACCAGGGAGGCCCTGTTCCTTTTTAAAAAAATATTGCACGCATGGCTGAAATCATCTGCTATTCATCTTTCTCCTTCTGACTTACTTTGATGAGCATCGTCTCTTCAGTTCCATCCGCGTTGTCACAATTGGGAAGGTGTCATTTTTAACGGTTGAGTAATATTCCATTGTGTGTACAGGCCATGTCTTAACCTACTCACGTGTCCTTGGGCACTGAGGCTGCTCCCACAGCTTGGCTGTTGTAAATGATGCTCCATAAACCTAGGAGGGCAGATATCCTTCCCAGCTAGTGTTTTCGCAGTCTTCGGTCAGACACCGAGGAGTGGGCTTGCTGGGTCAGATGATATGTTTTGAGAGGCCTCCATACACTTTTCCACAGGGGTGGGCCCAGTCGCCATTCCCACCCCGGGGTGCGAGGGTTCTTTTTTCCTTCCTATCCTTGTTTCTGCTCTTTTCGATATAGGCCATTCTCACAGGTGTGACATAGAAACCCCCGCATCTTTAAAAACATAACTAATCTCTCATTTCAGAGTTGGATTATATTTAACTTCCATTAAAAATTTAAAAACCAAATTACTGGGAAGCAATTATTTCTATTTTCTCCAAATAGAAGAGAACAATAGTCGAAGAGAACATTTGTACTTGGTGGTGGGAGAATGGGCATGCTGGCATTTCCAAGGCCAGGGCACAAGAAGCCCTCAGTGCCCTTGGAATGCTGCTCTGGGGCAGCTTCAGCCATGCTGTGAGGAAACCCAAGCGGCGTGTGGAGAAGCTGGGTGGAAAGAGATGACTGACCAGCTCCAACAATCCCAGCCACCTCAGGCACGAGATGTGGGGTCAGGATGACCCAGCCCTAGGCCACATCTGAGCACCACCTGAGACGAGACTCCCAGCCCAGCCCACCACAGAGCGTGGCAGCGACGGGTGTTGGGAGGCTGGCTGCGCACGAGTGGGTCATGGGAGCAGTTCCCGAAAGTCACCTCAGCTGGCAGATCGGGTGGTAACCAGAGAAAAAGACACAGAGGTGGCTGAGACCCAGGGCCTTGCTGCCAGGCTGCCCGGGGCTGACTGCATGGGTCCAAATTCTGACCCCATCATCGTGGGTAATCGCTTGCCCTGTCGAAACTTCTTATTTGTAGATGTGGACGCTGTCGTAGGATTTTGGGGTGGTGGTCGAAAGTGCAAAGAAATTCAAGTGAAGTACCCAGCACGCGTTGTGGAAGGGTGCCGCCAAAGAAATCGCACGTGTTGTTGCTAGCGAGAGTGGGCCGTGGAAACCCAAAGGCTTCGTGGGAAATGACTGCTTCCTTATTTAGATCAACGGTCTCTCTGCCCCGACAGGTTGTCCTGCTGCTTCCTGCAGGCTGACCAGCACTCTGGGAAGAGTCATCCCTAAGAGGGCGAGCTCGGACAAGGAGCAGGCGCTTCCAAAGATGGACTCGGGAAATGGCGATTGCTGTCAACGTGGGCGGATGTTTCTTCTAAAAACCCACCAGCAGAGCAGCAAACCCAGAAATGAGTCTTAAGGCATCTGTGGCAAAGTTAACTCCGCTGGGCCCGGGCGATGTGTGCTGTGCATTCCAGGCATGGTGCTGCCTGGGAAATTTATTATGTGTAACATTTAATAAAGGGAAGAGTTTAACAAACACCCCGGAGACCCGCGTTCTAATTGAGTGTCTGCTTTGATGTCTGGCTCTGAGCAAGCCATGGCAGTGCTATCTCCCGTTTCCAGCTACTATAAAACATTCTGAGCACCCCCAGACACTGCACAATAAAGCGGGGGGCTGGAGGACCTGAAAACCTGGACGCTACAGGAGGTTGCCCGGGAGGTGTGCACGGCCCTACTGTTAGCAGCGGGACAGTCGAAAGCCCTTGTGAGATTCAGCAGGGAACGCTGGGAGAAGGAACGCGGCGGAGTCTAGCGCATGGACACCTCCCAGCCGGCTACTTAGCGATGCCAACGTGTTTGGAGACCGGAAAGGACCACCTTCTTACTTGCGGAAGCAGTGGTCTAGATGGGCATGTGTGTACACACACGTGTGTGCAGTACATCACATACATGTCATTCAGGTATTTGGACGCTGGGGTATCATTTAGAAAACTCCAGTTGAAATCATACCCACCTGGTTCTGATCAAATGGAAGCCTTTAAAATCAGCAGAGCCTGTGGTTGACACCTTCAATAGGTCTTTGAAATTTACCCTATAAAAAGTTAAGAGACTGGAAAATTTTCCAGTGGCCAGGAAGGGCATGTCTGTTGGACGGAACAATGAGCTGGTGTCCACTGCAGAGAACGCCAGACAGGGACAGGCCTCGTCCACTTCGGGAGACTGTCACTCCAGCAATTGCTGACAAGTAGTTGACTTTTCTCGAGTATCCGTATTAGAATTCCCATCACCCATCTCTTGGTGAGGGCTCAATCACCTTGATTAACATCATAATTAATTCCAAAATTGGCACAGTCTCTTGCAGACTTCTAAAGGGCAGCCGTGTCCCCAGATCATATGTAAATGTAGAGACCAGCTGGTGTGGCGCTGGAGTCAATGAAAGATACTTCCATTTAAAGATCTTATGGAGGTAGCATTGGAACCCCAAGTGGCCCCCAAACTATAAGTAGATCCAGACCCCAGGAAAGTCGCTGAAGTCAGAGCTGGGAACTGTGTCTTGTTCGGAGCAGAAACTCCAGCTTCCAGGGCAGCGCCACAAGCAGGAGGTGCTCCGTGAAGTCTTATCGCGTGGATGGGGACTTGAAGGCAGTGCCGGCCGAGGATGTCACCTCTACCTGGTGGCAGGTGGAGATATGGAGGATGGTGACTTTCAGAGGATCCTGTCACAGAAACAATCAGGAAGGACGAAGACAAGGAAGACAAGACAGGAGCTCCTGTCGGGTTTCCACTCTGACTGTTGGGTCTGGAGAGGGAGACCCGAAGGTGGAGAGATTGTGTGAAAAGACTCCTGGCAGACGGCCACGTCAGGGTTCTGCACTTTGTGAGGAGATACTTTCATGTTGAAGTCAAGAAATGAAAGCATTGTTTCTTCTGGAACATGAAGCTTTCATGTGGGAGTGATGATCACAGATGACTGATGGATGCTACACTGAGCTTGGTGGGAAAGACAGACCCATCCAAATCTCCACACAGCACTAGAGGAGCCTCCCCCCCCCCCCCCCCGCCTAAGTGACCAAGTTCAAGTGGAAACTAGGGAGAGAGGGTCCTTGTAAGAGAAGACAGGCAGATGGCTTCATCATTGGGCCGCCATCTTGGATGAACCACCAAGACACCCGTAGTTACTTAACTGGCAAAAAAAAAAAAAAAAAAAAAGAAAAGAAAAAGAAAATCCTCTTGCACTCTAGTCAAGGTGAGGGGACTTTTTAGCAGATGATCCACCCCATAGTTGATCATCTCTTCTCTTTTATTAGTCCTCTGAGTTTATTACCTTTCCTTTTGTCAAATCCTTAAAAGAAAAACCAAACCTGTCTGGGGCTGCAGGGCCTCACCATGCAGTGTATTCGAGACTCTTGATCAAAACACGGTTATGCTGTCATATCAGACGTGCTGCAGCCTCTCTGTGATCATGTAGCTAAGTCCACGGTCTTTTCCCACAAAGGGCGGATTGTGAATAGTTTCAGCTGTGGCCTCCCTGTGGCGACTACTCAACTCTGCATGAAGGCAGCCACTGATGATACATAAAGGAACGAGTGAGGCTGTGCTCCAATAAAACTTTATTTATAAAATAGGCATTGGGCCAGACTCGGCCCACAGGCTGGGTTTTCTTGCCTTGACCCAGACTCCTGCTATTCAGAGGTGCTCTGGGGGCAGGCAAGGCCAGCATCACCTGGGGGCTTCTCTGCAATGCAGAATCCTGGTCTCAGGCCTCCCGGATGGGAACTGGCATTTGAACAAGACCAGGTGACGCCTGTTTGCACTGAAGTGTGCCCGACCCTGAGCTGGATTTCCTCCCCCTAAAATCTGCAGAGACCCTAATTTTAGGCAGAGACCCTAATTTTTTTGTTTGGTTGTTTCTTCTGGTGATGAGAATAGTCTCATTTTTAGTGACCCAGGAGTTCAGCCCATTCAAAGGTTTGGGGCTCGGCCTGCCCCACCTGGAGCTCAGTGAGCAAAAGGGCGGGGTCTCCGGTCCTCATTTCCCCTTCAGCCCCGCCCTTCAGCCTGCAGCTTCCGCTTCCTCCTCCGTGGGCGGCCCGCTGGCGAGGGAGGGAGGCCACGAGCACAGCCTTCTCCCACCCGGCGTGGCCGCAGCCACGTTTCGGCTAACATCTGCCCTCCCATTGCCGGTGGTCCCGGGACACGCGCTCGTGCGGGGGCCGCCCCGTCTGGGTCGAGGGGACGCGCACTGGGATGGCCACACGACGACGAAATCACCTGGCCACAGAGTTCTCCGAGCTGTCCCCGCCCGTCAGTGACGCGTGGCTCTCGCCGTGTGCGGGCCCTGAGCGGTCTCCCGCCGGCCGCTGCTGCTCACGGGAGCGCTGTTGTGGGTGGGGGTGGCCTGCGCCTCGGGACCTCAGACTCTTCCTGCTGCCGACTCCAGCCTTTCCGTCCAGCTTACCCTCACGGTCACTTCCTCCTGGGGTTCCTCTTGGGGTCCCTTGCTCACGTCGCTAGCCTCCCCCAGCATCACTCTGCTGGCCTTGGGGCGCCCAGCCTCTCCGCCCACCGCCCTGGAGGGCCCGGCCGTGCCCGCCGATTGCTCTTCGCTTCTTTCCACTTGCTGGGCAAGTGAAGCTCAGCTCCGCGGCCCAGCTTGGGACCCGGCGAGATGGTGGGTCCCCTGGGGCTACTTTCCGTCCTGTGGGAGCGCGAGAAAGCCCCAGATTGCTCCACCCAAACGGGATGGCCTCCTCTTCTCCTGGATGCTGACCTCCCTCCGCGCCCAGGATCCTCTTTCTGCGGGCAGGGGGTGGACAAGGAGTGGGGTCACTGAGCCAGTTTTACGCCACTTAGATCCTTTAGGGGTATTCTAGCACATCTGCGGGCTTCAGCGTGGGCCTCGGCCCGCGTTCCTGACGCAGGCACTCGCCGAGTTAACCGTTAGAGCCACTTCACTCCAGTCCCTTTCCACCGAGGACGCTGGCGGCTGGCACGGCCCTGCCAGTAACAGGCAAAGAGCTACATGCCCGACTCCCAAGCATGGGTCTTCCCCGAGCGAAGTTTACCTCACAGTCGCCCCCGCCCTCATTCCACCGACAAGCAGATGAACTCAGAGGGGAAAGCAAGTTGTTTGATTTCCAGCTGAGAAACGGCCCTTGCAGCATCTTCCATCTGGAGCAGGAGGCCGAGAGGGGAAGAGCCAGCCGTCAGATAAATCAGGGAAACTTGAAAAAAATGAGTCACTTAGAAAGTCTTGCCTTTTACATATTTTCTTTGTCAAGACACCAGGAATGAATTGACAGGGGAAAAATGTTTACTCCGGGGAAAAAGCAGGTCTTGGAACAGAATGTATTAAGTGATTCCAGTTTTATTGCAAAGATGCACTCACATGCACGTGAGCGGCAGGAAAGCTGGCCGGCGCCCGGGTTCGGGCGGTCTCTGGGATCTGGGGTATGCGCGCTGCTCCATGTCTGCTGACTTGGTGCTCTTAGGGTTGGAAGCTGATGCCAAGGCTTGCGTTACCTTTACAGTAAGGAACAGGCACGTAGTCACTTTGACAAAATATGTATAGAGAGGAGGGCTGTTTGCTTGTTTCACTTTTGTTACTATCAACTTTTCATTGTGTACTTTCGGCGCCCACCTGGAGGAGTAGGAGAGCATCTCTAGCCTTGGGGTTTGGGCACGTTCTCTAACCGAGACCCATAATCTGTGTCACATGAAAAAGACAAGCATGAATTTCATAAAATACGATTTCCCAGGAAACATGATTTCAGGGGAAATAATTTGTCAAGAAATGTCATGTCAGGGACAAAGAGCGCGGCTACGTCTAGGCCAATGGTGTTTGTGTTGTTCTGTGACCGGCACGGCCTTAGGGTAGGAATCGTCTGTGTACAAGGAAGGGAGGGAGCCTGGTCTGCTTCGCCCTTGTCCTGGTGTCCACCCCACTGGATGTCAGTAGCCTCCATCTTCCCAGCTGTGATGACCCACGGTGTCCCCACACATCACCAAACTTCCCCTGGGGGCAAAATCGCCCCCAGATGGAAGGCACTGCCTTACCGCTGCCTGGCGTTTTCCAGATTCAAAGTTCTCTATTTGTCTCTTTCCTAAGAATAAACATCTATTTTTGTTCTGATTCAGGGGACATCAGCTCCTTAGCTGTTCAGAGGATCTCAGGGTTTGACTCTTTCTTAGATTAACATTCCACAAACCCTTCCACCATTAGCTCTATATTTGCATTATTTTGCTGCTGCAGTTTCGGGGCCAATCAACTCCATAGCCTTTTCGTGGGGGGGAGGGGCGCTCCCGTAACATTGGTTTTCCCCTTGGCTTTCGCCATTGCTGATTTAGGTTCCCACTTTTTTGGACCTGCTAAATCAATTAGCATATCCATCTGCTCACCAGCTGCTGAAATTTTGTTCCTATTATCTCTTCTTTTTCTTTGTTGTCCTGGATTTCTGCCTTTTGTTTTATAAATGTATTTACAGTCATGAGAATTAAGGAAGGAATTTCAGGGAGGGAGAGAGGTTCATGTGTGTATTCTAACTCACTGTCTTTAAAGGCAAGCCCCATCAGTCCTGTCCAAGTTGTAGAAACGCCACCTAAAATGACTGGGGGGGCAGAGGTAGGTGCTGCCACCTCATATGCAGATTGTAGGAAGGAGCTAGAATGTGCATCCAGCCCATCGTATTGAAGAGCTTGTGCCCATGAATGGATGGATGAATGCCAGGTACTTTGTACCCTACTGTTGTACTAGCTTGAGTAATTTAAAGTCAGCCTATTTAAGTATTCCTAAGCCCAGCCGACATTTCATGATTCCACCAAATTATGCTGTTGGCACACAATGCGCTTAAAATGGAGGTGGGCATGAAGAACAGCCCATGACTTGGCTCCCACCCTGGCTCTGTGATAAGGTTCTGTCAGGCCTGTGTGGCTCCCTCAGATGTGCCTCACAGCGGTGAGCTAACCCGCTGGCGCTCCGTGGTTGGGTCATGAGGGCCTGTCCTCATCTTTACCGTCTGAGAAAAGCAAACAGGAGAGTTAGGTCTCAGGAGACATGTAACAGAGTGGGTCCGACACCTCAATGTGAGTGGCTTTGCCTTCAGACCTGTGCCCCGCCCTTCTTATGCCTGACTGTGGCACCATAGGGGGCTCGTCACTGGCCTCTCCCTTCTACAGCTCCAGATTTTGTCCTCTCTTTGGTTTACTTTCTTCTCAGGCCCAGTCAGAGGAGTGGGTGTGGGAGGGTGAGTCTATTGACTGTGACTCAACTGCTTTATCTAATTGAAGGAGACAAAGTCAACACCTCATGGCCACCTTCTGACTGAGTTATGCAGACTGGCACAAAGTTATTGCTGGTGTGGAACACGCTCCATGTCAACACACATGCTGCCTGAATCTTAAATATGACTGGTTTGACTGCTTGACTTTTCTTTTTCCAAAAATCAGAAACAAAAAAAAAAATATTTTGTAGGGAAAATCTTACGTAGGCTTTCTTCATTTTCTGAAATTAGATATTCCCAATAGAACTTTAGACTCTTATTAATCTTCTTATAAAACATTTCTCACATGATTGTAGCTTAAGTAATGCAAAGATGGAGGTTATTAGAGCTATCACAAATATCCTAATTCTCCTTTTTCCTGCCATGCCCTAAGATGTGACTTCTCTGATTACTCTGAATTGGCTAACAAAGGGGGAGGGTCAAATAGCTAGGAATACATTTAACAAGGAGGTGAAAGTCCAATACAATGACAACTACAAGACACTGTTAAAGATATAGGACAAGACACATGAAGATAGAAAGATAGTCCATGTTCATGGAAAAAAATATAAAAAAATTTTAAAAAGAAAGAAAAATTGATAAATTGGACTTCATCAACATTTAAAAGTGTTGCTGTGTGCAAAACTGTTAAGAGGATGGGCCTCCCCTGGTGGCGCAGCGGTTGAGCACTGGGTTGCGAGGCTGCCCGCAGCCCCTGCAGTGCCAGTTCGATCCCCAGCCACTGGCAAGGGTCCCACAAAAAAAACAAAACAAAACAAAAAAAAAACCTGTCATGAGGATGGAAAGACAGGTTCCACATTGGGATAAAATATTTGCGAGAAAAAGAATGTTAAAAAATACTTCTAAATTAAAAAGTGAGAGAAGGTCCATGTGTGACTAGCATTGACCCTCTGCCTACCTTGTTTTTTATAGAAGAGTGTCTAGATGGAGCTTCCATCAGCCTGGCTCTCTGAATGACTGAAATCAGAGTAAACTTGCGCAAACTTAAGGTGGACATATGAGAGAGAGTGACTGTTTTTGTGGGTGAAGCATGCAATTGGGACTGTTTGTTGCTGAAATATAATCTCATCTCTACTAAAAGATACAAACTTGACATTTGATGAGGTTTGTATAATTCAGAAATGTTCATAATATTTTTCAGCATAGACTGTGTGTACACATAAGACAGAGAGAAGCCAGACGACTTTGTTTGCAGCTGGGTGGGGAGTCAGGAGACACAGCTTGACTTCTCCTTCTCTCTTTGTAGACTCCTGAAACACCTCACGGTCTTATCAGGAGACAGTGTGAGCACCATTACCAAAGACCCCCAAGTGAATATCAAGAAATTTTCATGATGGAGGGCTTTAGGCTTCCTTTTTCATCCGACAGTAATGTGAAAAATTCATTCCATAACCACTAAATAATATGCTAAAACTAATTATAATCAGGCAAATGAAATAAAAACTAAAACAATGGGAGTCTTTTCCCAGTGAATGCATCCTAATCACATGCACATGGGTTCAGTATGAAGACAGGGTTATGCCTTCGCGTTTCCACGTACAGCAGAACTTGGAGATTGTGGCTGACTAGCAGGAGGGGAACCAGGGACTTCACGTTAGCTTGTCCTGCCCTGGCTCTGCTTTTTTCTTCTTCATCTGATTCCTCATTTCATGTCAACTCTGCTGTCAGCTTCGTGATTATATTTTGGCCAAAGCTGAAGGCCATGCTTTCAAGCATCCTTAAATGTGATGGTGACCTAGTTCTCTGAGAATCTGAATTAAAACATGGACTCCAGAAAAAAAAAAAAAAGCAGCACATCTCAACACTCCATATGTGCATCAAATTACAAGAGTTTCAGGACCTGCCTGAACCCCACCTTAAGAAATCCTGATCAAACGTTTCTCCTGTTTACCCAGAATGAATCTGGCCTGTTGAAGATAACATATTCTTGCATTTGACCAAGATGCACATGAGACAGGGACTCTATTCAATAGTTGCACATATTGGCTACTATTTTAAGAGCATCACAAATGAGAAAATGCTTTAATGTCCTAGCTTTTTAAAAGTGTGGTCAAATATATGGAACATAAAATTTACCATTTTAATTGTACAGTGGATTTAAGTATATTCACCTTGTTGCGCACCCGTCTCCAGAGCGCCTTCTTCCTCCCACACTGAGATTCTGTCTCCATTCAGCACCAGCTCCTCTTTCCGCCTCTCCCAACCCCTGGGTAAGTTTATTCCTAATATTTTGATGATTTTGTTAAGAGGAATTGTTTTTTAATTTCCTTTCATAGTGTTCATTTTTGAGCATATAGAAACAAACTGGTTTTTGCATACTGATTTTGGGTTGGCCAACATTGATGATTTGTTTAGAAGTCTTTGTTTTTGTTTTTTTTTTAAAGTGGAATGTTCAGGGTTTTTAATATTTGAGATCATGCCATCTGTGAACAAGAATAATGTTAGTTCTTCCTGTCTAGTTGGGATGCTTTTTATTTCTTTTTCTTGCCTAGTTACTCTGGCTAAAACTTCCAGTATTATGTTGAATAGAAGTGGTAAAAGTGGGGATCTTTGCTTTGTTTCTGATCTTAGGAAAAGTTTCCAGCCTTTCACCATGAGTCTGAGGTTAGCTGTGAGTTTTTCCATATATGGCTTTTATTATGTTCTGATTATTTCTAGTTTTTGATGTGTTTTAATCACAACCGTCTGTTGAATTTTTGTCAAATGTTTCTTCTGCATCAATAGAGATGATCATGTGAGTTTTTTCATTCTTTTAATGTGGTATAGTACATTGATTTCATATTTTTGTAAATCATAGGGTTAAAAAATTCTCAAATAAAGCCCAGGCTTCAGGAAGCTTTGATGTGTCCTCTCATTGCTATGCCTGCATGTCAACAAGGCCTCTCCACGCTTCTGTGAAGCGCTCCCTTGATTTCCTAGGATTCTACCTTTTGTTCCTCATGCTCCTTGTGGTCCCCTCATGAAAAAATGTGTTTCAAGTACAGAGATATTTACCTCTTGAGAAAGATGCAACTCTACAGCCCTGGAATCATAGATGGTTAAGACTGAAAATGACATCAGAGTTTATTTCATCTACCTGTCAGAAGACAGTGCTTGCTTTGTTTTTTTTTTTAAAAAAGTGCTATTGAAGTATATTTCAACAGACCAGATCTTGTATCTCATTATGTCTTTAAACTTGTAAAGACAGGAGAAGAGAGAAAAGTGATTACATGTCGGACTAGCTGTGAATATATTCAAAACTATTTAGCTTCAACTGAACTATGTCTTCTCCCCAGTTTTCCTTTCGTGAAAGCTATTTGATTGTTTTTCTACATCAGTACGCTAATCAACAAAGGACAATTTATAAAAACAGTTTCACTTTATTAGCTCACCCAGTCCTTACAACAACCCAGTGAGGTGGATTTTAAAATTCCCAATTGACACATACAGATCAAAAGATTGATTATAAAATACTGGTTAAAAAGATGTATGGAGGGCCTCCCCGGTGGCGCAGCGTTTGAGTGCTGGGTTGCAAAGCTGCCCGCAGCCTCTGCAGTGCCAGTTCGATCCCCGGCCACCAGAGGAGGGTCCCACATGGCGCGCAGTCCTCTCCTGCCGCCCGCTGCTCCCCTCAGCAGTGTACTTGGGTCCTTCTGCCTGTTCTGCCCCCAGCTCTGGCTCTGGTGAATTCTCTCACCCTCCCGCGCTTCTGACTGTACCCAGTGCTTGTATACATAAATAAATAAATCTTAAAAAAAAAAAAAGATGTATGGAGAATTCCAGGAATAAGAGATATAATAATAGCCCGGGAAAAGGCATTAAAAGCTTGTTATGTTCTACAAAAAAATAAGGATTAAACATTTAGATGCAAAAAGTTTTAAAAGGAACTTATTGGTATTAGCTTTATCATGGAAATAGCCATATGAAGTCATGACCTTAGATAGAAAAATCATTCTAGCTCTATCACCTCAGTGACCAGGAAGCCAGTTGGCACCATTTATGTAGAAGTCCTTACTATGCACCCCGAATGCCCAGATTTGGGGTTCTAATAAAATTTTCCATTAGAAGAGCATTTTGTGGGCATCAGATTTTATATCTTCATGGAGGGGAATACAAGGTGGGTGTGAAATACTGTTTTTTGCCACAAGGTTGAGTCAGTAATGACTATGAATCCATGATGAATGCTAAAAATAGAACCATTAATAAAAAGTATCCGTAATAAAAAATTCAGATGACAAGAATGAGAAATATTCTGTTCTATATTAATCATATTACATAAGGGAATATTGATCTAAAAGGATATTCTGTACTTCTGCTAAGCATGTGCTTACTTACAAAGTGTCATTTATGTTTTTCCCTACCTCTAGTAGAGAAGACCAACTTTAGGGAGCTCTAAATAAATCAAATATTTCCAGAAAAAGTTAGAACTAGACCCAGAAAGATGGATTGATTGGCCCTAATGGCCACACTCAATAACCAAATAAAAAGATGTGCAAAACTTAAGGAAAAAACCTGAAAATGTAGGCTCCGATGCAGGTGTCTTGCTAGGGAGGGGGTTAGTCTTGATAATATGAGGTAGGTATTGGCATATTTGAAAGATAGGGGATTATTTTAAGGGAAACTAGCATAGTTACTCACAGTCCCATTTGTTCTAGAAGAATCAGCTGTTGGGGCCAGCTGTTACAGTTGATGCAAAGAAGCTCCAGGACAGGAAGGCTTTTATACAGTGGATCAAGACTTGAAAATCTCTGAAAGCAAAGCTAGTGAAAATCAAGATGGAGAAAACTGGCCATTTGAAATCAGAAGCCAAAGAGATAGTTTGTAAATGAGCTGCTGAGATGCCAGGGGCTGCCCCTCTCATCAAGAAAGTTCAAATAAGCTGAGCTTTCGTTGGTGGTGGCAGAACCGGGCGATGTCGGCGGGATGGAGAAGGGATGGATGACTTGGAGACTGTCCACTAGAAACCTAAAGACTCATCTGTGTGTTGTAGGTGCTGCTGGGAAGGAGGACATTCTCACTGTCCATCAGACACCCCACTTCAGGAAAGGCCAAGAACTGGACTCTGTTGTGAGCACGCCATCAGGGTGTGCACGCCTGGATACTCGGTGCAAGCTTCAAGCTAACCTTACTCCCTAAACCCGGGGTCTCCGCCTTTCCTTCGGGGGAAATCCACACACAGCTCAAAGTACCTGGCATTTCCTTGGGCACGGCCCCCACTGAAATCAAGGGAATTCGAATTTCCTGGGAACATCTGTACCAGGTCAAAACCCCCCAGGTGATTCTGACCCCAGCCCCCGCTTGGGAGGAGCTAGCTTTCCCTACAGAGAATCACACTTTGCACTAATTTAATTGCAGAGACCTCAACTTTTGCAACAGCAAAAGGAAAACTCCAGGAAACAGCACAAAGTATCTGGTTTCCAAAAGGAACTTTTCTACGGACTTAAAGAATTTGAAACAGGGACATTATGATTTGACTGATTACAGCGAACTAATTAAATCTTCTTATAGGCTACACTCCAAAATCCCTAGTTTCTTGGTGTAAGTTAAACAGTTCCACCAAATTCAGTGAAACTGCAGAAGGACGTCACCACTGACAATGAAAGCAGTTACCTCAAAGAGAGCTAGTTTGCATTTTATTAACCTGGGAATAAGTAAAGTGTGTGAAATGCCGTGATTCAAAGTATCAAACTTGGATATTTTCCCCTGTAAAATCAAAGTAAGCTGGCACTGAAGACTGCCTTTTATGGGTTGAGTCAGATGCCCTGGACTTCCGAAACCGTGGCGGGCCGGAAGCTGAGGCGCACCCTCGCGCCAGGAGAGATGTCTGCCCTGGGCATTCCCTCACCGCGCTGGAGCTCTTCTCTGAAGTGGTTAGGAATCACACTCCCTACGCTTGAATAACTTCCAATCTGGCTTGGGAACTGAGACACAAAAAGGTGAGGAAGTAAAACATTTCTCAGGCAATAGGGACACTTCTATAAAGTTCCCCTGTGCCCCTCTTGCAGGACTAATTGCTCTTTTTTTGTTACTTCCATTAGCATTTTATGGGCGCTGTTATATGACTACCGCTTTTACTGTTGTTCTTACCTGATCATTGCTTCCCTGTTAGCTTGTATGCCCTCAGGGCGGTGGCTACACTTGGTGGCCCTCAGAGCCCCCTACCCACCCCAGGTCTGCGCTTCCTGAGCTGAGGGGCCTTCGCTGAGAGGGGATGGAGACAAGCCGGGAGGGTTAAAAGAAATCAGACAAGCAGGGTGTGAACACCAGTACAGGTTTTGCTCTGTTACCGGATCGTCTTCTTCCCACCCCCCCACCCTGCTTGATCATCTGGGCCGATGTCTATGTGGAGCCTATCAACTCCACTTTCAACTTCCAGTCAATCACTCTTCTCTTTAAGAGACTCAGAGTTGACCCTCCATTGCTCGAAACCGAGCACCCAGCCTGGGACGTTCTTCCACAAATATCTGGCTTTTCCTCCTGTCACACCTTTTCCTTCATCTCTGAGTTTAATGGTGTGTAAGCTTTTTTTTTAAACTCCATGTTGCGTCTTAGCTGCTGCCTGCAAATGTGGAGTCACGTATAAATCAAAGAGTCCACGAAACTCCTAGAGCCTGGGACTTCTACCCAGATGACTCTGGAATCAAATTCCAGAGTCACCTACAGCTGGTCCTTGCTGACATCTTGTTCTCCAAGAAGGAGTGGACGCAATGTTACCTCAGCAAATTGCTGCTCTGACCGAGGTAGATAAAATACACCAGACCTACAGCTCAGGGCGCACTTCCCAGGTCTCCCTCTCAAGTCCTATCACGCAGGGCTGTTGTAGACCACGTGTCAGCAAAACATGGCCCGCTGACCAAATTCTGCTTTCTTCCTCTTTTATTGGAATACAACCAGGTCATTCGTTTTCGTTTGTACAATAGCAAAGGCGAGTGTTCAGACAGGGATTATATGACCTGCGAGGCCCAAAATATTCATTCTTGGAGTCTTCGCAAAGTTTGCCCGCTCCTGTTTTAGACTGTCAAACAAAATGCATTTTCCCAATTTGTGGAATTGATTGATTTTTAAAATTGAAAGTGAATGTATATTATCGTCTTTTATTTTACAGAAAACGGAGGCATGAGGCTGAGGCCGTCTTAGCCTGGGCAGCTAGATGGCCGCCACACCCCGCCTCCCAAAGGAGCGGGTAGCAGAGGGTTTGCTCTATGAGTTTTGCCAAACCAGTGTCCTTAGGAGAGAGTGTGCGCGCGCTTCCTTCCTCATCCGTGCGTCCGCGTCCACGTCCGCGTCCGGGGGGGGCCTGGGCCTGGGCCAATCCAGATGACCACTTCCAGATTCGCCAGAGGGGCAGCAGTCTCCACATCCGGATGCGTGCCCACTGTGTTGAGCAAGAGCCAGATGAAATGGGAAGGTCTGTCTGAGCGTCAAACCCCAGGCCCGAGGGCCACCCTGAAGGTGCAGCGGCAGGAAAGCACTGTCCTTCCAGGCGCCTTCGCCGGGGTCCTAGAAGCCGCCCGCGCAGCACGTGCTCTGCTCTCTTTGTTCCCCGCTCCCGGGCACGGCCAGTTGCCGCCCATGGCCACACTCTTCATTTCCCCGCTGACCTTGCCTCTTTTTCACCCTGGCCGGTTCTCCTCGGGAGTTTGGGCGGGGGAGGAGGTGTCACGAGGCGCTTTCACTACTGCGCTAAAAATTATGGCTGCAAAGTCTCCTCAAATTACACTCGCACCGTATTTTCTTAGAAGTCATCACGAATGTTGGTTCTTCCTAGCCTTTGCCACTGGGGATCATGCAGCACAGCCCAGCGTTTCCGTTGCCGAGCTTTATAATGCTGGTCATGTTGGAATTTACCGGGGACTTTGTATAGAGACGAAAGCGCGCCACCTCATGAAGCTGGTAAACACCACGCCTTTCCCACGCGAGACCAAGCTTGTTGTATTTTCCTAATCTCCCCGCAGTTGCCCCCACAGCCCGGCTCCGTTGTGTGAGATGGTGCGGTCTGCCCAGCTGTCCCCCAGCCCAGTGTCTTGGGCGTCTGGCCTGCGACCCAGCCAGATCACCCGGGCGTAGCCCTCGGAGACGGATCTCGGCTCTCTCACCAGCCTTGTTCCTGCAGGACACCTGGCTCCATGCAGGAAAGGTTATTATATTTCCTTTTAACAAGGGAAGCTTTTCAAGGGCCAACAATGCCATTTTTTTTTATAGCAGAGATTAAAGTTAAAAACATGACAAGCAGAAAAGCAGTGTGCTTTTGTGTGCGGAGAGCCAGACATTTTCAGCCTAAGATGGCAGTAAGCCGCGCGATAAAATTGCTAACTTGAAACTCCCAGGGTTCTCCAATTAGATGCTTATCTTTTCTTTTATGGGTAAGGGTTCGTTTAAAACAAAATTTCTAATGGGGAAAATATGGTTTCACTACCAAAATGCATTTGCTATGGAAATGGCAGGCTGCTGAAACCTACAAGATGTTATTTACATAAAAAATGATCAGATCCTCTACCTTTATGTTCAGATGATCTTAAAATTCAGAATTATTTCCGTTGAGGGGGAGCGGTGGTACTCATTAAGGCTCTCTTTGGGGGTAATTTAGTTATTAAAATCAATTGTGTCTTATGGAAATGACCACAACATTTCTTAGATTTGAAGGTTTGTGTTTAAAAAAATTAAGAGTTCTCTGGATCTGGAGGTATTTACTGTGCGGTTTTAGTCACTGATATAACTCTAAAAATATGTGAAGCTGCCTATGAGATATAAATCATTCGGCTGCCAAATGTCCTTGTTTCTTCTTCGATTAGAAAAAGAGGTCAATTTCTTTCTAATGGTGAGCTGATCAGTGGGTCACGCTGCTGTGGGGCATCAGAACCTCCCCGTGGAAACTGGAGCTGGGGTGGCAGCTAAGTAAATAAATAAGAAAAAAGTGGGCCTTTGTGCCTGGTGAAATTGCAATTGGGCGGGGACTTCAGGCCGGTTGGATGGACAGTTTCCCAAGGCCATGAAGGTTTTGCTTCCGACTCCCCGAGGCTGACAAAGTGCAAGGGTCCACTCTGGCCGGAGCTGCGTGGATGCTTTTCATTGGCATTCAGAGGCCCCCCGAGCCCAGGCAGGTCCACCCTCCCGCCCCCCAGGAGAGGCAAGCACACCCTCAGGGTCTTCAACTGTTCTGATTCATAATCCTTAGCCACGGAAGTTTCCTCGGGCCTCTGTTCACAGTCAAGTCCAGCGGGGCTGGCCGGAGGCAGGGCCAGTGGCACCCAGCTGTTGGCGCCCAGAAAGGGCTGGAGTCTCGGGACCTGCTGGGTAGACCTGGCTTTTATTGACTTCTGTTTGCTGACAGAACACTGTCGGGGGAATCAGGGTGCTGTCGGAGGACAGAGTCGGTGGACGGGAAATATAAGACGCTTTAAGGTCCATCTCCTGAAAAAACAAACTTAAAAGAGCGAAGCGGCGGAGGACTTGACCTGCTCTGGCGCCTTTCCGCGGGACGTATTTTCAGCATCTGTCATAAAGGCTCAAGTGTTAGCAGGGACTCTGAGTTTAATGGTGTGTAAATTTTTTTAAACTCTCTTGTTGCTTCTTAGCTGCTGCCTGCAAATGTGAAAAAGCTTTTTTTTTTTCTTTGCACTTAGTTTTAGAAGCACAAAGAGGAAAATACAAAACACTAAATGCCTTGAGTGAAAATGCACAGAGGATTTTGTGCTCAGAAAACATTCAAATGCATTCAAATGCCAGGCTCTTCTTGGCTTATGGAAATTTCCAGACCGCAGGTGCCCAGAGCTCTGATATTAATTTCCTTTGAGCAGCCCAGACCTGCTTACCTGCACTTATCTACGGTCGTTTGGACCCTAAATCACTGACTCGCCCCCCTCCCCCCATCTCTCTTGGTATCTGGTCACTGTTTGGTGGATGAAAACAATTCTGGAAACTAGTTCTTCTTCGTTCACTCAATCACTCACATGCTTGGGAATGTGGGGAATGGGATTCAAGGAGAAATGAGAAGAATATTTTTAATTTCAAAGCGAATCCAAGATATCTCTCCACTGTGAATATATGAACAGTGCACAATTTATGAGGTGCTGGAAAATACACTACATCACACAGTACAATTTAATGCAGTCCACGGAACTCCAAATGCCTCTTGGACTGTTTGAAGCCAACATTTACAAATAGTTTTAAATAGGGGATCACTAAATGGGTGTTATTATTCTGTTCTGAGCCTGCTAACGAATTCTCGAGAACATAGCATGAATTGGTTGTCAAGGTAATGTCTGGGAAGGTGGCAGAAACTGTCACTAAGCCAAGTGGAAAAATTAAACCCTCGCCCTCCATCATATTCCAGGAATTCTCGAGAAAAAGACATTCCTAGACACCTCTCTGAATCCTTTCTCTCCTCTTCTCTTTCATCCCTCAGTCCTCTTTGCCATTCCCCCACCCCACAGATGACCAAACGAGATAGAATGTTCCCCAAGAAAGCTCATTGAAAGGAGTTGAGTTCAGGGTCAGTCTTTTATTTTATTTTATTTTCTTCCCATCGACGAGTCTTTCTTTCAGTTTATACCCTCTGGGCTGATTCGAATTAGAAGAGTATTTTGGACTCTCTGCGGAGGACACATGGTGGAATAAGCTAAATTGGAAATGCATGTTTCATGATAACAGACATTTCCACTCTGGCTGGGCATTTCCAATTGCTGGAAAGCACCTCTGTGACATGAGCTAATCTGCAGACCCTCTGGAGACTC